>NC_133617.1:49601973-49950411 GCF_048593235.1 Sminthopsis crassicaudata | reverse complement strand
GGAAGGAAGGAAGGAAGGAAGGAAGGAAGGAAGGAAGGAAGGAAGGAAGGAAGGAGGGAAGGAAGGAAGGAAGGAAGGAGGGAAAGGAAGGAAGGAAGGAAGGAAGGAAGGAAGGAAGGAAGGAGGAAGGAAGGAAGGAAGGA
This sequence comes from Sminthopsis crassicaudata, assembly GCF_048593235.1. Lineage (NCBI taxonomy): Eukaryota > Metazoa > Chordata > Mammalia > Dasyuromorphia > Dasyuridae > Sminthopsis > Sminthopsis crassicaudata. Next base: position 49,950,268 of record NC_133617.1, on the reverse strand, counting down.
GGAAGGAGGAAGGAAGGAAGGAAGGAAGGAAGGAAGGAAGGAAGGAAGGAAGGAAGGAAGGAAGGAAGGAAGGAAGGAGGAAGGAGGGAAGGAAGGAAGGAAGGAAGGAAGGAAGGAAGGAAGGAAGGAAGGAAGGAAGGAAGGAAGGAAGGAAGGAAGGAAGGAAGGAGGGAAGGAAGGAAGGAAGGAAGGAGGGAAAGAAGGAAGGAAGGAAGGAAGGAAAGAAGGAAGGAAGGAGGGAAGGAAAGAAGGAAGGAAGGAGGGAAGGAAGGAAGGAAGGAAGGAAAGAGGGAAGGAAGGAAGGAAGGAGGGAAGGAAGGAAGGAAGGAGGGAAGGAAGGAAGGGAGGAGGGAAGGAAAGAAGGAAGGAAGGAGGAAGGAAAGAAGGAAGAAGGAGGAAGGAAGGAAGGAAGGAAGGAAAGAGGGAAGGAAGGAAGGAAGGAAAGAGGGAAGGAAGGAAGAAGGAAGGAAGGAAGGAAGGAAGGAAGGAAGGAAGGAAGGAAGGAAGGAAGGAAGGAAGGAAGGAAGGAAGGAAGGAAGGAAGGAAGGAAGGAAGGAGGGAGGGAGGGAGGGAGGAGGGAGGGAGGGAGGGAGGGAAGAAGGAAGGAAGGAAGGAAGGAAGGAAGGAAGGAAGGAAGGAGGGAAGGAGGGAAGGAAGGAAGGGAGGGGGCTGTGGGGACTCGGTGCGGTGCTTGGGGCTCTGGGTTCCAATCCAGCTTCCACTGGTCCCTAGGTAGGTGACCCTGAACAAAACCCATCACTTCTCATCAGCCCAAAGGAGACCCCCGCGCTGTCCCCACCTGAGGAGGGAGCGCACTGGACGAGGCCGGTGGAGAAAGCCTCCCGCCGAGACCCTCAGGCACGTCCCGCCGGTCAGCGGGGGCCTGAGCGCGGAGACCTCGCCCTGGCGCCACAAGCCCTGGCTTCGAGTCCTGCCTGGGACACACCCAGCCGAGGGAGGCGAGCGCTCAGCCTCTGTCGGAGTCTCTACTCACCTCCAGAGGCGGAGACGCATTAGGACGTTCCACACCAGCTGTGGGCGCGTCACTGCCACGCACACAGCCGGCTGCCCGGGCCCGTTGGCCAGGGGGTCGCAGAGGGGGCTCTCGCGAGGTCTGGGATGGTCCCAGGTCCCCCCCAAGGCTGGGGGGGGGGGGCGGTCAGCGCTGACGGCCTCGGGCTGCCTCGGGTTCTCGCCCGAGGGCGTCTGCCGCCCGGGGGTCTGGGGCTGACGGAGCACCTTCTGGGAGCGTTCACCCCCCCCCCCACTTGCGCCTCTCTAAGTGAAAGCCCCACTCCTCCTCCCTCCCACCCGTCAGTCTTCCCGCCTCCAATCTCTCTCATCCCAATTGGCCGCTGCCATGGGACCGCGCTCTCCCGCTGCCGTCTCGGCGGCTCCCGTGTCCTTCAGGGTCAGCCCTTTACCAGCCGGCCTCCTCCTCGCCTTCCTCGGGCTCCCTCCCGTCCCATCCCCCGCCCCTCCGTTAGGTGCCCCGCCTTTCTCCCCCCAGCTCCGGCGCTCTCCGGCTCCCTCCTCTTCCTTCCCAGCCTCAGATTGGCCTGTCCCTAGAGTCAGGCCCGTGGCTCCGCACCCGGCGGTTTGCAGGCTGTCTCCGCCTTAGACGGGCGCTCTCCCAGGCAGGAGCCGCGCTGTGCCTTTCTTCGTACCCCGGGTTTGACCCCGTGCCTGGGCAGCGAGGAGGCTCCAGGGTCACGGAGGCTGGGCCCGAGTCAGGAAGACACAGCTCAAATCCAGCTTAAGACACTCGCTCTGTGACTCTGGACGAGTCACTTAACTCTGTTTTCCTCAGTTTCCCCATCTGTGAACTGCGCCGGAGAAGGAGATGGCAAACCGCCGCAGTGTCTCTGCCTAGAAAACCCCAGATGGGGTCACAGAGAGACGGCCGAAAAAACGACTCAAAATGCGCTGGCAGACTGACCTCCTGGTTGTTCTCCTCCAGACACTGGTCATACTCGCTCAGGGACGCCAGGTAGATGAGAGCAATGACGTTCTCGAAACAGTGGATCCACTTCTTCCGCTCAGACTTCTGGCCGCCCACGTCCACAATCCTGCAGCAACCGAACAGCCCCGTCTGTGCCGGCCAGGGAGGCTCCGGGAGAGCTCGAAGCCAGCCCGGCGCCTGAGCCCAGAATCAGTCAGATAGCGGGACTGAGGAAGCCCGGCCCAGAGGGACACACCGACGTCCTAGGAGGACCCCAGCCTGACAGGCGGCCTGCTCAAGTCAACTCGCCTCTGGGAGAGTGTGCTCGGGTGTAAAGCGAAAGGGTGGGTCAAAAATATTTCTGAGGGCCCTCCCAGCTCTGACCTCCCGGGTTCTAAGGGCTCTCCCAGCTCTGACATCCCAGGTTCTAAGGGCCCTCCCAGCTCTGACTTCCCGGGTTCTAAGGGCCCTCCCAGCTCTGACCTCCTGGGTTCTAAGGGCCCTCCCAGCTCTGACCTCCCGGGTTCTAAGGGCTCTCCCAGCTCTGACATCCCAGGTTCTAAGGGCCCTCCCAGCTCTGACTTCCCGGGTTCTAAGGGCCCTCCCAGCTCTGACCTCCTGGGTTCTAAGGGCCCTCCCGGCTCTGACCTCCCGGGTTCTAAGGGCTCTCCCAGCTCTGACATCCCAGGTTCTAAGGGCCCTCCCAGCTCTGACTTCCCGGGTTCTAAGGGCCCTCCCAGCTCTGACCTCCTGGGTTCTAAGGGCCCTCCCGGCTCTGACCTCCCGGGTTCTAAGGGCCCTCCCGGCCCTGACCTCCCGGGTTCTAAGGGCCCTCCCAGCTCTGACCTCCCGGGTTCTAAGGGCCCTCCCGGCCCTGACCTCCTGGTTCTAAGGGCTCTCCCAGCTCTGACCTCCTGGGTTCTAAGGGCCCTCCCAGCTCTGACCTCCTGGGTTCTAAGGGCCCTCCCAGCTCTGACCTCCCGGGTTCTAAGGGCCCTCCCAGCTCTGACCTCCCGGGTTCTAAGGGCCCTCCTGGTCCTGACCTCCCGGGCTCTAAGGGCCCTCCCAGCCCTGACCTCCCGGGCTCTAAGGGCCCTCCCGGCTCTGACCTCCCGGGCTCTAAGGGCCCTCCCGGCTCTGACCTCCCAGGCTCTAAGGGCCCTCCCAGCTCTGACACCCTGGGTTCTAAGGGCCCTCCCGGCTCTGACCTCCTGGGTTCTAAGGGCCCTCTCGGCTCTGACCTCCTGGGTTCTAAGGGCCCTCCCGGCTCTGACCTCCTGGGTTCTAAGGGCCCTCTCGGCTCTGACCTCCTGGGTTCTAAGGGCCCTCCCGGCCCTGACCTCCCGGGCTCTAAGGGCCCTCCCGGCTCTGACCTCCCAGGCTCTAAGGGCCCTCCCAGCTTTGACACCCTGGGTTCTAAGGGCCCTCCCGGCTCTGACCTCCTGGGTTCTAAGGGCCCTCCCGGCTCTGACTTCCTGGGTTCTAAGGGGCCCTCCCGGCTCTGACCTCCTGGGTTCTAAGGGCCCTCTCGGCTCTGACCTCCTGGGTTCTAAGGACCCTCCCAGCTCTGACCTCCTGGGTTCTAAGGGCCCTCCCGGCTCTGACTTCCTGGGTTCTAAGGGGCCCTCCCGGCTCTGACCTCCTGGGTTCTAAGGGCCCTCCCGGCTCTGACCTCCTGGGTTCTAAGGGCCCTCTCGGCTCTGACCTCCTGGGTTCTAAGGACCCTCCCAGCTCTGACCTCCTGGGTTCTAAGGGCCCTCCCGGCTCTGACCTCCTGGGTTCTAAGGGGCCCTCCCGGCTCTGACCTCCTGGGTTCTAAGGGCCCTCCCGGCTCTGACCTCCTGGGTTCTAAGGGCCCTCTCGGCTCTGACCTCCTGGGTTCTAAGGGCCCTCCCGGCTCTGACCTCCTGGGTTCTAAGGGCCCTCCCAGCTCTGACCTCCTGGGTTCTAAGGGCCCTCTCGGCTCTGACTTCCTGGGTTCTAAGGGCCCTCCCAGCTCTGACCTCCTGGGTTCTAAGGGCCCTCTCGGCTCTGACTTCCTGGGTTCTAAGGGCCCTCCCAGCTCTGACCTCCTGGGCTCTAAGGGCCCTCCCGGCCCTGACCTCCTGGCCTCTAAGGGCCCTCCCGGCCCTGACCTCCTGGGTTCTAAGGGCCCTCCCAGCTCTGACCTCCTGGGTTCTAAGGGCCCTCTCGGCTCTGACTTCCTGGGTTCTAAGGGCCCTCCCAGCTCTGACCTCCTGGGTTCTAAGGGCCCTCTCGGCTCTGACTTCCTGGGCTCTAAGGGCCCTCCCGGCCCTGACCTCCTGGGTTCTAAGGGCCCTCCCATCTTTCATGTTGTCTAAGGTCTTTCCCATTCAATATCTTATGGTTCTTCTAGTTTTAGCAACTAATTCTACAGCACACTTTCCATATTCCCTTGGATTTTGTTAGCCCTAGGGAGCCACCTCAGGCAGACTTCAGAGAGTTGGAGATCTGGTAGGAGATTTCCAGCCTCCTACTTTTTCCCAAAGTCCCATGGGATGATACACACAAATGAAGGCCCATTTGGGGGGAAAAACTACCCATGGGGTTTGGGGAAAATGACGCAGACCCCACTATCAGTGACCCACATTTCTGAGAACAGAGAACAGGAAGAAAACCTGTAGCCTCAGCTCTATTGTGGTAGTGGGTGGGGCGGGGGCAGGATGGAGACACTGCCAGGAACCTCATCAGACCTTTGCCATGACTCCTCTGCTTGATGTTAAAGCTGAGAACTGGCGAGGGGCAGATCGTGGGGAGGGACAAATCCAGGCTTTACACTTTCTGGTTGTCAACTCAAAATCTCCCGCCCTAAATTGGCCCCCATACCTTCCCCCCCCAGTGCAGAAAAATGATTATTTCTCTGTCCATGTGCTCTATCCTTGTGTGTACTAAAACTCAAAGGACCCCTAGAGATCATAATGATAATAATAAGAGCTAACATTTATAGCACATTAAGGTTTGTCACCCCTGAGTTACCTCATGACATCCACGGAGGCAATGTCCTATTATCCCCATTTTATAGATGAGAACAAACTGAAACATGCAGAAATGTACTTGTCCAGAGACACACAACCAGTAGCTGAGTCTGCATTTGAACTTGGGTCTTCCTGACTCTTTATCTGGTGTTTCTGTACTGAGCTACCTAGTTGCCTATTAGTCAATTAGTCCAATACATTTTATAGATGGAGAAACTGAGGCTCAGAAAGACAAAAGGCAGCTTTTTCAAGGCTATATGGATCAGTAGAACCAGGCTGGGGGGAGGCACAGGGCAGCCCCCGGGGGGCTCTGGGAAGCTCACCTCAGATTGGTCTTTTGCACCGAGAAGCAGTATTCATTAATGCCAGTCGTGGGCATCCGGCTCCGCAGGACGTCCTGGGCTGTAGGAATGTAGCTGTCTTCCGTGATACGCTCCAGGTTGGACAGGTAACTGCAAACCCAGACCTGGCCCTGAGCCCTGGCTGCCCACTTTCCCCTCTGGGTCCTCAGGCAACCCCTCCCCACTCCCTCCCATCCCACCCACCAAAGCAGGGACTGGTGCCTGCCCATCTGCCTGCCACCAAACATCATCCCAACGCCGCCTCCATCAGGAAGCTTTCTGGGACTGCACTCCTTTTCTTCCCTGAGTCTCCAGGATTAGAGGGGGGCCAGACACTCACTATGACTCCCGCAGGGTCTGGCACATGAGAGTTCATTGACCCGAGTGCGTGACTACCGGTGGGACAGTAGTTCAGACAGACAGCCCTGGATGTTTATTTGTGAGGGTGTTGTGTGCTGAGAATATATTACGAGCCTGGTGGATGCTGGGAAGAGTGGGCAGCAGCCCACTTTTCCAAAAAAGCTGGAGGGCTGATGAAGCAATAAGTCCATGGAACAGAATGGAATCCATGCTCTGCCCTAGATCTCACCCACTCTCTCCTCATGCACAGCAGAAAGCTCCAAGATGTGCCCTGATGCAGACTCCCACAAAGGGGGGGGGAACAGCGCGCGCACACACACACACACACACACACACACACACACACACACACGTGCAGGGCTATGAGATGGCCCTGGATTTCTGGATCCCTGACCCCACCAGGGCCCCCCCAAGCTGCTCCATCCAGCATCCCTCCCCTGGACGGAGACTCCCAGAGCTCGGCCGTCGGCCACAATCCTCCCCACAGCCAGACCACCAGGGTCGGGTGTCTGCCCCGCACTCACTACACAGCAGAGTCTAGCAAGTGGAACTCGCGGCGGCGTTCGTAGCAGGTTCTGATGCCGCCATCTTTCCACAAACACTTAATGGCGTGGGCTTGGGGCTTCTCGAAGGTCGTCACTTTGTAGGCATCTGTGCTCATGATCAGGCTAGCGTGATGCTGGGAGGTAAAGGGGTCAGAATTTCAGAGACCACAGGCTCATCAGGGCTATCAGGCCAGAAGGGCCCCTCTAGAGAGATGTCGGCTCTTGAGTTTCCAAAATAATTTTTTTCCTCATTTACCTCCAGCCTACCCTGATATGTCTTCTTCATCTTCCCATAATTAGATTAGGAATACAAATTCATACAATGGGAACTCTGGGGAGTTAGTCCAACTCTCCAATTTTACAGGTGAGAAAATTGAGATTCAAAATTAAAACCGAGAGCCTCTAACTTCAAACTCACTGAGCCAAGATACCTCTGATATAGTTCCGAAGAGCAGAAAGAGTCCTGAGGTGGGCCATCTGGGACAAATCTGTCTTCTCAGAGGCTATCTCCCCACATGCCCAACAAAAGGTTCCTTCCAGCCCTAAGCCCGTGACCCTCGCATCCCCAGGAGCCCATATGACTAGAGATGGGGGACGGATGTGAGAGAGAGCGGAGCAGTCCCCAGTGATCCCTCACCCCCCTTGGCTCCTCCTTGCTGGGCTCACCCTGTTCTCGGGGCAGCTGTAGGGGATGTGAAGGGTGTCCATGGCTTCAATCATTGCCTGCATGGAGGTGAAGATGTTCTGATAGACCAGGGATGTGAAGCCCTTGCGGTCCTCCTCCGAGTAGCCTGCCCCATGGATAATCCGCATCTGTTTGATGAAGGTGCTTTTCCCACTCTCCCCGGTACCTGCAGGTGAGAGACCAGATGAGGGTCAGGAATACCCACCAGCTCTCCCCTCACCCTCCATCTCGGGCCCCACACTGGGGCTCCTAGAACGTCCCTAGTCTATCCTCCCAGGGTGGAGAGGCTCCTGGTGATTTATTTAAAAATTAGAGCCTTCCAAGATAATACTTAAACATGTTTTTCAGTGAAACGGGCTTAGGCCTGGATAGTCATGAGACTCCCACTTAGGTGCCAGCCCTGACTCTCCCGTGACTGTGTGACCTTCACAGAATCCGTTTCAAAATAGAATGAGACCTCAGTGACCAACCCACACATCTGAAAAAAAAAAAAAAAAAAAACACACCCCTTTTTCAACACTCCCAACAAATGCTCATCCAGTCTGTGCTCAGAGACCTTCAGGGAATGGAGCACTTCTTTTACTGATAACAATCCTATGATCCGGTTTCAATTTGACTATTTCAGCCCTAGTTCTACCTCAGGACCAAGCAGAATCAACTAATCTTTCCTCCAGAATAGTACAGCCTTCAGATACTTGAAGGTAGTTATCCTATCTCTCTGGAGTCTTCCCTTCTCCAATCTAAGAATCCTCAACTCTTTTATCTCATCATTACAAGGCATAAATTCAAAGTCCTTCACCAATCTGGTGTCTCGCCCGGGAACATTCTCCAGATTAAAGAATGGCAGATTCAGGATTTCATGGGAAGTAGAGGGACTGTCCCAATGTCATGTCCTCACAGAGGGATTGTCGCATTGCCATGTCCTCACATGCACCCACCTCACACATCTCCTACCCCAAACCAATATCTAATCAATTGCTAAGTCTTGCCATTCGTCATCCCCTTTCACAAAATCAGCAAGTTTCATCACCTCCAACAGGACTATAGCAATGGCCTCCTCATCCCTCTCCCTGCCTCTCTCACCTCTCCCATCAATCTTCCCCTAACCCATCAAAGTGATTTGATCCTCAAGAACACCTCTAATCATGTCATTCTCTCATTCCATGAAATCTAATAATTTGGTCAAATATAATATAAACTCTTCAGTTTAGCACTTAAAGAGCATTACAACCCGGCCTCAGTATACCTTTTCAAACTAGGTATCCCAGTTGCTAACTCACTGAGTTTATAAAACTGAATCCCCTAAGTCACTTTCAGATGAACTATTATCTAGCCAAGCTTTTCACAACTTTATACCTTAAAAAAGTCCTTCCTCATTTTGAACCTTGCTTTCTTTGTTTATTTTTTAAAAAATAAGGAACTGGGTATATACATTAAAGGGCTATTTAAAAAAGAATTTTAAAAGTAATTGGAAACTAAATAACAAAATTCTTGAGAATTGGTGGATCAAATAACAAATATCTTTTGTCAAAGAACAATAGAAAATTTCATTTAAAAAATGACAATAAGGAGAAAGACATATTTTAACTTATGAACTGTAGCTAAAACAGTTGTCAGGGGAAACATTACATTTCTAAATGCTTTAATCAATAAAAGAGAGAAAAAACAAATTGATGATTTTTAAAAATTTGAATAATAACAAATCAAAATTTCCAACTAAATAATAAAGTAGAAATTCAGAAAATTAAAGAGATTGACAAAATGGAAACAAAAAGTCATTGTATGAATAAATAAAACTGATTTGGGAGCTATTTTTAAAACGATAAAGGAGGTCAAAAGTTAACTAATCTGATATTTAAAAAAAAAAAAAGAGAGAGGAAAACCAAACTGCTTATATCAAAAATGAAAAAGGAGAACTTGCAACAAGTAAAGAGGAAATCAAGGAAATTATCAGAGACTAAACTTGCCCAATTATGTGCTAAGAAAACTGATAACTTTGGGACACTAAGTGAATCCTTATAAAAATATACAACACTCAGATTTACAAAACAGGGAATAATTAGCTCATATAATACAACATCCAAAAAAATTTGAACAAGATATAAGTGGGTTTTCAAAGAAAAAAAGAAAAAAACTCCAGCACCCAAAGGACACACAAATGAATTCTATCAAACACTCAAAGAAAAATTAATTTCAATGCAACAGAAATTGTTTATAATTATAAGAAAGGAAGACACTTTTAATCTCTTTTTATGATACAAATATGTTCTTCCTACCTAAATTAAAGAAAAAGCTATTGACCAGTACTCCCAATGGACATTAATGTACATTTTTTTAAAATTACCAAATAGACTACAACAACATATTAAAATTATCATACACTATGATGAGGTTAGGTTTATGCCAGGAATGCCAGGAATGAAGGGTTGGTTCAAAATAAGAAGATATGCATATGATATTAACCATGCTATAAATATAAAGAATAAAAATGATTATATTAGTAAATATTGACAAATCAAGTATCTGTAATCATATGACAAAATCCAATGCTCATTTCTTTTAAATACTCTAGAACTCAAAAGAATAAATGGACCTTTCCTCAGTACAGTAAATAGTATTAATCTAAATCTAAGAGTAAGCATTTTATGTAATGAAAAAGAGTTTAAGAGGCCTTTCCAATAAGATCAAGGGTAAGGGAAGGTTCCCCATTATTTCTTTCTTTCCTTTTTTTTTTCCTTTTTCTGAGGCTGGGATTAAGTGACTTGCCCAGGGTCACACAGCTAGGATGTGTTAAGTGTCTGAGACCAGATTTGAACTCGGGTCCTCCTGAATTCAAGGCTGGTGCTCTATCCACTGACCCACCTAGCTGGCCTCCCCCCATTATTTCCACTACTGTTTAACAAAGGATTGGAAATGCAATCAAATAAGAATAATAAATTAGAGGAATAAGCATAGACAAAAAGAAAACAAAATTATCACTTTCTGAAGAGGAGATAATGGTATACTCAGAAAATCCTATGAAGTCAACAAAAAACTAACAAAAAAATAATAACTTCAGGAAAGTCATGAGATATGAAACATATCCACATGAATAATAAACATTCTTATATATCGTCAAAAAACCCCCAACAAGAACAGCTGATAGAGAAATTCCATTCAGAATGACTACAGAAGCTAGAAAAAAATTGGGAATGTGCCAAGTAGGATTCACCAAGTGGTATGTGAACCCAAGTATAAAAATTCAGAAGTATAAATATTACAGAAAAATAAAAATAAATGAATGAATGAAGAAAAAATAAATATTACAGAAACACAGACCTAAATATTGAAGAAGTAGTAACTGCTAAAGGTCAAGCTAATGGGCAGGCAGATAGAAGGTGCAATGGATAGAACACTGGGCCTAATGTCAGGAAAATCGAGTTCAAATCCAGTCTCAGAGTCTTCCTAGCTATGTGACCCTGGACAAGTCACTTAACCCAGATTTGTCTCAGTTCCTCATAAGTAAAATGAGGACACACTGGAGAAAAAATGACAAATCACTTCAGCATCTTTGCCAAGAAAACTCCATGGACAAAATCCATAGAGTCAGACATGGCTAAACAACAATAGGTCCTCAATATAATGAACACAATAATACTACCTAAATTAATTTATTCAGTGCCATATCAAACTCACAAAAGAATATGTATAGAGCTAGAAAAAATAATGAAATTTATATGGAGGAACAAAAAGGTCAAGAGCCTTAAGAATAATAACAAAAAATACTGGGAGGGAATAGATTGATCATTTTAGACATTTTGCTATGAATATCAAACCATATTACAAAGCAATTATCATTAAAATATTTAAGATTGGTTAAAAAGAGAGAGATTGATAAGTAGAATAAATTAGACAACATAAAGAAAACAAACACAGTTGAATAGTGCTTGATAAATTCAAAAGATTTTAGCTTCTGGAAAAGGGCTCACTATTTAATAAAAAATGAATGGGGAAAGTGGATGGCAGTCTGTGGAAATTAGTTTTAGAGCAATAATACCTTGCATACAAGACAAGGTCTAAATGATCCAAGTATAATAGGTTACATGACAAAGAAATTCAGTTCTGTAAATGAAAAGTTCATGATTACTTGGTAGAGAGGATCACTCAAGATAAAATAGACAGTTTTGAGCATATCATCTTCCCGAGTTCAAATCTGGCCTCAGACACTAACTGTGCGATTCTGGGCAAGTCATTTACCCACTTGCCTCAGTCTTCTCATGGATAAATGAGCTGAAGAAGGTAATAGCAAACACTGCAGGATGTGCCAAGAAAACCCCAAATGGGGTCACGAAGAGCTGGACAAAACTGAAAACAACTGAACAACAAATACTTTATATATATATGAGAGCAAAATAGATATGAAGAGGAGGAAAAAGACAGAGAAAAGGAGACAGAGAGATGTAATTAGATGCTTTCTCAAAGAAACTGTAAAGATTTCTTTCCCTCTTACCAGTTTTCCTTCCAATTTTTACTTCATTTATTTGTATAAAACTTTTGAACTTTATATAATCAATATACATGGAAAAGTCATGGTTAGCTACTAGTCTCTGGAAAGACCTGGGACAGAGATTCCTCCCCTGGGATCTTTATGGAATTGATTTCAGGAAGTCATGAACTTGAATAGGGGGAAAAATGTCTATTTAAATATAATTGCCATTCTTTATACTGTGAATTTTTTACACATCTTTTTTGCAAGGCAATTGGGGTTAAGTGACCTGCCCAAGGTCACACAGCTAGTAAGTATTAAAGGTTTAAATCCAGATTTGAATTCAGGTCCTCTTGACTCCAGGGCCAGTGTTGTATCCATTGCACCATCTAGCTGCCCATTTTTTATGTATTTGACTAAAATGCTACTTTAGTCAACTAATTCTAACTTTATTTTAGCATTTTAGAAAAATTAAAATATTTGTATAACATTTTATTTTATGCACTAAAGTACTGTTGGTCTTAAAAGGGATCCACAGGTTTCAACAGACTTCCAAAGGGGTCCACCAGACAAGAGGAAGCTTTAAAATCCTTGATCTACAACTCTGATGGACAAGGCCCTCTTCGACAATGAGATGAACCAAATCAGTTCCATTTGTTCAACAATGAAGAGAACCAGCTACACCCAGTGAAAGAACTCTGGGAAATGAATGTAAACTACAACATGGCATTTCCACTCCCTCTGTTTTTGTCCACTTGCATTTTTTATTTCCTTCTCAGGTTATTTTTACCTTATGTCTAAGTATGATTTTTCTTGTGCAGCAAAATAACTAGACATGTATACATATATTGTATTTAAGATATACTTTAACATATTTAACATGTATGGGTCTACCTGCCATCTGGGGGAAGGGATTGAGGGAAGGAGGGGAAAAGTTGGAACAGAAAGTTTTGCAAGGGTCAGTGTTGAAAAATTACTCATGCATATATCTTGTAAATAAAAAGCTATACAATAAAATAAAATCCTTGATCTAAGGCTATCTTAGCAGCCTCGTGGGGCAACCCAAAGATCTAAAGCCATCATCAGCTACATAGAGTTAGGAAAGTGGATTCCAAGACTGAGCTGACCACATCCTGAGCTTGCCTTCAGTTAGTTCAAGGGGCCACATTTTAGAAAGACCGTTACTAAGTGGAGAATATTCAAAGGATGGACTAACAGGCAAACCCACAGGTATTAGTGCCCCCTTCCTCCACAAATTATTTTCCTTTTATGTTATGTCAATCTACGAACACATTGAATTATTCCTTTTCCCTTTAAAATACAAGCTCTTGGAAGACAGGGTCACTTTAGGTTTTTGTACTAGTATGTCCATAGCTCTTAGCACAGTTGCTTTGTGGTGTCTCAGTGCATTGAGTGTCTGCCCCGAGTTAGAAAAACTAAAACTCCTGAGTTCAAATCTGGCCTCAAACACTCACTAGCTGTGTCATTTTTCCCTGTTTGCCTCAGTTTCCTCATCTGTAAAATGAGTTTGAGAAGAAAATGGAAAAATATTCCAATGTCATAGTTCATCTAGGACTGTTCATGCTATGCTTTCTGAGAGAGAGACCAAATGACCGACAGACAGATAGACACAGAGAGACAGAGAGAGGCAAAGAGATAAAGACAGAAGCAGAGAGAGAGGGAGAGAGAGACAGAGACATCCCTTATGCTTTGCCAATTCTCAAGTTTATAGCACATAGTATAATACGTAATTCATTGTAAACATATTATATATGCAACCCTGAGAGTATGTTATTAAAAAAAAAAAAAAAAAGCATTCTGAGTATCAGGTTTTCTGCAGATTCTTCCATCTTATGAGTGTGACTCATCACCTACATCTCCTCCTCAAAGCCTCCTTGGGTATGATCTCATTGACTTTCAACTTCCACTAGACTGGGCAAATTCTCCCTGTTTCACGGATTCTGAGGGTGCGTACCTGAAATCACCCTGGCATTTAGGAATGGGGGTGGGATTATCCCCCTTGGGTTAGGACGGGGAGAGTGTTAACCCGGCAGTAACAGAAAAGACCCCCACTGCCTCTGACTTTTCCTCAGGGTCCCCCACTGGAAGGAGAGTGAAAGGGGAAGAGGTGGATGAGCACGAGAAAGGGAAAAGTTGCAGCCCCAAATGAGGAAATGGGTGGAGGCAGAGAGGGAGCTCAGAGGAGAGGGCAGGAAGCAGGAGAGCCAGGCAGTGATGGGGGAGCCCTGAGTCATACATTGAATATAGGCTCCTTCCTGCTCCAAGTCTCTATCCTAAGGTTGGATTAGATCACAGAATCCCAGAACAAGCAGGGGCCTTCTGGGAATGTTTCAGTTCAGCCTAATCCCAGAAGTTGTTCTCTTCCACTGGAAAACGTCCAGCAATGGGAAACTCGTCACCTCTTGGGGCAGCCCTTTCTGCTCTGAGACAGCTCTCGTTAGTAAGAAATTTTTGCCTACATGGAGCAAAAATCTGCCTCTCTGCAGATTTGTTGGTGGTGCTGCTCTCTGGGGCTGAACAGAATGAGTCAGATGTCCTTCCAAGGAACAGCCAGCTCGCACGTTCTCCCTTGGTCTTCTCGTCTTTGGGCCAAACACTGCCATTTCTTTCATTGCCAGAATAAATGTATAAAGTATTAACTGGTTTTGAGTACCCAGAATTGTGGGTACTAATTATTAACCCATCAGCCATATATTTCCTCTCTTCCTTCCAGCCCTCATCTGAAGATTCTTTCTGGTTCGGACATCCTGTGCTACATGCCCAAAGACCATGTCCTTCATCCTTTTTGTCTGAACTAATACAATATATGTATATATAATATAATATAATGTAATAAAATATCTTCTATCTCCAGTCTTTTACTGTGACAACTCTTTTTCACTTTTCCTTCACATTTCCCCCCAAAGTCTACATCTGATATTTCTTCCCTGTTCAAAAATCATCTTTGGACCCCGGAAGAAAATCCAAACACCTCACTCTGGACTCAAAGCCTTTCACAACCTAATCCAACCAATATTTCCAGTTTATCTCCTCTGTCGCTTTCATATTCTTGATGCTCTGTCAAAATCCAATGGCATACTTCACGTGTGTCTTCTCGAAAGGGGGAAATAGGGAGAAAGGGGAGAAGCTGGAACTCAAAATTTTAAAAACAAATATTAAAAAATTTGTTTGACACATAATGAGAAAAATAAAATATGTATTTTTAAAAAACTGGGTGTCCTGTTCCAGACTTTCCCCTGTCTCTGCCTTTCCATCTTAAATGCACTAACCATGACTGCCTGCCCAATCCCACAAGGCCCACCACGCGTGCTGCTTCCTCCAGATTCTCTTGACTTATTTCCCACCCCCCAAGCCCACAGTGATTGTTCCCTCTTCTCAGACCTCAGGACCCTGGTTCTCCCACTCACGCTTCTGGCCTTTTCCCCATCCTGCTATCATATTGTCCCTATTTTATCTCCTTTCCAGACTATGAGCTCCGGGAAAGCATAGGCCAGATCTTATTCATTCTCTGTCTTCGCTCAGCCAGGGCCCAACACACCTCAGGGAATGTCTGTTAAACTGAAGAGCACTTGGAGCTCAGACAGGAAGGGCCTGCTTTCTCTGTGACCACATGGACTCTGGTTTAATTGGGGAAGGAGGAAGATTCATCTAAAAAATAGGATTAAATTGTATAATCCTAAAAGTTGCCCAAAGCTTGGTGTTTAGAGGCCTGTTTCCTGGGAAGAACCCCTAAATCCTAATAGGAATAACACAAAACCTCAGACTTGGAAAGCCTTTCCTTAGAATCCCCAAAACATGGACAGTCAGAGCTGGAAGGGCGAGCCCGTTGTTGTTATTCTGTGATTCTAAGGTCTCCAGCCCCCAAGCCTGGGTCCCTAGGGACACATGAGATTTGAACTAGGACAAGTTGGTCTGGACTTACTCCAGGGAGATCCTTCCAGGAGGAAAAACAGAATCTTTTCGGACCAATGAGCAGCAAGAGGGGCAGAAGCTCTCAGTATGGGACAGGGGGAAGGGAAAGAAGGGGGGAAGTTATAGGAGCCACTGACTCATTTAATAATTAAGGAATGGAGACAAAACCTCCCACTGACCTCACAGACAAGTATTTTTAAGGCCATTCTGTCCCTCCCCATTTTTTGACCCTTACTCCTACAGTTCCAACCTAAGGTGGGAAGGAAGAGAGAAAGCATATTTAGTACAGAGGACTTTGAGGAAAGAGTAATGGGAGAAATCTCCCAGCATCTTCACAGAAATGAGCAAAAGCCATGCTAATAGAGACCCAAGTGGAGCCCATTCCCCATCCCTCCAGAGCACAAAGTCTTCTCTGGCCCAGGATGGGAGTAGGTAAAATAGGGGCAGTCACCCAAAACCTGAAGGGAGCACGAGAGTCACACATGGCTATGCTGAGGAACAGGACCGTCCTGCTCCGACGGTTGATGACAGGGACCTCTAGGGCAAGATCTACCGGTTCATGGGATTTAAACTCCGAGAACCTTATGCTGCCCCTTCCTACTTTAGAAGGTGTGATCTGAAGAAAGTCTCCAATCTCAGTTTCCTCATCTGAAAAATGACCTCTAAATTTCTACCTAGAAATAAATTCATTTATTTCTGCCTCCGATGCATGTATGGCTCTCTCCTCCCTCCGTCATTGAGGGGAACAAACCTTGAACCTCCCAGAAATAAGGGAATCAAGCAACCTAGAAGAAGAGAGGGACAAATCTGGCAATTATCAGGGCCTTACCAATAACACCATGTGAATCACCCTGATTCTTTCAAGTACAATTTTCCCATTTCACAGACAGCACCGTACTTGCTGGGAATGGGGAGAGGGGAGGATTCGGGGCCAAATCCTACCTCTCTGTAGGCTTTTCTAAAATGAATATACGGTCTCTAAGGTCCCTCCTCTCTCTGACACTCTGTTTGCCCGAGAGAGTCCAGAATTCTTGCCTCTGGATCTCCCGTCGAAGGCCCTCCCCTGGTGCCGGTGCCCCTGAGAGGCTGGGCAGAGGAGAACCAGGGCAGGCAAGACCCACTTACCCAACAACAGCAGCTTAAGCTCCCCTCGGTCCCTCTTCTTCTGTTCCATGAGGATCTTATTGATTTCTTGGTCAATCCTTAAGGCCGTCTTCTCGTCCTCCGTCAGGCACCAGGGGCAGCAGTACCTGAGGGAACGGGCCATAGCCTTGAAGCGGGGACGCTTGGAGCTGTCACTGGGGCTAGGGCAGCATGGTGAGCGTCCTGGAGCCCCGCAAGCAGCTCTCCCTGCAGGCAGATCCTACGTTTCCCAACTCTGGTACAGTCTCCGATTCTGCTGGGCCCAGGAATAAGTGCGTTGAAGAGAGAAGGGATTTGATCCCTATGTGCCCTCTCCTGCCTGGGTCTCCAGTAAGCCTTAGCTTATATTTCAACTGCAGGAGGTAAGGAGAAGACGAGGAAGAGGAAGACGGCCCCAGATTCCAGACCCGGCCAACCAGGTTGACAGGCAAGACCCGGAGAGGTAAGAGCCCTGTTCTCCCTTCTCGATCCCAGAGTGGACAAATAAGCTCAGACTTGGAGACGGGTGTCCCTCAGACGATCTCAACCACAGGCCTCCCCCGGCTGTCACTCAGTGGAGAGCTCCTTCCTCATTCCAAAGCCAGGGTGTGCTTCAGCTCTCTGGCCTGTGCCGCAGGGTGCCGCACCCCTGCTTGGCTGGGGTTCCCCGGCCCCTCTGGCTGGGAGGAGACAGGACTCGGCACCCCCTCACTTAAGGCTCCTCCTTTCTCTCAGGCTCCTAGCCACAGGCCTTCCCCCTCACCCAACTACCCAACCACCAACCACCATGCATGCTCTCTCTCAAAAAACACACAAAAACCTCTCCTGCCCAACGAAGGAACAAACGATTTCCGGAGGGGAAGCAGGATGTCGTCTCTGAAGAAAGGGGAGAAGAGGTACGAAGTCCTCCCAGTGTGAAGAAGGAGCTAGGAGCTCCCAACTCCTTCCCATCCGAGGCCTTTTTCTCCAATAAACACTTTCTGGCTTCCATGACAGGCAGGAGGAAGGGGACTTCATCCAGTTCAGAGATTTCAATTTCTTGTGCCATCTGCACCTGCCCTCAGCCCCCTCCCCAGGCCCAGGGACAATACTCACCGCCAGGATCAGTAAGTGCAGCCCCATCTGGATGCCCTCATTCATTCATCAAATTCCATGATTCAAGTCCTCAATTCGTAAAGAAGCCAGCAACCACAAGAAGCAGCTCACACCTGATCACTTGTGATGCCTTCGAAATCCTCCCTATTCAGACACACACAGCCCAGACACAAGCCCTTTCATGTGGAGCTTTGCAACTTTCTACCTGGAATGCAATCAGAGAAAAACTCAAGTAACCCAAGGCCAAGCTACTTGGAAGCATAACCTGGGTAGAACGGGGGTACCAGCTTCCCAGAGCTAGGAAACCAGATCTGAGTCACAACACAGGCTTGACAACCAGAGCCTTCAGGAAAGGGTCAACCTGTGACTTTCAATATCATGGAACAATGCGAACTAGAAAAGATCTTGGAATGCAACCCCCCCAATATTGCCAAACCTAGACTCAAAGGCTGTAAGTTGCCTAAGATTAATGAGTTAACAAGTGAAAAAGCTAAGATTCAAATCCAGATCTTCCGACATAAAACATATTCTTTTGTGAGTTTGATATGGCACTGAATAAATTAATTTAGGTAGTATTATTGTGTTCATTATATTGAGGACCTATTGTTGTTTAGCCATGTCTGACTCTATGGATTTTGTCCATGGAGTTTTCTTGGCAAAGATGCTGACGTGATTTGTCATTTTTTTCTCCAGTGTGTCCTCATTTTACTTATGAGGAACTGAGACAAATCTGGGTTAAGTGACTTGTCCAGGGTCACATAGCTAGGAAGACTCTGAGACTGGATTTGAACTCGATTTTCCTGACATTAGGCCCAGTGTTCTATCCATTGCACCTTCTATCTGCCTGCCCATTAGCTTGACCTTTAGCAGTTACTACTTCTTCAATATTTAGGTCTGTGTTTCTGTAATATTTATTTTTTCTTCATTCATTCATTTATTTTTATTTTTCTGTAATATTTATACTTCTGAATTTTTATACTTGGGTTCACATACCACTTGGTGAATCCTACTTGGCACATTCCCAATTTTTTTCTAGCTTCTGTAGTCATTCTGAATGGAATTTCTCTATCAGCTGTTCTTGTTGGGGTTTTTTGACGATATATAAGAATGTTTATTATTCATGTGGATATGTTTCATATCTCATGACTTTCCTGAAGTTATTATTTTTTTTTGTTAGTTTTTTGTTGACTTCATAGGATTTTCTGAGTATACCATCATCTCCTCTTCAGAAAGTGATAATTTTGTTTTCTTTTTGTCTATGCTTATTCCTCTAATTTATTATTCTTATTTGATTGCATTTCCAATCCTTTGTTAAACAGTAGTGGAAATAATGGGGGGAGGCCAGCTAGGTGGGTCAGTGGATAGAGCACCAGCCTTGAATTCAGGAGGACCCGAGTTCAAATCTGATCTCAGACACTTAACACGTCCCAGCTGTGTGACCCTGGACAAGTCACTTAACCCCAGCCTCAGAAAAAGGAAAAAAAAAGGAAAGAAAGAAATAATGGGGAACCTTCCCTTACCCTTGATCTTATTGGAAAGGCCTCTTAAACTCTTTTTCATTACATAAAATGCTTACTCTTGGATTTAGATTAATACTATTTACTGTACTGAGGAAAGGTCCATTTATTCTTATGAGTTCTAGAGTATTTAAAAGAAATGAGCATTGGATTTTGTCATATGATTACAGATACTTGATTTGTCAATATTTACTAATACAATCATTTTTATTTTTTATATTTATAGCATGGTTAATATCATATGCATATCTTCTTATTTTGAACCAACCCTTCATTCCTGGCATTCCTGGCATAAACCTAACCTCATCATAGTGTATGATAATTTTAATATGTTGTTGTAGTCTATTTGGTAATTTTTTAAAAATGTACATTAATGTCCATTGGGAGTACTGGTCAATAGCTTTTTCTTTAATTTAGGTAGGAAGAACATATTTGTATCATAAAAAGAGATTAAAAGTGTCTTCCTTTCTTATAATTATAAACAATTTCTGTTGCATTGAAATTAATTTTTCTTTGAGTGTTTGATAGCATTCATTTGTGTGTCCTTTGGGTACTGGAGTTTTTTCTGACTCAGTGTTTTTTCCACTCTACCAAATAGCGTCATATTCCCTCCTGTTATATTGTATAAGTTTTAAGGGAAGATAATGTCTTTTTTTTTTTCATTTTTGTATTCTTCTTGTAGAATATATAGTAGGTACTTAATAAGTGCTTATTGCATTGAACTCGGTTCTATCGTCTCTTTCCTGAAAGCTGCAGCCATAGTCTAATTGGAATGGGGAGAAACTTAAAGCAGATAGATCCACCAGCAGGCTATTATGAGAGATTACACATGAGGTGAGGAGGGCCTGCATAAGTTTTTGAGAGCAGTTGCAAAGATTACATTGACAAACTTGTCAGTAGAGTAGATATGGAAAAGATAGTGAAGGAGTTTAGATTGATTCCTATATTTCCACCTACCACCATGGCCAATTTTTATGAAAGTTATGTGTAATGCTGGAGAAATATTAATATTGTTTTGCTGTGGAATTTGGAAGATTCTATAAGTTTGTTTTTTTTAATTCTAGTTTCTTCAGCAATTTATTCAGTTCTATATATTCCCTTTTCTTTATCTTGCTTTTACTTATTCAAAACTGAGAGGAATATTGAAAATTTTGGTAACTCTTGTGCTACTATATTTTCTTGTAGATTAATGTTTTTTATGAATTTGATTGCTAAGACATTTGAAACATATAAAACTATTACTAATATTGATTTGTTGTTTACGATTTCTTTCAAGAATAATATAGCTTCCTTGTGATATTTTGGATTCACTTGATGCAGAGTAAGTTTTATTTTTTGTTTTTGTTTTCTAGCCCCTCAGTTTTATTTTGTGTATGTCTTTGTTTTTTAAATGTGTTTCCTGCAAGCAGCAGATTACAGGGACTTGCTTTCTTAGCCAATCTATTACTCTTTTTCATTTTACTGGATTGTTTAATCCATTCACATTTAAAGTTATGAAAGAAATGTCTATGGTTTCCTCCATTTATTTATAGTATTGGGGGTTTTACTATGATTCTCTCCTCCCTTTTACTGTAAACACAATACTATGTTCTTTCAGTTACTTTACCTTAATGGTTTCTAAAGTGGCTTTGCTTCCACTAGTTCTCTTCCTTTCACCTCTGATTCCCTCCTTTCATTTGCTATTCCTTTCCTTTTGTAGTTCAATTTCTAAGTTCCTTTCCCCCCTTTTTCTTGAATGTTATAATTCTTCCCTCACTCCCACAGCTTTCCCCCCCTCTCAATTAATCAGGTAAATTCCCCTTTCCTTTCTTCTCCATCAATAGTTCTATTCATTAGCTTTATAAATTTCATTTTGTATTCCTTTCCAAAATTGCTCTCACTCTCTCCATTATCCACTCTTTCTTTCTGCTTATCTAGATTCTTGTTCTTTGATTCATGACCCATAATTATGTAGTCTCTCTTGTATTTCTCATTCAATTGAAGTTTTCAAGGTATCAATTTTAGACTTTCCCTTTTAAACTGTTTTTGCCATTGCCTTCTATTGCTTGCCCCATGGATTCCTTTAATTGAATAAGGAATACTAGACCACATAACAACGCTTCATGGTAGAGCTCCATCCCTATTACATTCCTGATTATGTAGAACATCATTGATTTGTAATCTCCCCGGTAACTTTTTTTTTTTTTTTTTTTTTTTTGCCTATTTGTTTCCAAATTTCTTCCCTGGGTCAGTGCTCTATCATTCCCCCAGGCTCCAGTTGTCCCCTTCTCCTCTTCCAAAGCAGTACATGTAGACTTTTCAAGCACCGCATCCCCCAAGTCACACACAGCACAAGATCCCATCTCCCTTCATAGATCATCCTTCTTCACCCATAAGAGCATTTATCAGTGGAATCCTATCCCACCACTAACACATGACCCCCTTTCTTTCTTCCTCTTTTCAATCCTTTCACTCTGCTCCTTTATCTACTTCCCTGTAGGTTCTTCCCTTTCTAAGATCATAGGGGTCACTTTCTTTCCTCATTTTTAGCCCTCAATTTGACCGTTATCTATCACACATTCCATTCTGTCCTCCTACTCCCCTCCCCTCTTTCAGGTACCCTGCCATGTTGTAAAACAACAAAAAGCATTGATTCATCTGTAGACAAAGTGTCACTAGGTTTTGTTCCTACTGCCTCAGGTCCACTTCTTCACGGTTACCTCCACCAGACTTTTACATTCATCAGCTTTTTTGTGTAGATTTAGAAAGAATTTTCTTGCTGGTCTCTGTTTTCACTCTGTTTCTGTCCTTGGTTGCTGAATTTATCTCTTCCTACATTTCTATTGTTTGAGGTATTCAAGAAGTAAATAATCTCTTCAGCTCTGTTTTTCTTTCTAAAAATGTTCCAAATGGCTTTATTGTTATTAAATGCCCATCTTTTTTCATGAATTGTCAAGCTCGGATTGGCAGAGTGGGTCACCCTGGGCTTCATCCTGAACTTCAGTGCTCTTTGAAACTCATCATTCTATCACTTCCTATGTTTTCTAGTAGTTGAAGAATAGTCTTACATTATTCAAATGTTTTTTTTTCTTTTGTATTTGAAAGTCTTTGTCCTGATGACTTGCAAAACTTGTTTCTGAATTGAGTTGTTAAATTTAACCACTGTACATCTTGAAGTTTGCAGCCTTGGATTTTTTTTTCTCCTAGAAGTAATCTGTGAATTCTTTCCATTGTAATTTCATGTTCAGAAAGTCTGGGCAGTTCCCTTCTATTTCCTTCATTGTGGTGTTAAGGTTTTTGACCTGCTGTGTTCTTCTGAGAGATCTATGATACTTAGGTTATCTTTTATTTATTTATTTATTTAAGCTTTTTGTTTTTCAAAACATATACATGGACAATTCTTCAACATTAGCCCTTGCAAAACCCTATGTTCCAATTTTCCCCTCCTTCCCCCAGATGACAAGTAATCCAATATATGTTAGACATGGTAGAAATATATGTTAAATCCAATATATGTATACATATTCATACCATTATCATGCTGCACAAGAAAAAAAAGAGAAGCAAAATAAAATGCAAGCTTCAGCCATTCTCCAATTGATGGGCATCCACTCAGTTTCCAGTTCCTTCCCACTACAAAGAGGGCTGCCACAAACATTTTGGCACATACAGGTCCCTTTCCCTCCTTTAAGATCTCTTTGGGATATAGGCCCAGTAGTAACACTGCCGGATCAAAGGGTATGCACAGTTTGATAACTTTTTGAACATAGTTCCAAACTGCTCTCCAGAGTGATTGGATCTGTTCAGTTCCACAAACAATAATACTTAGGTTATCTCTATGCTTTAAATCTTTAAATTTAGTGCATTTTGCTTGCATAATAAGCATATTTTTATAATGCTATTTTTCCTTCTTCTCTGCTTCTATATGTTTGCATTTCCAAACTATTGTTGTCTTTTTTGTTTCTTTGGTAAAGCTTTGTAGGTTCACGTTTCTCTATTCTGCTCATTACTTTTGCTGACTAGGACATAAATTATGCTCTCATAATTTTCATTTCTCTTTTAAACTACTCAGGAATATGTTGTGGTTCTATGTTCTCCTCAAACTTCACAAGATCCTCTGTACTAAACACAGTACCTAGTACATAATAGGTGCTTGATAAATGCTTGACTTAACTTGAGCATAATATTGTAAAGAATATAGTGATATAGGGCAGACAGACACTAAGACAATCAAATGGATTCAGAAATGGTTAGATGATTGGACTCAAAGAATAATTAATGATTCAATGTCAACATGACAAGTCATCTTCTAATACATTTTTGGTGGATTTCTGAACTGATCTAACCATTCTGGAGAGCAATTTGGAACTATGCCCACAGGTCCCTTTTTTTTGCATTTAGCTAATAATGAAAAGGTTTTGCATTATTTTTTTTCTTAAAACTTTTTTCTTTTCAAAACATATGCATGGATAATTTTTCAACATTGATCCTTGCATAGCCTTGTATTTCAAATTTTCCCCTCTTTCCCCCCACCCCATTCCCTAAGTGTTTTGCATTATTTTACGTGTATAACTAAAATACTGTTTGCTTTCTCATCATCAGGTCATGTAAGTCTCTTCAAGCTTCTCTGTATTCCTCCTGCTGGTCATTTCTTACAGAACAATAATATTCCATAACCTTCATGTACCATAATTTACCCAACCCTTCTCCAATTGATGGGCATCCATTCATTTTCCAGTTTCTAGCCACTACAAAAAGGGCTGCCACAAATATTTTGGCACATACAGGTCCCTTTCCCTAAAGAACCCTACCATTCTGGAGAGCAATTTGGAACTATGCCTAAAGGGCTATCAAATTGTGCTTATCCTATGACCCAGAAGTGTTTTTACTGCATTTGTATCCCAAAGAGATCCGGAAAAGACCCACATGTGCAAAAATGTGTATGGCAGCCTTTTTTGTAGTGGCAAAGAAAGGGAAACTGAGTGGATGCCCATCAGCTGAGGAATGGTGGAATAAGTTATGGTATATGAATGTTATGGACTATTATTATTCTGTAAGAAATGACCAGCAGGAGGATTTCAGAGAGGCCTGGAGAGACTTATATGAACTGATGCTGAGTGAAACGAACAGGACCAGGAGATCATTGTACATGCAATAGCAAGATTATATGATGATCACTTCTGCTGGACGTGGCTCTTGTCAACAGTGAGATGAGTCAGACCAGTTTCAATGATCTTGTGATGAAAAGAGCCATCCACACCCAGAGAGAGGAGTGTGGATTGAATGTAGTTCACAATGTAGCATTTTTACTCTTTTCGTTGTTGTTTGCTTGCATTGTATTTTCTTTCTCATTTTTTCCCTTTTTGATTTGATTTTTCTTGTGCAGTAAGATAATTGTATAAATATGTATGCATATATTGGACTTACTATATATTTTACCATGTTTAATATATATTGGATTACTTGCTATCTAGGGAAGGGGGGAATTGGAAAACAAGGTTTTGTAAGGGTCAATGTTGAAAAATTATCCATGCATATCTCTTGAAAATTAAAAAAGCTTTAATAACAAATAAAATAAAAATAAATAAATAAACCATGACAAGTGATCTCCAATGGAGGCACCTCAAGCATCTGGACCACTTAAAAATTTATTAATGCTTTGGATAAAAGCATAGATGGCGTACTCGTAAAATTTGCAGATGATACAAAATTTGGAAGAATAGCTAATAAGCTAGACGACATAGTAAGGATCCAAAAAAGATACTGGAAGGCTACAGCATCGGTCAAATCTTAACAGCTGAAATTCAATAGAGATAAAAAGAGAATCTTATGCTTAGGTTCAAAAAAATCAAGTTCCCAACAACAAGATGGAGACAAGATTTGTCTAAAAAAGATCTAGTAGTTTTGGGGAGACAGCAAGCTCAATAGAAATTCACAGTCAGATATTATAGTCAAGAAGGTTGATGCAACCTTAGAACTTTTTAAATGAAAGACAGAGCTTCCAGGGATAGGGAGGGGATCTGCCTCATTTGTCCTTTAGTCAGTCAGCAAATACATGTTTATTAAATTCTTACTATGTTTCAGGCACTGTAGTAAGTGCTGGGTTACAAAGATAGAACCATGGATCCTGCCTCTAAGGGACTCAAATTCTGGGGGAGAAGGAGTAAACATGCAAAAAGAAAAATACACACCTAAGATATTTGTAGTGCAGAAGAAAGATGGAGAGTGGGGGAGAGTGCAGAAAATGTTGCCCTTGAAGGAAGTCAGGGAAGCCAGTAGGCAATGCGGAAGAGCATTTCATGCACTGGAGGATAAGCTGCAAAAATCAAGGAAAGTGTTACTAACTCACAGAGGTATGGAGGGGAGGAAAGTACAAGACTAGAAAGATAGGAAGGGGCCAAATTGTAAAGGATTTTAAAAACCAAACTGAGGATTTTATATTTGATCCTGGAAGTAATAGAAAACCACTGGTGTTTAATGAATAAGGGGTGGGAAGATCAGACTTATAAAAAGTTAAAGGGGGGCAACTAGTTGGTGCAGTGGATAGCGCACAAGCCCTGAAGTCAGGAGGACCTGAGTTCAAATCCAACCACTTAATACTTCCTAGCTGTGTGATTCTGGGCAAGTCACTTAACTCCGATTGCCTCAGCAAAATAAAATAAAAAGTTTAAGGTTGGAAGTTAAAAGGAAAAAAAAAGGTGTTGAAATGGGAAGAGAAATGCTTTCAGATAAAGAGAAAAGATTATACAACTTAGAAGGGGAGAGGCTGCAAGTGAAAAGTCTGATAAAATGAACTTGACCCAATGGCTATATCTTCCAGCTACTTATCTTCATTAAGACTCAACTGGGGAAAACCAGCTCACACTTGAGGAATGGCTAAACAAATAGTGCTATATGATTGTGATAGAGTATAAAAGTGCTGTAAGAAATGACAAGGAGGGTAGTTTCAGAAAAACACAAGATTTACATGAATTGAAGCAAAATAAAGTGAGAAAAACCAAGAGATCACCATGCAGCAGCAAGGTTGTAATGATGATCAACTATGGAAGACTTGGCTACTCAACACAATAATCCGAGACAATTCCAAAGGACTCACAATGAAAAAAAAAATGTCCAGAGAGAGAAGTATTGATCTCTGTGTACAAAATAAAATGTAATCTCCTTGCTTCATTTTTTTTTTGCATTTAGCTAAAATGAAAAGGTTTTGCATTATTTTTGATCCTTGCATAGCCTTGTGCTCCAAATTTTCCCCTCTTTCCCCCCATCCCATCCCCTAAATGTTTTGCATTATTTTACATGTATAATTGATATACTGTTTGCTTTCTCATTGGGTGGGAGAGAGATGGGAAGCAAGAAGAGAATCTGGAACTTACAATTTAAAAAGAAAAAATTGTCAACAATAAATAAATTTTAAAGACTCAACTGACATTTGAGAAATGAAACCTGACTGATCCTTTTAAGTGAAGTCCCAAATTGAGAGAAACTATTTCATCATCTTTCACCTGCCAGACAAAAACAGGTGACAGAGCTGAAGTTTGCTGACCTCTGCTCTAGCTGAAGGGAGTCAAGTTCCATCCAACCAAGCCAGGGACTGAAGGTACCGAAGGTGCTTAGGATGGTACCTGGTACTCTAGCTGGTGATTAGCTGATAGGGGGAGACAAACTTGGTTGGGCCACATGATCAGATGAGATATTGTGTCTTACAAAAAGCCAGAACCAAGAGAACAGGGGAGTAACTTGTCCATGACCACCAGCACACCACAAGGTAGACTTATTTTTTTAATTAATTTTATAAATTATAATTTTTGACAGTATATATGCATGAGTAATTTTTTTTACAACATTATCCCTTGTATTCATTTTTCCAAATTTTCCCCTCCCTCCCTCTACTCCCTCCCCTAGATGGTAGGCAATCCCATACATATTAAATGTGTTACAGTATAACCTAGATACAATAAATGTGTGTAAATCCAATTTTCACAAGGTAGACTTAAATCAAGAACATGAAAATCCTAAATTCTAAAACTGCGAGTAAGCATTGGTTCTTTATATGGGGACCCATCACCATTATGCTGTAAATGTCTCCGTTTCCTTGCCACAGACTTTGTGTGAAAGGGGCATCCAACTTGTTTTGTTTCGCCTCAGAGACGAGAACCAGGAATCTGAGAGGAATCTGCAAAGAGGAAATTTTAAGCTTCATGTCAGGAAAACCTTCCTCACAATTAGTGCCGTCCCTTCTGGTTCCTTGAGAGCTGGGGAGGTCTTCAAACAATCTCGATTACCACTTGTTGGGTATATGGTGGTGAGGATTCCCCATCATTATGGGTGGGATGAGATGTTTGCTGATGTCCCTTCCAACTCGTGAATACTTCAAGATTGTGTCTTCCCTCTAAATTTATCTTTCTAGTAAACAAAAGCCTCAAGATGTTGAAAATACAAAAAAAAAAAAAAAAGGGGGGGGTGGAATTTGGAGCTAACCACTGAAAATGGGGAAAATCACATTGATTCTATTTTGTTATTGATTTCGTTCTATATCACTGCTGACATTTTTGTATCTAAGCCATGTTTCATTTGTCTCAAAGTTTGGAAATC
Source organism: Sminthopsis crassicaudata (assembly GCF_048593235.1). NCBI lineage: Eukaryota > Metazoa > Chordata > Mammalia > Dasyuromorphia > Dasyuridae > Sminthopsis > Sminthopsis crassicaudata. The sequence continues at coordinate 49,922,696 of NC_133617.1, read as the reverse complement.
CATCTCTCCCATAAAGCACTATTTCTGAGTTAAGTTTAGAATTCCAGTATTTGGCTAATCACCGTTCTATTCTTGCCTCAAGGGAATCTCTTATCCTTGAAGGATGCAGGTGGATCTGGGGGACTCTGGTCTGCTATCTCTAAACTGCCAGTGCAGCTGTACTCAAACAATGAACATTTCTTGGTGACGGGATGGAAGGAGAGGCTGTTGCTAGCCATTCATTCTCAGTTTCCAACCGATCGTGTTATTCCTCGTACCTATAATGCTACAAGCTTTGAAACCAACCATACTCTTTTTTTTTTCCTTCTATGATGCTGCCTTCTGTTCCGGATTCTCCTTTTGTCCATAAAAGACAGCTGTTCCCCTCAGTCAGGGCCTTAGCTTTTTGGAGGTGTTCCTCAGCGCTTTATAGGCAAATTGTCCATAAATTGATCCACCTCGGACCTCTGTGTCCTGACTTATCTTGATCTCACTGGTACCATCCTCCTGCACGACTTCCTAATGGTGAACCTCCAAGTTCAACTTACCAATAGAAATTCTTCCTAGGAAAACCTCCCTAAGGAGAAGTGTAACTTGCTAACAATGTAGCAGTGTTCCGGGAAGCAGGGGATTTAAGCTGAAGTACCCCCTCCAAAGTATTTGGAAACCTTGAAACCCATGATTAAGGCAAAATTCCTTCCTCTGAAGTCCACATTCCACCCCTGACAAGAGATATGCCTGAGAGGAGAGGGAGAGGGGGAGGAGGGAGAAAGAACACTTACAATAACTGTTATTTCTTCCTTTCCTCCCTGTTCAGTTAGTTCTCTGTATCTCTTCGGGTGCTATTTTGTTATCATTTTCAGAAGAGGCGCACTCCTCCAGGAGGAGCTTGCCACATACTCTGGAGAGGTCTCTCTTCTAATCTTTAGCAACTGTGTCTGATATTGCGCCACAAGTCCAAGAAATGTCCTAGGATTCTAAAGCCCAGAAGTCTCCAAGCCTCTCCCCTAGCAGACACGGATGACTTGGGGATGGGAGAAGGGAGGGATAGAGTAGAGAAAAGTAGGGTTTGGGGATGAAATCAGGGCAGGAATGGGGCCAAGAAAAGACTGAGGGCCCTAGGGTGTGGTGGAGAGGGGAACTTGCCCTACCCTGCCTCAAACAAGTCATGGGGCTGATTAAGGCTGACAAGGACCTAAAAGATGAGGTCTGTGGCAGCTGTACCCAGAGGGCTTGAGCCTGCTGTTTCTGTGTATTTAGTGCCCAGATAGCTGTTCTCCCATGCAGTGTCTATTTCTCCATTTCCTCACCACAGACTTTGCGTGAAAGGGGCATCAGACTTGTTCTGTTTCGCCTCAGAGGCGAGAACCAGGAATCTGAGAGGAATCTACAAAGAGGAAACTTTAAGCTTCAAGTCAGGAAAACCTTCTTCACATTTAGAGGGTTGGGAAGATGGGAGGGTTGGGGCTCCCCAGCCCGCTCCTCTAAGGGAGTAATTTCCAGACTTATTTGACTGCCAGTCCCTACCAGAAAAAAACATTTTTGAGCATGCTATTTGTAGCAATATTTATATTCTCTATAAATCACATAAGAGTTTTTATTCTTGTTCAGTTGTGCCCAAGTCTCCATGACCCCATTTGGAGTTTTCTTGGCAAAGATACTGGAGTGGTTTGCCATTTTCTTCTCTGGTTCATTTGACAGATGAGAAAACTGAGGCAAACAGGGTTAAATGACTTGCCCAGGGTCACACAGCCTGTAAGTATCTGAGGCTGAATTTGAACTCCTGACTCCAGATCTGGCCCTCTATCCACTGTTCCACTTAGCTGTATGTACTACATTCTGTACATTATAAAAGTTATACAAAAGTTGAAATGAATAAAAGGATGAGATAAAGAAATAATTTGTGAGGCTACAGTCTATAGGAAGACACGGAATTTTATTGAGTAAGGGGACTACGTGGACAGCATGTCTGGAGGATGGAATAACAATTAGGAGGTTATTGCAATAGTTCAGATAAAAAATAATGAGAGCTGGAATTCAGGGGGTGTCTCTGCTAATCATGAAAAGGGAACAGATGATTGGAGCCATTATGGAGATAAAAATGCAAAGATTTAGCAACTGGTCTCCTATGTGGGGGAGGTAAAGGGGAGCAAGGAATTGAGCACACCTGAGATCATGAGAAGGAGGGTGATGGGAAGGAGAGTGGCACTGAAAACAGACATATGGAAGTTTGGAAGGCATGAGAAGTTTTGGTTCTGGGGGAAATCTGTAATGATATCCGTCCCCGGTTGCTCATCCTTCATGAGTCACCCAAGATGAAAAGGGAGGCAGGGCTCTTACTCACAGGTCAGTCCCCCCCCTTTCTTTCCCCCTCCCCAGCACAGAGCCTGCCTTCTTGGGAAAGTCAACTATAAGCATGAAAAGAAGGATGGGATTTTCCCAGTGGTCCTCCACAACTGCTACTGGGGACGCTCAGCTATTAGCTGAGTTATTATATGAGTTATTAGGCCATAACTGCCGGAGAGGGTCATGTCCCAGCTGGGAAGGTGGGAGGCAGCCCATGGTGCTCCTCTCCTGCCCACTTTCCCAACTCGCCTGAAGGCACCAGATGGTCAGGACTTGTTCTCTAGCTGGTAAAGTAAAACCCAGACAAACCCCCTCCTGACCACACCATTAGCAGACATGTCTCAGCAAACAGCAACATTAGCACATCTGTTTTAGATGGACACAAAACATTGACCTGCATCTTCAGATTACCTGCTTTGATCTATGGAGCTCACTACTACTTGGGCTGGGCTCTTCCTCCAATGGTTAGTGCCCCTTCTACTCTACTTGTACCTGATTCTGAAGCTATACTCATCAAAGAATGAATTTCCCTTCCCAGTCTCAGTTGCCCGCCTCTCAAAACCTCCCACCTTCCCACCTGTCCCGCTCCAGAACTATCTTCCTTTCCACCTTGATCCATAATTAACAAACTTCCTCTCCTACCTCTTTTTCTCTTGTTTTTAAATTCTGAAAGTCATTTTCCTCCTAATGGTATTGCCTTCTTGGACTCCCTCTCCAGGAATGATTACATTCATCTATCCTCCTCCCAACTCGCATTCCCCTCAAGGATTATTTGGTCCTTGATCATCATTACCACTCTCAGTTTTGGTAATCTTTTTTTATTAATTTTTGTGAGACAATTGGAGTTAAGATTTTCAAGTCCTCCTGACTGCAGGGCTGGTGCTCTATCCACTCTACTCTCATTATTATAATTCTGACACTCTTCTCCTACTATCTCTTACAACCTTTCCTCTTTTGATGTCCATTCAATCCAAAATGTCACCCAGTCCAGATTCTGATACTATTATCTGCTGGCCTCTGAAACAATCTCTCTTTTTAAAGATTAATTTGGTGGCTTGTTCAGTCTTCTCTACCCTAAATCCTTCCCTCATCCTAGAGAACTTCATCATGCATGTTGATGTTTCCTTCAAATACGCTAACTTCTAGGGCAGCGAGGTGGCGCAGTGGATAGAGCACCAGCCCCAAAGTCAGGAGGATCTGAGTTCAAATCTGGCTTCAGATACTTTACACTTCCTAGCTGTGTGACCCTGGGCAAGTCACTTAACCCCAGTGGCCTCAGGAAAAAAGGAAAAATAAAAGAAAAAAAAATACTCTAACTTCCCAGTTCTGTGACATATTCAGCTTTAATGACCACTTCATTTTAGCTGGGCACAAGAATATTTATACTCCAATGACATGATGGTATACTTAGAGAACCCCAAAGACTGTGCTAAAAAGCTATTAGAAATAATTCAGAACTTTAGCAAAGTTGCAGGATACAAAATAAATCCACATAAATCCTCAGCATTTTTATACATTACCAACACAATCCAAGAGCAAGAGATACAAAGAGAAATTCCATTCAAAATAACGGTCGATAGTATAAAATATTTGGGAATATATCTACCAAAGGAGAGTCAGGAATTATATGAGCAAAATTACGAAACACTTGACATAAAAATAAAGTCAGATTTAAATAATTGGAAAGACATTGAGTGCTCTTGGATAGGCCGAGCGAATATAATAAAGATGACAATACTCCCTAAACTAATCTATTTATTTAGTGCTATAACAATCAGACTTCCAAGAAACTATTTAAATAACCTAGAAAAAATAACAACAGAATTCATATGGAACAACAAAAGGTCAAGAATTTCAAGGGAAGTAATGAAAAAAAAATTAAATGAAGATGGTCTAGCTGTACCTGATCTAGAACTATATTATAAAGCAACAGTCACCAAAACCATTTGGTATTGGCTAAGAAATAGACTAGTTGATCAGTGGCATAGGTTAGGTTCACAGGGCAAGATAGTGAATAAAAATAGCAATCTAGTGTTTGACAAGCCCAAAGATCCCAACTTTTGGGATAAGAATTCATTATTTGACAAAAACTGCTGGGAAAACTGGAAATAAGTATGGCAGAAACTAGGCATGGACCCACATTTAACACCACATACCAAGATAAGATCAAAATGGGTGCAAGATTTAGGCATAAAGAACAAGATCATAAATAAATTAGAGGAACATAAGATAGTTTACCTCTCAGACCTGTGGAGGAGGAAGGAGTTTGTGACCAAAGGAGAACTAGAGATCATTATTGATCACAAAATAGAAAATTTTGATTACATCAAATTTAAAAGTTTCTGTACAAACAAAACTAATGCAAACAAGATTAGAAGGGAAGTAACAAATTGGGAAAACATTTTTACAGTTAAAGGTTCTGATAAAGGCCTCATCTCCAAAATATACAAAGAATTGACTTTAATTTATAAGAAATCAAGCCATTCTCCAATTGATAAATGGTCAAAGGATATGAACAGACAATTTTCAGATGATGAAATTAAAACTATTTCCACTCATATGAAAGAGTATTCCAAATCACTATTGATCAGAGAAATGCAAATTAAGACAACTCTGAGATACCACTACACACCTGTCAGATTGGCTAAGATGACAGGAACAAATAACGATGAATGTTGGAAGGGCTGTGGGAAAACTGGGACACTGATGCATTGTTGGTGGAGTTGTGAAAGAATCCAACCATTCTGGAGAGCAATCTGGAATTATGCCCAAAAAGTTATCAAAATGTGCATACCCTTTGACCCAGCCATACTACTACTGGGCTTATATCCCAAGGAAATACTAAAGAAGGGAAAGGGTCCTGTATGTGCCAAAATGTTTGTGACAGCCCTTTTCGTAGTGGCTAGAAACTGGAAGATGAATGGATGTCCATCAATTGGAGAATGGTTGGGTAAATCATGGTATATGAATATTATGGAATATTATTGTTCTGTAAGAAATGACCAGCAGGAGGAATACAGAGAGGCTTGGAGAGACTTACATGAACTGATACTGAGTGAAATGAGCAGAACCAGAAGATCATTATACACTTCAACAATGATACTGTACGAGGATGTATGCTGATGGAAGTGGATATCTTCAACATAGAGAAGAGCTAATCCAATTCCAATTGATCAATGATGGACAGAATCAGCTACACCCAGAAAAGGAACACTGGGAAATGAGTGTAAACTGAGAGCATTTTTTAAAATTTTGTTTTGTTTTTGTTTTTCTGCCCAGATTATTTTTACCTTCCGAATACAATCCTTCCTTTGCAACAACAACAACAACAACAATATTCGGTTCTGCACATATATATTGTACCTAGGATATACTATAAGATATTTAACATGTATGGGACTGCCTGCCATCTAGGGGAGGGGGTGGAGGGAAGGAGGGGAAAATTTGGAACAGAAGGGAGTACAAGGGATAATGTTGTTTAAAAAAAATTATCTATGCATATGTACTGTCAAAAAATGTTAAAATTATAAAATTAATAAAAAAGAATATTTATACTCTTGATGTTCTACTTCTATGCTCCCTTGATCCTATCCCCTGTTATCTTCTCCAGCAGACTGTATCTCCCATTATTTCCAATCTCTTCCCTATCTCCTGGCTCCTTTCCTGCTGCATACAAAGTCTCCCCCATCCTTAAAAAATCCTTACTAGAAACCGCCACCCCAGTCAGCCATCACCCCGTTTCCCAGCTGTAGCTTTCCCACTCTTGGCTTAACACCTTGAAAAAACTGTCTGCAGTCAGTGTTTTCACTTCCTCTCTTTCTCCTAAACATTCTGCAAGCTGGCTTCTGCCCTCCACATCCAACTAAAATTGCTTCCTCAGGAATAGCTAATGATAGCATTTTATGTTGCTTTCTAAGTTTTGTGACGTGCTTTACACATGTAATCTCATTTGATCCGCACACTAACCCTGTGAGGTTTGATCCTCACAACCACCCTATTATCCCTCTTTCACAGATGAGAAAACTGAGGCTGAGAGGCAAAGGGACTTGCCTAGGGTCACGCAGCTAGTGTCTGAGGCAGAACTGGAACCCAGAACTTCCTAACTGTAAAGTTCTATCCTCCGGGCTACGTAGCCAATTGCCTCTTCTCCATCACTATCATCTTTCTTAACCTTTCTGCAGATTTTATACTCTTAACTGTTTTCCCAGGATGCTCTCTCTTCTTCGGATTTTCTCTGTGGGTTCTGCTCCTTCTCAGTGTCTTGATCTGGTTTGGGGGCTGGTTCTTCATTCATGTCAGAATCACTCTGCACCCTCCCCCCTTCCCCGAGCCTCTCTCCATCCCGGGCTCTTTTTACCCTCTGTACTCCCTCCTTCAGTGACATTAGCAGCTCCTATGAGTTCAGTTATTGTCTCTAGGCAGGGGATTCTCAGAGCTATGATCCAAGTCCCGGACGCTTTCCTGCACTTTACTCTCACTTCACTTCAAAGTGGATGGCTTTTGTTGTTCAGTTGTTTTCAACTGCGTCCGACTCTCCATGATCCCATTTGGGATTTTCTTGGCAGAGAGTGGTTTGGCATTTCCTTCTCCAGCTCATTTTAAAGAGGAGGAAACTGAGGCAAACTTTCCCAGAGTCACACAGCTAGTAAGTGTCTGAGCCATTGCTAAACACTCGGGCTACTGGACATCAACAAGTTCAAAACAGAACTCGTTATCTTTTCCCCCAAATCCTCCCATCTTCCCATTTTCCTCCTATAGTTAAGGGCACCAGCATCCTTAGCGCTTTTGAGCTGGCTGTTCCTCCTACCCGACATGCTCCCCCTCCTCCTCGCTAACTAGTACATTCTCTAGCTTCCTTTAAGATTCCAGTCAACAAAGAGAAGCTCTAATTCAGTTCCAATTGATCAATGATGGACAGAATCAGCTACACCCAGAGAAGGAACACTGGGGAATGAGTGTAAACTGTTTGCACTTTTGTCTTTCTTCCCAGGTTATTTTTACCTTCTAAATCCAATTCTTCGTGTGCAACAAGAAATTCGGTTCTGCACACATATGTGGTATCTAGGATATACTATAACATGTATGGGACTGCCTGCCATCTAGAGGAGGGGGTGGAGGGAAGGAGGGAAAATTCGGAACAGAAGTGAGTGCAAGGGATAATGTTGTAAAAAATTACCCATGCAAATGTACTGTCAAAAAAAATGTTATAATTATAAAATTTAAAAAAAAAGATTCCAGTCCACCTCCTCCAGGAAGCCTTTCCAGGTCCCAGCAGCCACTTTCCCCTCGCTCTGCGTCTTTCTTGAAAGCAATGTAGCAGCCTTCCCATTCAAAAAGTAATCTCCTTGAGGGCAGGGGCCACCATTCTTTGTATCAACAGCTGTTTAACGCAGTACACAGCAAAAAATTAGAATTTAATAAATGCTCGTGAATGGATTGGACAGTAAAAAAGGGGATAAATCAGTGGCGGTAAGTGGGTAAGAGTAGGTGTAGCCGCGTCTCTTCTTTCATGTACAATCATCTATCCACCAAATGGCTGATTGGGTGTGATAACATGCATGATGACAGAACCCCCGGCAGCCTGGCGTGGAGGAGGGAGTCTGGGCACCTGTTTTGTCTGTATTTGTTCCAGGAGTTTTGCTTTTCTCCTTCCCCTCGCCCCCATTTGGTCGGGAGGGAGTAGAATGAAGAAAATAGTTGGAAAAACCCGAAGCGCTCTGTGGCTGCTCTTTGGTCTGCTCTCGCTCAGCCCTCCCTCCAACAGCCTAGGCCGAAGGCTGGCACGAACTCGGCCTGCTTTACAGATGAGACTGGAGGCCTGAGCAAGGGGCTTCACTGAGATCACACATGTGAGCCGGCGGTGGGGCCTAGCCTAGAACGCGGGCTCCTCCTCCTGTCAGCTTTCTTCAGCCTCAGTTTCCCCATTATAATATAATAATAAAATTGGTAATTTACAATTTTATATACTTATATCAATAACACTGCCTGAGCCAGCTGCTAACGCACTCTGTCGTCAAGCTCAGCCGTTGCGGAGCTGTGTCAGTCGTGTCCAGCTCTTCACGACCTCATCGGGGGTTTTCTTGGCAAAGACACTGGAGGCCGGGCCATTCCCTTCTCCAGCCCATTTGACAGATGAGGAAACTGAGGCGAACGGGGTAAGTGACTTGGCCAGGGCAGGGTCGGAGCCGGATTCGGATTCCAGGTGAGACTTGCCCACGCCCTCCGGCGCCCCCTGGCGGCCCCACTTTTGCTTCTGTCCAGGGACACTTGGGGAAACGTGGTTTCTGGAGGGCGTCAGCAGACGGAGCCAGCCGAAGGGATGGAAACCCGGGGCCTCCTCTCCGCCATGTGAAATGGGAACAAAGCCGTCTGCCACCAGCGGGCAAGAGTAGAGGGAGCGCCCGCCCAGAGTCAGGGGGACCCGGGTCAAAGCCTATTGCCTCCAAATAGGATAAAATGAATGCATTAAAAAGGCTTCTGGTACCGCTGACCCTAAATTAGCCTCCCAAAAAAGTGCTTAAGAGGATGCCTGGCACACAGTAGGTACTGTGTAAATGCTTATTCCTCTCTCAAAAAAGTGCTTAAGAGGGTGCCTGGCACACAGTAGGTACTGTGTAAATGCTTATTCCTCTCTCAAAAAAGTGCTTAAGAGGGTGCCTGGCACACAGTAGGTACTGTGTAAATGCTTATTCCTCTCTCAAAAAAGTGCTTAAGAGGGTGCCTGGCACACAGTAGGTACTGTGTAAATGCTTATTCCTCTCTCAAAAAAGTGCTTAAGAGGGTGCCTGGCACACAGTAGGTACTGTGTAAATGCTTATTCCTCTCTCAAAAAAGTGCTTAAGAGGGTGTGCGGCACACAGTAGGTACTGTGTAAATGCTTATTCCTCTCTCAAAAAAGTGCTTAAGAGGGTGCCTGGCACACAGTAGGTACTGTGTAAATGCTTATTCCTCTCTCAAAAAAGTGCTTAAGAGGGTGTGCGGCACACAGTAAGTACTGTGTAAATGCTTATTCCTCTCTCAAAAAAGCACTTAAGAGGGTGCCTGGCACACAGTAGGTACTGTGTAAATGCTTATTCCTCTCTCAAAAAAAGTGCTTAAGAGGGTGAGCAGCACATAGTAGGTGCAATGTAAATGTTTATTCCTTTCCCCCAACAAAGCACTTAAGAGAGTGCCTGGCACACAGTAGGTGCTGTGTAAATGCTTATCCCTCTGCCCTACCCTGTCTCTTTAGAAGTCACCAGCTGGTAACTGGAGCCGGCTCACTCCCAATGTGCACCCGGCTACCCCAGTCTCTCCCCCACTATCGGGACCCCCAATCTTCTCTTCCCCCGTCAATGTAAACAGGACAAAGAACTTCACCCGCTGACCCCAGCACAGGGCTCAGCTCTCTGGGGAGAATGAGCACTGGCCCCTGCCCCTGCTGCTGGAAGCTCGGGTACCCGCTTCCCCGGAGGGGGGGCTAGCTTTGGGCCCTTGTCCTGCCACAGACCCCCTGCGGGGGAGGGGCGAATCATTCTTCACCTCCCTGGGCCTCGGCTCCCCCATCTAGGACTCCGTGGCCCAGCAGGCTCCCAGGAGCTGCGTCTCTCTCCTGTACCAGCAGACTGAAAGGCTTTGGTAGCAAAGTGCTGGGAGGCATCTTGGGCCTGACGGTCCCAGGGTCCTGGGCCCGTCCCAGCTCGCCCCACAGCTGACAGCCAGAAGAAATTTGCGATCCTCCATGTTCCTCTGCCAGCCCGAGGGGCCTTGTCCAGGCATTCCAAGAGTAAAGGTCGGGCCCTGGGAGGCAAAACAGCATTATCCCCCTCCCATTTCTTGTTAAAGGTCCCACTGGAAAGCAAACCTGGTAACTGTCTTTTAGGGCAGACCTGACTTTACTGTGGGCACTACTGCGCAGAGCCCTGGGCTCCGAACCTGCAAGACTCAACCTCCCTGAGTTCAAACCTGCTCAGAGGCTTCCTGGCTGGGACACTCTGGCCAAGTCACTTAGCCCTGCTCGCCTCAATTTCCTCAGCTCCAAGCTGAGAGGAGAAAGGGTGGGCAAAGTGCTGCAGAATCTCTGCCAAGAAAACTCCCCAGATGGGGCCTTTTAGAGTTGGACCCTGAACAATAACAAATGATTTTATTCTATAATTTTCTCTCTTGGTGTGTGAAGATCCATAAAAAACCAGGTACGGGCTGAGCCAGAATCGTTTTTTAGTTAGACGTTTCTGTAAAACGGAGGTTTATGCAGGGCCCTGTAGGGTTTTTCAGAATGGGGTCACATGTTCCTAACTCGGGCCTCTTGATCCCATCGTGATTAGTGAGCCTTCTATTCCATTTGTTTTTAAAGCACTTGCTGAGCATAAGACCCCAAATAAGAGGAAAAGCCAGGGCCCGGCCCTCGGGGACCTCACAGCCTTTCCAAGGAGATAAGAGTCCCTGGCCTTTTCAACTGACCACAACATCCCTCTGCCCGGGGAGTAGAGATATGGGTGGTTGGTAAGTTAGGCTGGGGCCAAAGCTTGGAAGACTGAATATGGATCGAGTGGCCTGCTCCGGATGAACCACAGTGAGGGCTATCTCAGCAGGGCAAGATGTGATAAGAGCCGGTTTAGGGAGGATGGGGGGCGGCCTTTACAGGAGAGATAGAGGGGAAGATACAAGAGGAGTTTGGTTAACGAGCTAATACAATTGTGAGGGGTAAGCTGTTGTTCGGTCATGTCTTCATGACCCCATTTGGGATTTGAGTTTGTCATTCCCTTCTCCAGCTCATTTTATAGATAGGGAAACTGAGGCAAACAGAGTGAAGTGAATTGTCCAGAGACACAGAGCTAGTGTCTGAGGCTAAATTTGAACTCAGGTTCTGCTAACTCCAGGCCCAGCACCCTAGCTACTGTGCCACCTAGCCGAGCAATCCTGGTGGGATTTAACCTCTTACATTTACTTCCTAGTTCCCAGGTATTTTTATACACCTAATCTCACAACAACCCTTTAAGGGAGGCATGGGATCAGCCTCCGATATTCAGAGCCGACATCTCTCTATCCCCACCCCAAACTTCGGGGTCCCCGGTTTAAAGTACCCAGGAGCCCAGAAAAACACCCTGCCCACGATCACCATAGGGCCTGCACCCCTCCCTGACAACTTCTCTGCCCTCTTTTCACTCTCCTGCTGCATTTACTGCATTTTTACTGCATTGTCCTCTTTACAATTATGCCTTTTTCAAGTGGGGGTGGCAGGGAGTCCATGATGCATCCAACCCGTGTGGACTAGAAAGGCAAAAGGGAGCCCAGTGGCTACCGAACTTGGGTGACCCCTGCTGCCCATCTCTGATTTTCTTCTGTCCAATGAGGCTTTGACAGAGGTCTCCCTATCCTGGAATGGAGAACTCCCTTCCTCCCCTCTGCCTATCATTCAGAATTCTTAACTTCCTTCAAGGCCCAACTCAGGTGCCACCTTCTCCCCAAGGCCTCTCCTAAGGGGTTCCCTTAGCAGGATTAAAACTCCTTGAGTTTGCACAAAGTTGGTACTTCATGCTAGATCAATCCCCTTACCTACCAGAACTGTCATAAGATACAAGATAATGTATAAATACTTTAAAACTCTAAGATCCAAATTTCAATTATTACTGACATTATTGATTCTACCAAAGTCCCGCCCCAATGCTTCAGGAGCTGTCTAGTTGCCTTTGGGGTCCGTGATGGAGGGGCTCCAGCTCCAGTGGGTCCCATCTACCAAAATGGCCAACAGTTCTAAACACAGGCCCGACGCTGGGTGCTGCCATTCATCCGGAGCAGGCCGCCTAAGTTCAGAGAAGGTTCCTCATCGGATGGCCCCAGCAGGAAGAGTCCATCTTAGTATCTCATGAAGACTCTACCAGGCAAAAAAAACGGAGCGTGATCTGCCTCCAAGAGGGAATACGCTCCCCGACAAAACCATAACATGCTGAGAGGAGGAAGTGATCGCTGCTAGCCAGGCCCGAAGGAATTGGGAAGGAGAATTAAGTCAGCTCTTTAAATATGGCTCTCCACCACAACCGCCTCAAAGTCTGTAACAAACTCACTTTAGAAGAGAGCTGTGACCTCTGGCTCTTACCAGGGTCTGGCCAGAATGCTAGCACCGTGCTGGGTCCATTTCCCCACACGCCAGAGTTCCCAAAGTTCTGTAGGACCCCTGAATGATGTGGTCCGCCCAGCACACAGGAACTGTGGTCCATTCTACAAATGGGACTTGGCACTCACTGCAGCAGACCCGGTGTTGGAAGCAGGAATCACAGACCTCTCTTGAAGCCAGATCTGACCTCCTTTCCTTTCTTTCCAGTTCCAATGTTGCCTTTTCCACCAATCCCCTTGGGAACCCACACCGGGCAGACTTGCCGAGAAACCCCAGAAAGTCACTTTCTCTTACCGGACTTTACATTTTTTGGAAAGTAAGGCTCTTATCTATTTTAACCTTCTAAAGTCTGTGGTTTTACATGAATTCTTGTTAAAACCCCAGATGTCCATGGAAGGGACCTTGTCAAGGATGGCTCAGGGTGACACCTAATGGCCAACAGGAGAAATTTCCTGTCACCTTGAGACATAAGTGCCCACCATCTCCCTAATTCCCTCCAACCCCCCTCAGCCTGACTCATGAACAACTCTCCAAATCTGTACACACATCTACCAGCAGACACATGAGACAGCTGGGAAAGGACCGGAGCCAAGGGAAGCAGTAGGAAGTGGCTTCCCCAGTCCTTGCTGCATCCTAACCAAATGCAAACTAGACGACTGCCAGTCCCAAAGCATCAGAGAACCCAAGCTTCAGAAGGAACTTTGGGGTTGAGTCCAACGCCTTGAGAAGTGCATGAAAACCCCTGCAGTACCCAACTGCTCACCTTGTCTAGCTCTCCTGTGACAAGAAATTCATCCCCTCCCAAGGCAATCCTGGGCCTAGTACTGGTGGCTAATGCCTTTGCCTACAGAGCTGAAACTGCCTCCCATCTGTTGAAAAGTATTCGTTTTTTCTGATTACCACCTTGGCCTTGGCTTTGAATCCTAGCTCTGTCACTCACCCATCTCAACCTGAATTTGCCCCTTACAACTCAATTACTTCACAGGTGAAAACAAAATAACTTGGGGGGGGGGGGGGGACCGTCTTTGCTACTTAAACCATCCTAGAACATTTTTGCTCCCACTCCCATATCCTGACTTCGTCTCTCTTTTCCAGGCCCAATAACCCCAGGGATCCCCACAGGACAGTTTTATGATTATAACTCCAAAGTGATTTCCTGCAATTTTGGGGGCACACCTGAGATTTCCTCATTTCCCCCACCCTCCTCCTAGGCTGCTTTCCTTTGATACTCAATTTAAAGCCTTCCAATGGCCCAGTTCGTGTCTTTATGTTGTCTCTCCCAGTGACACAAGAGCCTTAAGAGCAGTTTTTGATTCTTCGTGTCTCCAGTGTTTTGCACAGTGCCTGGCAGTGCTCAGGGAATGTCAGAGTGAGCGCCAGCAGAATCACTGAACAACAATTGGTTGAGGGTGAATTCTCAGCTCATTTCTTACTTAGTGAAATGCTTCTGGAAGGGCCTGAGTCCACTGGACCCCTTCCTCCCAAGTCAAGGCCAGTCACTGGGACACCAAGCATTTTCTCAAGGCAGTCTTTCTTTCTTCACCAACATAACTCTTGGCATCCGGTAACCGACCTCGGGAAACCTTTGCTCTATTCCTCCCTTTGCCTATGTCGAGAAATAAGTCCAAAAGGGCCCAGAGCGTTTAGGAACAAAATTTATTCCAATTTGAAACAGAGAATTTATTTCAGGAGAAAGATATGAAAATCAATTTCCATCAGGTATTTCTGGAATTAAGGAGTCAGGGCCTGACATCAGAGCAAACTCCTGCTATCTCACCTAGCTGGAAGCCACAGGCACCCACGTGGCTGGTTGGCTGGCACTGGGGCCACCCCTTCTGGCCCGCCCCTCTACCCTCCCCCCACCCCAACACTCACAACAATACATGCATTTCAAATGACAAGGTTTAAAAAACAGCATCTTATATAGTATCTTTTTAAATAGGTTAATGTTTAAATTGTCTTAAATCAGGATTGTAGAATATACAAGTATTACCAAATAATTTCCACCACATTGGCACTTTTAAGAATCTCGTGCACTACTATGAGGGGGCATTGGCACAACTATACTTCTTTAGAAAAAAGAGGGGGGTGCTGCAGTCGATTTTATCTTTGTTGGGGACTTGGAACACCTGGATTCAGCAATGACAGGAGAAAATGGTCAGCACACTCCAGAAGCATTTGAGAAAAATGCAGTTAATCAAGTGATGATTAAAAAAAAACACACAACACACAACACACACACACACGCACGCACACGCACACATGCACACGGAGGGGTGTCTGGGAGGGGTAGTATGGCAGAATGGCGCCCCCCCCAGCAAAAAGCAAAGCCAACATTGTCAAGAGGCAAAAATCCAGGAGGTTTGGCATGGGCGAGGGAAGAAACAAAGAGAAGCTGGCAGAGATGGACAATCTGGAGCCTTGGGCACTGGGGTTTAATGGAATGATGTGGAGAGATCGGCCTCACAGTGGGTCACCTATCCTGCCTCTCCCCCAACTGGGCTGGCACGCCAGCACCAATGGCCAGCTAAACTGGGTGTCCTCAGTAGGGCAAAAGGGGTCTCGGGAAGGAGCCCAGCCAACAGCACAAGGGAGGCTGAGGGAGGTGGCCGCCTGCCGTGCTCTGTGTCCAGCCCCTCCCCCTCATGCACCCTCTCTGCCACCTCTTGCCTGGAAAGGGACAGGTGTCTGCTTTTGGGTTTGGCACTTTTCTGACGGGTGGACATATTGGAAAATTCAATAACTCAAACAAAGGGCTGCACCAGCGGGGTAAAGGTGTTTACCGACCAGTCAGACTTTGGTCCCTAGGACATGCTTGGAGAATCCCCAGTGACACATGATCTAAATCAGAACTAAACACTTACCCCTTTCTTTTCTTAGGGAGCTGGGTCCCCACATAATTTTCTATATGGCAAGTAGTGTTGAAGTAACACACAGCATTCCCTACCAGACAAAAATTCATCTAAGTCCATCAAAAATCATGAAATCTCTATTGCATCAAGGGGCCCCTCTCTGGAGCCACTCAGGAACCTGAGGAAAGGGCAACCAGTCCTATTTGCTATCCTCCTACTTTTGGGGTCCTGAGTTTCCTGGTGCAGGTCCACCGCCAGCAATGGACCCCATGCCAGCCACTGGTACAAAAGGGGGCAAAAAGGTATGGGGCTTAGCACCATCTGCTCCCTATGGAAGCTATTTGGACTCACCCCAAGAAGTTGGGTTTGTTTGGTGTATGGTTTAGGTTTCTGGTAAAAATCCTCTTATATGATTTCATGCTACAAAAAGACCTTTTTTGGCATAGACACAAGAGGGAAACTGGTTCCAAGCAGCTAGTCACCCCTAAATAGGATTAAAACTAGACATTCAGGAATGTAACTGTTGTCTCAGATGCCGGCCTTCCCATCCTTAAACATGGGGCTACCTAACTAAAGGGCCGAGTTCTTCTGGGCAGGCTCTGATGGTGTGCCGCCTCCCACAGAGCTGTCTGAGATACAACACTGACTGATGTCCCTTGCCTCATTATTTATATATATAATGTGTGTGTGTGATATATGGATATAGATTCATATCTATATCTCACACACACACACAGACACATACATACATACATATACACACACACATACACACACACACACACACACACACACACACATATATATATATATATACCAAAAGGCAGGAAGGAGGACTGAAGGGATGAAGAGTTGGAGGAGGAAAGAAGAAAGGGGGGAGAGGTGGGAACAAAACACGACAATCAAAAGAAATGAAACCACGCAACAGACTACTTGAAGTGTAAGCTCCAGACTTAGTGTTATGGATCAAAGGCATCTCCGGCGGTTCATTTCCCGTTACGTTTTGTGCAAAAAAACACTGAAGTAGTGTTCAGTCTACAATAAAACGATAAAGCCAATCTCCCCTTCCCTCCCTCTACAGGAAAAAAAGAGAAGAGAGAAAGAAACCCAAACTGGGATGCCTTCTTTCAAACAGTCTGCTTTGGGGGGAGGGCTTCTTCATGCTCCATCCACCAGGCTTGGTCCTAAATGCTCCTGAACCAGGGCTGGGGAAGAGCAGGGACCAAGCCTGCCAGCAGCGAGGGGCCAGACTCCTGCTGCTTCAGCAGAGATGTCCCTCGGCTACGGGAGCTGCCCGTCTTCCTCAGGGGAAATCTAGGGAGGTACTAGCATTTGGCACCTCTATTGGACCCAGGTGAAACACTCGCCTCCTTTGGCACCTGGGATTCAGGCTGATCTGCAAGCCCTGGATATCCGTCACAGTCCTAAGGCGCTCGGCCTTCTTGTCTAAACAGCCTGATTCCAACTTTGGCAATGCCTCTAGACCCACCTCCCCTGGAAAAACAAAAAACAAAAGTGCCTGTGCTGCCCCCAATCCCCAAGCACAGGCAGCTCTGGACAGCAGTCCGTGCAAGTGCTTTGACAAGGAGCCCCCAGTGGCAACGGAGCAGCCCCGGCTGGACTCTTAAGTACAGGCTGAGAAACTTCTGAAGAGGACCTCCTCTTCGTAGACAATCCCTTCCTCTTTTCCTTGAGACTGCTTCAAAGGAGCCTTCCTCCTGCTCATCTGCCCTCAGATGGGCCAGACCAAGCTATTTGGCTGCATGGTCCAACACAGGACTCTGGGCCCAGACAGAGCAGGAGCTGCCTGCAGAGCTGTGTGTGGAAAATCAGATTCCTCTGCCCTGGGCAGCAGCATGCTAAAAAGCCAGAAGCAGAAGTGGGGCTCAGGAACCCCAAGGAAACCCTCCAAACCAACCACAAGACTTTGGTGTTAGACAAGTGTGCCGAATCCCTTGGAACACAGGAACATCTTCATCCCACCAAGAAAGGGGAGGCTTGGGCAAAGGGGCCGCTACCCACTTACAGATGAGATGGGCTCACTTGGGAGATCCTTTTCCATCAACAGAGCATATATGAGTATACCATCCCCCACCCCCCCAGAAAAAGACACAGTCAGGCACTTCCCAAGGGTTGGCAGCTGTTGCTTGGCCAAGCTCCCACCTTTCGGAGTCCACTGAACAAAATACAGCCTGTAGCAAACTATATATAGAACATCAATAACTTAAAAAAAAAAGAAGAAAAATCACAGTCTCCATATCTTTTATAATCAAGAAGAAAGGGGGGAAAAAAAAACTTTAAAAAACCCAGACTATATTGATGATGCACTGAAGGAGGCAGGGGGATGGTTTGTTGGGGTCTGTTGGTCACTGGATGGGTGGGGGGCTTCTGCTTCCATTCTTGGGAGAAACACCATTCCTCAACCCCAATATCAACACAGTGGGCTGTGGAGCCTGGATCAAGCAGGAAGGAGGGCGGCAAGCAGGTCTGGCAATCTTGACAGAGGCCCCCGGAGCTCAGGGAGGGGGGAGTACTGGCTCTCCCCAACCCCTCAATAAGTTCAGCAAGTCCATAAAACTTGGCCAAGAGGTGGGAACTTGTAACCGAAAATAGGGTAGAGTTTTTTTGCTTAAGTTTTTGTTTGTTGTTGTTGGTTTTTTTTTTTTAAAAAAGCGAGCGACAAAAAATTGAGCCCACGAGAAGGCCGCCTTTGCTGTTGGCAAAAGGTGAAGAGGTGCACAAGGTGTGGAGAAGAGTGAAGTATATCCCCTGATAACTGTGAAATAAAAGCCATTTGTTAAAAATATGAAAAAAAAAATCAACTATTCCTGTGGACAGAGACATGAGATCCAAGGTAACACTGAGCAAAATTCGCCACTCCACAGATCAGACAATTGGCAATCATTACATCATTAAAAAGTAAAGATATTTTTCCTGTAATTTTTTCAAAAAAAATTTTTTTGGTCTTTTCTTCACTTTGAGGCCTCTTAGGGGAGAAAGCAGGGTCAGACCAAATTATATTCTTTCAGGTTGAGCTGTAGGATGGTGTCTTTGACAGCAGCAAAGACGAAGCGGATGTTCTCCGTGTCTGTGGCACATGTAAAGTGAGAGTAGATGATTTTGTCGCTGTCTGGGTTTAGATCCACAAACATCTTGAGGATAAACTCCCTGGCTGCCTGGGCATCCCTCTGTGGTCCTGAGACAAGGATAAAGAGAGAGTAAGAGAATCACTTAATCCACAACCCAAAATTTTTCAGGGAATGTATCTAATGTGCCTCTGGGTGAGAGACTTTTCACAAGCCCCTCTGGACTGCCAATGTATCAGTAACTTAATTCAGATCCTAGTTACTCAGATGGATGTGCTGAGCCCTGTTCTAGGCACAGAACAGGTGGAGGCTGATCCTACTCATGCCACTAGATTAAGTCATGTAACTATCCTGGAGTTCAAGTTCCCATCTGTAAAACTAGAGGATGAGATTTGGTATCTCTATGATTGCTTTTTCTAACATTTGAAATTCTTTGTTCTAGGACAGGATTTCTTCACCATTTTGGGGGGAGGTGTTTTGAACACTTTTGGCAGCCAGGTAAAGTCTTTTTCAGAACAAAGTTTTCAAATTATTGAAAGAAATGCTAAATTTTAGCGTAGAGGTTAATGAAAATAAAGATGTGATTCCTGTCCTCCCATTCAAATTCACCGATCCCCTGAACTCTATCCACAGCTCCCTTACATGAATCCCAGATTAAGAATCCCTGTTTTGAAGCATCTTCAAGCACCAACATTCTATGTTCATTCTATGTTCTGATCTCTTTGAACCTATCTTGGTCTATGATTCTATGAAATTCTAGAGAAGCTGGCATTTTTCAATTCTTCCATCAAATTAATTCTTCAGTATTGATTCTTAAACGCCAACCAACCCCACTCGCCCACCCACCTCAGACCATAAAAGGAGAACCTCCTGCAGCCTCTTCCAAGCACCAATATTTTGTCACTTCACTTCTCTCCCAATAAAGCACCTCATTTTGATACTACTATTGTGAGTTTATTGCCCAACTCCTAGGCTCTGGTCACCTTTCTAGAACTCACTTCTCTGATTCATCTCCTCCCTTCTTTAGGCCCCTTTGATAATAACATTGAAAACAAAAAGTTTTATAAGTATGGGAAACAAATTAGAAATCTGAATTTAGGGAAACATGACTTCATGAATAAATTTCAGTGAGATTCAATCAAATGAGACCCATGGCTAGATTATGGAATTGGAAAAATATCTCTTATTCAAATAAATCAGGAGAGGTTAAAAAAAAGTGGGGCAGAGGGAAGGGAAAAAGATTAACACTGTATAATAGGAATATATTCTTTATAAGGAAATCCAAGGACACTGGGCAAAGCCCAATAAACGCAAAAGCACTTTTTATTAATAAAGTATTATCAGCTAGAACTAAGAAGCATATGAAGGATTGAGAAAAACAAATTATAAGGCTGGCACCAAGGTATGATTTAGAAATGATGAGAGATAGCACTGTTGAAGAGTTAATCTCCCCCAAATAGAATGGATAATCTCATTATTTATTTGCATTAGTAATAATTTCATCCTTAGAAAAGAAAAAAAAAAACCAAGAAGAGAAAAAAACACATTGTAGAACTGAAAGGAAAAATTAGTTACTGAGTAGAAATGCTGAGAACCTTGAGGGGAAATGACCCTTTCATCTCAAAATTCATGCTAGAGGAGGAAAGCAGGGCAGTCTTAGATGACTCTGAGATTTGGGGAAATAAAAAGATAAACAATAAATAAAAAGAGAGAAATAAGGATCTCAAGGACTCAAATTTTACAAGGAAATTCCGGTTGGAAGGGATGAAAAGCTCTCAAGATTCAAATTCTGAGGATAAATAGAAACAATTCCAGTGAGGAAGAAAAGGAAGAGTTGTCTAAAGACAATGAAACAGATTGCTTGAACAAGAAAAAAAAAATTTTTTTAAAGATTTTTTTAAAAACATATACACAAGTTGGAAGCACAGGCAGGTAACAAGGATGAACACCAAAAGTGTGATATGATGCCAACAGAGCAGCAAAAGAAGTAAAAGTTGAAACTGAGCAGAGGCTAGTAGGAAGACCAATGACAAAACATCTCACTTGTTCTGACAGAGAAGGAATGGACTCAAGGTGCAAAAGGAGAAAGACTTTTTTAGATTTATTCAATGCAATAATTTGTTTTACTTGACTATCTATATTTGCTGAAGAGGTTTTATTGTGTGTATGTTTTTTTCTTTTTCCAAAGTGGGAGAAGATGGTAGAAGAAGAGGAAATGGAGTTTTGTTAGGTGGGGGTGGAAAGGGAATATTTTTAGTTATTTTGGAGGAAAGCAGAGCAGAGAAAGAACAGCTCAATATGGATAGGGCAATGACAATTCATGAGAAAGAAAAGGCTAGGTTGCATAACTCTTACTGTTTGTTTTATCTTCCAAGCAGAGTTCTTTGCATGGAAAAGGACAAAACAAATTGGTAATAGAGATTTGGCACCCAAGATAAAGAGAAGACTATTAAGAGAATATTTAACTATTTTCAATTCACCCATAAGCATTTATTATAGAGCAGGGCCTTGGCAAAGCACTGGAATAAAAAAACAAAAACAAAAACAACAACAACAAAAAAAAAACAAACAAACAAACCCAAAAGCAAAAAACAACCAGTTCCTGTCCTCAAGAAGTTTATACTACTGGGGGAAGAGAGGCTCACTCAACCAGGAGGGACAGGGACAAGATGTACTCACTTAATCAATTAAAAATAAACTCCAAAAAATTGAAGGAGCGCACCAATAAATGAAGAAATCAGATTAGACTTCATTTGTAAGAGAGCTGCACTTATCCTGGAAAGAAGTAAGAGGAATTTAATGGGTGAAAGGAAGAACTGGGGATGGTTTAACTTGGAGAGGAAAGGGCTTAGGTAAGACAAGATCAAATACTTTCATGCATGAGAAAGGTTGTCTGGACTTGCTCTTCTTGGTCCCACCAGAAAGGATGGAGCAGGAGGAAGAGCAAAAGATAAAAGCTAAAAATTTACACTTGAAGTCAAGATCAAGCCTCCCAATAATTTGAGTGATCCCCAAGAGGAAGAGACTCTCTTAGGAGGGAATATTTCATCAAAGGTCTTCAGCAAAGTCTGGCTGATCCCTGTCGAGTACATGGTAGGGGACTGTTGTTCAGGCATCAATTAGATTAGAACCCCTGCAACTTTGGTTTTCTGTGATTCTTTGAAGTTTCACAGAGAGGAAAAGTACCACGTGTACCCAAGCAAAGAGGTTCTAACTCCACGGAACAGAACATAAAAGGCCTTACTTCCTCAGCTGGAAGCTGAAGCCACCACTATTCTGCTACAAGTCTAGGCACATTAACAGACAAAAAACAAAGCTCCGGCCATCCTGCCACCAGGGGGCAAGAGACACCAAGGGAACAAGAAATTCAGTGGCAGGTCAGGTCCCCAGAAGCAACACTGGCCTGGGGGTTTTGACTCAGGAGCAGGAATGGAGGAGGTGGGTCAAGAAAAAAGGACAAAGGGGGAATCATGAAAAACACAGGAAAACCGGGCCTTCCACCCTGAGTGCTGGCTCACCACGAGGCTTGTCAGACAAAGTTCCAACCTCAGAAGAGAGAGCACCCACTCTGAAGCCAGGAACTCTTTAGAAAGGTTTTGTCTGCATATACTCAGAACCAAGAGAAAGCAGGTACTTAATGAACATCTGTTCAATCTGAGAGATGACTGGCCATTACAGACAGAAAGGTACAGAACCTTTTCTTGGCTAAATAAATAGCAGCATCAAGCCTGTGTGTGATTTTAATAGCCAAAATGGGCCCTGAAGAAAAGCAGACAGCCAGCCTGTCCCTCCCTCACAGCTTTGTGGGAGCTCCCAGTCCTGGAGTGAGGGGAGGGGGGGGCTCTTTGGGTGGACAGTTTTTTCCTTCATTTTCAGGAGAAGGCAGGGAGAGGTGAAGAATGTATACTGAAATGAAGGTGAGATAAAACCAAGTGATAACAATGCAAAATCTATCTTAAAAGGGCAATAAAAGAGTAAGCACCATCTCTGATGAATCTGATGTCACTGAGCTATCATTAAAGAAGATGGTACTCAGAGAACAAGGCTGAGAAATGTCCCGCCACTCTCTTTCCCCTGTATCTCAAAAAAGCCAGAGTCAGCATTCCCTAACTCAGAGGGGAGTTAACTGATTAAGCAATTTTTGATTTTTTAAAAAGTGTTTCCAAAGGGAAACACTAGGTATTGTTGTTATTCTAATTATCTAACGGCATGCTACATTAGGCCTATAAACCCTTCATGCTGCTTTTACACCACATCAAGGCAGTTTGCCTGGAAAAGATGGGAACCAAGACATCTGTTTAGAACCAAATCAATTCTTCTCAGCAGAACTGGATTTCACATTACTGAGCAGATGCACACAGGATGAGGTAGCAGTGATCCAAAGCCAGCTCCTGACACTGTAATTAGTGCTCCATCTTTGCTTCTTTTCTCTCCTCTTTCCAAATGTTCATGGGCTAGTTCCCTATTCAGTTACCAGATTTTTTGATAACAGAAAGGTTAAGAACATGCAGGCCTCTCCTTCTTACTAATTCTTAATGTTTGTTTGTTTGTTTTTAAAAAGGGGGGTTGGTGAATGGAGAAATTCAAAAGCAATGGCCTTGGAATTCTCTTTGTGTTTTAGTATCAGCATAACCATGTTTCAGATGAGAGGACTTGAAGGTGACCTCTGACCTCAGATACTCTCTTCTTTTCTTACATTCCTGGAGGCTATACATTGATGGCACCCTCTTATCCACAATCAGTCAAAGCTCCTTTCTCCCTCATGAAGCAGGCAGACTACTGAGTGATAGGAATTCACTCACACACCAAGACTGGCACTCCCTAACTGGCATAATGCCCAATGGCCTTGTAGCTAGCTACAGTAGCCAGCAGAGGGAGCCTTCCCTGACAACATGATCCCTCCTGCCCACGGGCCTCACCCCCTCCTGTTTGCCTGCAAATTGGCAAAACTGATACAACCCAGGGCAACTCATCCAGTCCCACTGGCCAGCCTGCCATCCTTTATCTAATGTACATTTCTGCCTCAAGTTGCCTGAGGTCAGATCGATGTCTCTATTGCACCCTTCCATTTAACAATCATCTGATGCCAGATGGTATCACTGTTTCCCAAGAGGCTTCAAAAGGAAGCTCAACTGTAGCAGTGCTTGCTCTGGAAAGCACTTTTAACTCTGAGTCAAAAGGAAGGTCAGTTTTAGTGAGAAGATTTTTCTGATTTCATGGCAAGTCTAATAAATCTTTCTTCTTCCTTTAAAATCTTCTCCCAACTAGAGTCTTACCATCAAATTCTGGGAAATAATCCACCAGGTGGGAGTACAAGATCTTATCTTCCAGCAGATCCTTCTTGTTGAGGAAGAGGATTACTGAGGAATTCTGGAACCAGGGATAAGTGATGATGGTCCGAAAAAGGGCTTTACTCTCCTCCATTCGGTTCTAACAAGAAAGGAGAAACGAGAACAACACACTTTGTTAAAGGAACATTTTTCTTTCAGTTTTTATTTTCCCAGAACTTAGCATAGGGCCTGCCACACAGTAGGTACTTAATAAGTGCCTGGTGATTGACTTTGAAAAAATCTTAATAAAGAGGTAAAGGTCAATCACTTGGTACATATATCAACTCAACTGCAAAGGTCTCTCTCTGTTCTTTGGGAATTCCTAACGAAAAACCCACAGAACAGAAAGCATTCACCAGACAGCTGACCTTCTTATCAACATGTTCTTTCTGGTCCATCTCCCTAACTATTCCCACAACTCACAAAAGAAAACAGAGCTCTAAAACGTGCCTATAGAAATTAAAATGTATTGCTTGGTTTTTCTAACTTAAAAACAGAACTGTCATTGCCACTGATCACTAAGAAAAAGCCATCTCAGGACCAGGAACCAATTAAAGGGAAGATAGGTGAAGAAGGGTGAGGGTCAGTCAGGGCAAGTTAAGCAGTCTCAAGGAAATTTATCAATCTGACAGCTCCTTCCCTCACCAAAGGGAAGAAAAACTACAAATCTGTCCATACAAACACAGAAACACTGCTCTCGGAAAAATTTCATAACACTCTACATATCCTGTATTCTCACATGCACAAATTATTTACTCCTACAGCAACTTTTTCTAGGTGTCTAAACCCAAATGGAAAAATTAAATTAATTAATAGAATAGGACCACCATCACAACACCTCCAGGATCTGCAAAGATATCAGAGTTTTAGAATACCTTTTCTGTCAGCAACAACTTGAAACCTATGAATCCTCTCTCAGAATAATGTTTTTAAATAACAATTTACAGAATTACAATAGGAAAACAATTGTTGAAACCTTGTTATCAAAATAATTTAAAAAAAAAATTTGTACACACCCTTTGTTAAGAACCCCTGGTTTAATGAAAAAGATGCAAATTTTTTTTCAGAAGACCAGAATTCTTACTAGCTATGTGTTCTGGGTTAAGTAATTCTACTTCTCAGTCTCAAGTTCTCTATGTGTCTACAAATCTGGAAAACACTACTTTCACCATTTGTTCCCCACAAGGTTGATGTAAGGAAAACAGTTTGTAACGTATAAAGGCAGAAAGTGGACATAACATCATTTAAGAACTCTTTCAATCCATTATTCTTTGTAACTATAAATTGAGGGATCAGAGTTCTCTATTTTGCCTTCTCCTTACCCCTAATTCCAAAGATTCACTTACCTCATTATCAGACTCCACTAGAACTTGGTCATATTCACTAAGAGCAACTAAGAACATGATGGACGTCACATTTTCAAAGCAGTGTATCCACTTCCTTCGCTCTGATCTCTGTCCACCAACATCCACCATTCTGAGAAGGAAAACACAGAGCAGAGAATGGTCAGTCAGTTCAGTGAAGGTTTACCCCTGGGTTTTCCCATTCTGAATCCATGAATTATGGTGTATCCCCCCCTTGCCAACAATTCAAATCAATAATAGGCATACTATCTTCCAAAGGAGGAGGTAAATGTTCCTTGAATATTACTCCTGCAAGTGAGAAAAACTACTCAAGTACAGGCTAAACAACTACTTTTCCAGGGCCTGGCGAAGGAATTCATGCTTCAGACATAGATGCAATTAAATCACTTTGAATTCTAGAGTTCTGATTTAGGGAACAAAGAATAAGTACCTAGTCAATAAAATCAAACACCCAAGCCAATCCATTTTAAAAGCTGAATGGGCTCTTCCCCAAAGGATGGAGCCCAAGACTGTCCTACTAACTTAAATGAAGAGGACCAGTTGAATAACACTGTCCCTCTCTGCACAGCCCATGAAGATCCTTGTCATGGTGCCAGGCACTGGAGTACGGCAGTAGTAGCACAAACCTTTCTGGAATCCCAGAGGGGCCTACCATGCCTTACTCACACAGTCTGAAACATTATTAATAAAAGAAGCACCAAGTTCAGGTCACAGCCTCTATCACAGCTTAAAAATTCCCCCTAGCTAGTTAGCCTGTGTCAGAGTGATATATTGGAGCCCTGTGCCCACAGAGAAAGCGTTTTGCAAAGTAGATTCGACAAATTTCATTAAGCTTCCCTACATTAAAGCTCCCTACTGGGCCCTGTGTTCCAAAGCTGTGAGGAGAAATATCCGTAGTGATGGATGACAACTGGGCTAGAGGGACCCGTGGCCAGGCTGAGATAAACAGCCAGGGAGAGGCATCTTTCACAGAGCAGTCATGCCAAGGGCTTTTTAGAGGGAGGGAGCAAGGAGAAGCTATTTTAAAGGAGCTGATCTGTGGACCATTAGGTTAAAGATCTCCACAAAAGCTCTTTTGGCCCCATCCTCTAAAACTGGTGGCACTGCAGATCAGACTACAAGTGCCCTGGGCTGGCAAGTAAGCCAAGTGAGAGCTTCCCAGTCAATGTGTCTGTGGGCCACAGGCCACACTCTGCCGGGGAAAGCAGGGCGGTCTACTCAGTGTTTCACATTCAGGTTTATCTGATCTAGCTTAGGCTGGAATCTCACAGCCCTGCTATTCTAAGTCTAGAGCCCCTTCACCAGGCTCTGGAAGCACCTTGTACAAAGCTCAACCCAAGCAGTGTCAACCCACCCAGCAGGTGGGATCTAGGTACCTGAAGATGATATTTTCCAAGTCGAAAGGGTATTCTATGATACCAGTTGTGGGGACTCGAACCCGCAGCACATCCTGTTGAGTGGGTAAGTACCCAGTGGTGGCAATACGATCAACATCAGTTAGGTAGCTAAAAACACACACACACACACACAAACAAAAAAGTTGTGCCTTCAGAAATGGGAGCATGCTTTTGTCAATAGCACCATGGTGTCTCCAAATTCCCACATTCAAAATCTCAGTTATCACCTTAAATATTTTTCCCTATATCTCATTTCTCACATCCAATCACTAGAATTCACCCCTTCTACTTTGTACTGTTTTCCTCCTGATCCCTTTTTTATAGTCCCTTTATGAGGAATCCCTCATAAAGATCTTTCTTACCTCCCAACCTAGACTAGTGCACACACTTGACCCTTCTTGCCCCTATGTACTCTATAAACCACATCCAATCAGGACTTTTTGTTGTCCTTGTTACACAACTTCATGCTTTCCTCTATTCACATTAATTCCACATTCTCAGGATCTTGCAGCCTCCTTGTCCATCTTTCCCTGATGAAAGTCCAATTTTTAGGTCCTGGCTCAGATGCTGTCTCCTCAACAAAGCCCAACCTTTTCTTCCCTTCTTTCTTGCAAGCTCAAAGAGTGTTCTGTTTCCCTTCTCTGCTAGACTATACTCTATGTTACCTATGTTTAAATGAGGAAAAGGAGAAAATACACACATATCTTTTCCTTTCTTATAAGGGACTTTTCTGAGGACTGATACAAGAGTTTATTAAAGAACTGGCAGGAGGAAAGAAGCAGTGGCTATATGGAATAGGGAGGCAGTGAGATCATATGGGGTGAGAAAAACTCAGAGGAAGGAAAAAAAATTAACCTTATTCACTCCCAGGGCTCAGGCTTTTCAAGCACATGAAGCATTGGAGATGATCTTTTCCATCACTGCCTTAGAAACAAGGCTTCAAATAAGTCAGTCATCTTTCCTCATATCAGGAAAAACCCTTAGCACTTAAGATAATACAGAAGTGCAATGATTTGATGGTTGGTCAAAGGACCAAACAATTTGGGGTTTTTTGCTGTCCAATTTTTTGATGTTCTCACTTGGCCACCAGTGGACAAAAGCCACTTGGAATCACTTCCAAAGGAATTGATACCATGTGTCTATCCCATAATCAAAGCTGCCTACTGTCTCCTAAATGAAGGCAGCTTGCTCACTCAGCAGGCAACTGGGAGAAAGGACTGAGGAATGAGGACCGAATCTTGAGATACTGAGCTGACCAGTCTCAGGAAGAAGCCAATTGGTTTAAATTTGAGAATACATAAGCATTGACAGATATTGCCATATTAATAACTACTATTAATAACTACTAATAACTTACATTGACAGCCCTAGTTTGGAGTATTTTATCTTGGAAAGTGACAGACTAACAACAAAGGCTTCAAACTCCGATCTTCCTACCCCTTTGGGATTCTTACAGAAGTAGACTTGTTCTGGACATTCCACAAACAAGACAGAGCCAAGACCTGATTAAGAGCTGTCCTAATGTGGCAAAAGCCTGTTCTAACAGAATTAAAGTAGGACAATTACTTGAATTTTCAGAAAAATCCAACCAAGTACAGAGAATCTATCTGCATCTCAGACAGTTTCATTTGTCACAGTTCCTGTTTTTCTACTAAGTGTCAGACAGATCCCATACTTACTATTTGGCTGAGTCGGAGAGCTGGTATTCTCGCCTCCTGTCATAACACTCCTGGATTCCAGGGTCATTCCACAAAGTCTTAATTGCACTTACATATTGATGCTCAAATGTTGTGACCTTTTCAACATCCACCTCTCGAATCAGCAGTGCATTGGCCTAAAGCAATAGGAAAAAAAAGAGAGGATTAACTGGTTCTAGATCAGCCATTTTTTGTCCTTTTCCCATCCAGGTATTAAGCCTCACAGTCAGTTCATCAGGCAAAAGCTGAGAACATGACTAGCTTTTGCAAACATAAAAAAGCAATTTAAAAACTGAGGATTTCCAAAATCACTCAGTTTTTATTTTAATATTCATCAACTAGAAGAGAAAGTTCATTACAATATAATCTTAGTTGCAATTACATTGATAACATTTTCCCCAAGAGCATACCATGTGTCCAGTGAAATTAATAAATTCAAGAATTAGCACAGAAGCAGGAAAGGGCATTTTTACCCAAATTTTTTGGTGGTTCCCCCACCCCCTGCATATAAGAAGTTTTTATTCTCATACACATGTGCATTTTACAAAAAACTCAAAGGGAGTCTTGAATAAAATTTCTGTCCTAATCCTACAGGGCAAGACCAGATGATATTTTTCCTAGGGATAATATTCAGTTTCCTTCCTTATACCTGTTTAGTCCTAATCTGATAAGTGTGATTTCTCAAAAAAAAAAAAAAAAAAAATCTAAATCACTATTGATCAGAGAAATGCAAAATAAGACAATTTTAAGGTACCACTATACATCTTTCAGATTGACAGGACAAGATGATAAATGTTGGAGGGGATGTGAGAAAACTAGAATAATATACATTATTGGTGGAGTTGTGAACTGATCCAACTATTTTAGAGAACAGATTTTTTCCAAAGGGCTATCAAATTGTGCATACCCTTTGATCCAATAGCATTTCTACTGGGTCTGTATCTAGGGCAGGGAGGAGGAGGAAGAGAGGAAGAAAAAATTTGGAACAAGAGGTTTTGCAAGAGGGAATGTTGAAAACTATCTTTGCATGTAAACAAACATCTTTGCTTTGAAAACAAAAAGGTACTATTAAAAAAACTTGAAAGGAACTGGGAGGTCATCTAGCCCAATTCTTACAAGAGTATGAGGTTGGCAAGAGCTATAGAAAGTCATCACCAAGACCAAGCTCCCACCCCAATTAAGGGATCAAATAGTTAACTGGGAAATTTTTTTTTACATCCAAGAGTTCTGATTAAAGTCCTCATTTCTAAAATATATAAAGAATTCACTCAAATTTGTAAGATTATAAGCCATTCTCCAAATGATAAGTGGTCAAAGAATATGAACAGATAATTTTCAGGTGAAGAAATTGAAACCATTTCTAATCACATGAAAAAATACTCTAAGATCACTATTGATCAGAGAAATGTGAATTAAGAAGACTATGAGGTGCCACTACACATGTCTTAGATTGGCTAAGATGACAGGAAAAGATAACGACGAATTCTGGAAAGGATGCGGGAAAACTAGGACATTAATACATTGTTGGTGGAGTTGTGAACTGATCCAACCGTTCTGGAGAGCAATTTAGAACTATGCCCATCAGACAATCAGATTGTACATACCCTTTCATCCAGCAGTGTCTCTACTGGGCCTGTATCCCAAAGAGATCTTAAAAGAGGGAAAGGGACCCATATGTGCAAAAATGTTTGTGGCAGCCCTTTTTGCAGTGGCTAGAAACTGGAAACTGAGTGGATGCTCATCAGTTGGGGAATGACTGAATTATGGTATATAAATATAATGGAATATTAATTGTTCTAAAAGAAACAACCAGCAAGATGATTTCAGAAAGGCCGGGAGTGACTTAGAAAAACTGATGTTAAGTGAAATGAGCAGAACCAGGAGATTATTGTACATGGCAACAAGACTATACATTGATTAATTCTGATGGACATGGCTCTTTTCAATCGTAAGGTGATTCAGGTCAATTCCAATAGACTTGTGAAGGAGAGAGTCATCTACACCTAGCAAGAGGACTGTGGGACTGAGTGTGGAACATAACATAGTTGATTTTCACCTTTTTTTGTTATTTGTTTGCATTGTTTTCTTTCTCATTTCCCTTGATTTTTCTTGTGGAAATATGTAGGAAGAATTGCACATGTTTTAATATATATCGAATTACTTGCCATAGTGAGAGAGAAAGGGGAAGAGGAGGGAAGAGAGATTTGATGACTTCTGGAGGACTTTTGAGGAACAAGAAAGAAAGAAGTAATTCCCAAAAGAGACAAGAAGGAGGGTCACGAAATTAAGGATATAAAGTAGGAGGGTATGGCCTTAGCAAAGAAAAAGGTCACCCCAAAAAGTCAAGAAAAGGAAGAAAAAAATGACTGATATAGTTAAGTACTTAAAAAACAAAAGCACAGGAAGGAGGACCCTTTAGGTCTACAATGGAAAGAAAAATGGAAAGTAGAGAATACTTTGAATATGATCTTCAAGATCCTTTAGGCCCTAGATATACCATCGGAAATGGGAACACAGATGTAGATGGGGGTCTGGAGAAGTGTGGAACCTATTTCAAATGAATAAGTATCTAATAAATGCCAGAACTGTATTAGGGACTGAATAAAAATGAAAACAACCTCTTGCTCTCAAGGAATTCATATTCCATTGAAATTTACAAAATATGACTTCTATTAGTAAATAATGAAGTTGAAAGGGAGAGAGTTGAGTAAAGAATTTGTTGAGATAAGGATGACTCTTTAAGGAGGACAAAGTGTAATAATATATTGGGAAATGGAGGTAATATAAAAACAAAATCTAATAGTAAAATTTTAAAAAGCAAAAATAATTTTTGGGGGGTGGCAAGGCAATTGGGGTTAAATGACTTGCCCAGGGTCACACAGATTTGAATCCAGGTCCTCCTGACTTCAGGAGCTGGTGCTCTATCCACTATGCCACCTAACTGCCCCAAAAATAATCTTCTAAAAGATAAAGTCAGTCGAGGAAGAATAAAAGGATTACCCTAAAGCAGTTAGGGCCTTGGTAAAATTGGAGAACAAATTTTTAATGGAAGCAGTGGGCACAGCATATCACCTTCAAAAGTAGTTCCGATCATAGTTCCAAGTATGAGCACACAAGATATACAGTGGACATGGCCCAGGAGTTTGGCATAAATGAAAAGTAGCAAGAGAATAAGGGTCACGAAATTCCAGATTAGAGTTAAAGTGATCAACTGTAAGATCAAGAGAAGTAAGACCAGCATAGGAATGGCGTGCTGGGAAAAGAAGATGGGACAGAGAAATAAAAGGACATGATGAAGGGCATGTTTAAGAGGAGTAAATTGGGTTACAAGGGGATGGGGAAGGAGTTATGACTTAAAAGAAAAATCCCAAAGTTATCATAAAGCTAATATAGTTAGTTACAGATGATGGTGAAATTGAAAGTATAATTATAAGGTAAAAGTACAGATCATGGAAAGTGAGGTACCTGATGATCTGGGAGACCAGAATGTTTGAGGAGACATCACTGTGTATGCTGAAGGCTTCAGTACGAGTTAGGGTAAAGAAGACAGGTTTTAAACTTTTTAATTAAGAAGAATGACCTGGAAGCTAATAGATAACTACAATAAAATCTGGGAAATGAGGTAGAAACTTCTGGAACAACATTCAGAGCAACAAGAGTAATAAGGAGGAAGATCTAGAAGAGGCAGTGAGAAACAAAAAATATGCTTACTCAGTGTGAAAGAATTCTGAGAGAAAAACTCAACGCTGGAATGGGTGACCCTGTCTTTAGGAAGGAGCCAAGTTTCCTTGAATGCAAGAATAAAAGAGGAAAAAGTCTAGGATGGAGGAAATATGTTAACAATGGACCAGATGTTCCAGGAGGCATAATGAAAAGGAAGGGCAAGATGGTAGGCCAAGAGGGTTCTCAGTTTAATAGAAAGAAAATGAATCATTGAGACTAAGGACAAGGAGAATATGGCTTATAAGCTATAGGACAAGAGAAGTACCAATTCAAAAGTATTTATTAGGCAGCTAAGTAATAAGTACTACAAATCATAAGACAAAAACGATTCAGGCCCTAAATTCAATGAGTTAATGTAATGAACTTTCTCCAAACCATCCTACCATTTCCCATCAGTTGTTTCATCCCTCTTTCCCCTCTCCAGGTACACACTACTTTTTTGATAACCCCAAAAGAGCTCCGCCCCAAGAGAGGCTGAATGATTAATATAGTTCCATCCAGTTAAACCTTAGGAATTCTGAACTCCCACCTATTAACCTTCAAAGTCCTTCATCCTCCACTAAATGACTCCTTTTTTCCCTTTCTTAAAAGCTAGTTTCTCTCCACATTTTCACTCCTGATCTATGCCATCCTTCCCGCTGTGTTCTTTGGAATGCCTGCTCAAAAGGAAATTTGTTTTCATCTTAAATCTCTCTCACTTCTTCCATCTTCTTTTAGTCACTCAGATCTGGCTCCCTCTTGATGATAGTTAAGTTGGCCACCATTTCCAAGAGTGGTTTTCATTCTCATCCTTCTATTCAGCAGTGAAGGTGGAGTTTAAATACTCTTCCCCCCCCCCCCATAAGAGCAATTCCAAGCTCTCCTTCCACCATTGATCTCTTTTTCTTTGAAGTTAACTCAAGTCATACTTAATCACCCAATCAAGATTCTAGTAGCTATAATCTACCAATATGCAGTATACTTTCCATCATCCTTCCTCAGTAAATTCAACACCTGGCTCAATCTTTGTCTTCTCAACTCTTGCCCTCCTACTAGGAGACTTCAACATACTAACACTCCTTCAAACACTGTAATCAACCAGTTCCTCAACTTAATCATTTTCTGTGGTGTTCTCCCTCCACCCCACTGCAATCAATTCATAAACTCTGAAATCTCCCTATCTGATCATAGACTGGTTGTTATTCCATCTTTCTGCCTCAGCTCTGCAAACTCTAACCCTGTTTATTGTCCTCATCATGACCTCTAATCCTTCTACCCTTTCATTTCTTTTCCAGTCCACATCCCCTAGATTCTCCTCCCTTTCCCAACTTGACCCCTTGGACAACCAATTCAAATCGTCAATGTCTAGTTCTTTCAAGTTTCTTGCCTTCTCATCTTACTATCAGTTTTGGATTACTTCCTTCATCTATGGCTTTTGTCTCCACTTATAACTGCTGAAAGAAGATGGAGAAAAACTTTTAAATAATGCTAATGGAGTCTATTACAAATGTGTTACATAATCACAAGGGGGCCCTCACTGTGGCAAGGAAATCCTTTCACACTTCCTATTCCTATTCACTATTCCATTCACTATAACTTTCTAAACTTCCCTATCCCTTCTTAAAGCTTCATGGTGTCCCCTCCCCCCACCTTCTAAGCTGAAAACTTTGCCTCCTACAACAAATTGAGGCCATCTGTCCAGATGTCCCTCATCTTTCCTCCTCCTTGCATCACCTCACTTAGGTATCTTCCTACAGTACCTGTTTCTTTATTCTGCTCACACACAAAGATGTGGCTCTTCTCTACATGCATGACTCCATATTATCTTCTCCAGCAAACAGTTCCCTCTCTATCTCTACCTTCTCACTATGCTTCAATGTCTCCCTGCCCATTTCTTCCTTAACGATGTCTACAAATATACCAAAAGGTCTCCATCCTCAAAAAATCATCCATCCCCACTAGCTAGATATCATCCTGTGTCTCTCCTCCGTCTTGTAGCTACTCTTTGAGTAGCTTTCTCAATGGCCGATTCTCAGTCGTCTTCTTGAATCCTTGGCAGCCCTCACCACAACCAAGCATTCTCTCCCCTCAACTTTTTATAACATTGCTCTTTCCGGGTTCTTCTATCTCACCACTTTCTCTCAGAGTTCTTTGCTAGGCCAGGATGCTAATTGTAGGTCCCAAGGTTATGTCATAGGCCTTTTTCTTTTCTCCCTCTATGCTAAACAGGTAGGTAATATCAGGTCCCTCAGCTTCAACATCATCTTTATACTAATGATTCTCAAATCCATTTGACTAGCCATAAATTCATCCCCAACTTATAATTTTGTGTCTCCAACTGCCTACTAATATCTCCAATTGGATTTCCAACTTGACACTTCCAAAGCTGAATTTATTATCTTTCCCCCAAACCCTCCTCTCTTTCCTAATGTCAAAGATACCACTATTCTTCCTATCATCCTGGCTCATAGCCTAGGTGCCATTCTCCATTCTTCATCCTCTCTCCACATCCCATCACCAGCTCCCACTTATTTTACCTTTACAACATCTCTCATAT
Source organism: Sminthopsis crassicaudata (assembly GCF_048593235.1). Classification (NCBI taxonomy): domain Eukaryota; kingdom Metazoa; phylum Chordata; class Mammalia; order Dasyuromorphia; family Dasyuridae; genus Sminthopsis; species Sminthopsis crassicaudata. Next base: position 49,888,293 of record NC_133617.1, on the reverse strand, counting down.
ATTCCTCCTTCTCTCCTCTGACATTACATCACTTGGATGAGGACTCTCACCACCTCATGCCTCAAATTCAGTAAAAGTCTTCTAGATGGTCTCCCTGACTCAACTTTCTCCCCACTCCAGTCCATCCTTCGCTGAGCTGTCAGATTGATCCCTCTAAAGTATAGATCAGCTCATGTGACACTCCCAATCCTGTAATTCCTATTAACTGTAAGATTAAATGTAAAATCTTCTACTTGATTTTTAAAGTTCTTCATAACCGGGTCTCTTTCCTGTCCTCTAATTCCCCTCCACTAGTGGTGCTGGCATCTTTCTTATCTTTGAACACAACAATCTGCGTCTTTTCCCTGGCTCTCTTCCATGCCTAAAATTTTCTCCTTTATTTTAGTCCCTTGACTCCCTTCCCTTTTCAATGCTCCTGAAACTCTACTGGTTTGCCTCCGAAATTATCTCCACTCTATCCTGTCTATATTGTGTGTACATAGTTGTTTACACGCTGTCTTCAACAATGAGACAGTAAGCTTCTTGAAGGCACAACTATCTTTTACCTTTATTTATATTCTCAACACTTTAAGACAATGCCTGGTACATACCAGGTGCAAAATAAATGGCATATGAGATGAGAAGTGCTTGAATGAAGATCTAAATAGAGAAAGAAGCAATTTTGTTATTCAAGTTTCCTACAGACTATCTAGAAACAGTCAATAGAACTAGAATTTGGGAAACAGACCATAAGACCATAGGATTACAAGTCAAAAGACCACAGAGTAAGAGCTTGAAGGGCCTTTAAAAGCCATTGAGTTAATTTTTTTTTAAACTCATTTTACTTAAAAGTAAACCTAGACACAGAGCAGTTAAGTTCCCAGAGTCATAAAGCTAGTAACAGAGGTAATATTTGAACTTAAGTTTTCTAACTCCAGTATATCTTTCTCATTGCTGTCCACTGAAGAAAAAGGATGCAAAAGAAGAAAAAAGTACCTGAAAATGTAATTGGACCTAAATAATAGCTTAAAATACAGAAATGATAGACTCTTGGCCACCAAGAGTTGGTTAAGAATTTACTGGCTTCAGATAGCAAATGAAGAAGCATGTCTCCCAGTACCTGACAGTGTTGATGGACTAGGATATAGAATAAGATGTTTTCAGCCCTAATCAATGTGCTGATTTGTTTCATTTAACTATACTTATGTTACAGGTGAGGGATGATGCCTTACTGTGCAGAGAACTGTGAGTAATGACAGTTTCTAATTAGAAAAAGGGGGAAGTGTCAATGTAGTATTTTTAAATACAGAGAAGACAACAGAACTCAGACAGTTTTGTTACTACCTTGTCAGATTTAAAATAAACTTTAAAAAACTATATGGAACAAGTCCAATTTCACATACAATCTACTTTTGTATTTTTATATGCTTTTATTGTTTGTTAAATTAAGTTAACAACGAAAACATTTTGAAATATTTGAATGGTGTCTTACAAATTTAATCAAAAGGGTTTTTTAGTAAAGGTTGAGAGAGGGAGAAAACTTCCTAAGTATGTTTTATACACCTAGCTATATACCATAAATTTGCTACAATTAAAGAATAACAGTTGATATATCTAAGAATTAACAGGAAATATAAATCCAAGAAAGAAGCCAGGAGTTAAACTCACAACCTCAAATGTCTAGACACAGACTTCAAAACTTCATACACAATTAATTTGATGGGAAGAAACTCATGAATGGAATATGCTTCTGAATGCTTATATCTCATTTAAAAGAAACAGGATCACTTAAAAAGGGGGAGGAGAGAGTGAAAAGTTGCAGAAATACTGTATATTAAGAAGGTACGCTAATGTAAGAAAACTCAGGAGACAGAAGAATAAGGAAAGGATGCACTTTATTGAAAATCAAAGGAGAGAAGAAAAAAAAAAAAAACATTTTGCCTATAAGCCATCTAGATAAAGAGAAGACAAATGAGAAATTTGAGGAATGAATTACAAGCTTGACACAGAATGATAATATCATCATGTAGAGATCGTCAATTATCTGTTCAACCACTGAAGCTTTCTTTTCTCTCTAAAGCAAGAGCAACTAGGTAATCCAGTAGATAGAGCACTGACCCTGAAATAAGGAACCGAGTTCAAATTCAGCCTCAGATACTTTATCCTTTCTAGCTATATGACCCTAGGCAACTGCCTCACAGAAAACAAACAAACAAACAAAACAACAACAAAAAGAGTAGAGCAGCTAGCTCTTTTTGCAGAGACAAAGAAATGGAAATTGAAGATCCCTTCAAGTATGAAGGAATGAAGAAGTTGTGGTATATGATTCAATGGATCTCTCTAGTGTGCTATATAAGATGCAAAGTGAAGCAAGCAGAGGAGGGCATTATACACATAAACACAATACTATATGATCACCAACTGCAAAAACTTGACAACTCTGATCAAGATAATGATCCAAGGACTCATGAGGAAAAATGTTATCTACCTCCAGAGAGAGAAATGATGAACTCAGAGTACAGATTAAAGCATACTTTTTTAAAATCTTACCTTATTTTTCTTGTTTGTTTTGGGGGGAGATTCTTTCACTACAAGTTAATGTGGAAATGTTTTTATATAACTTCACATGTATAATTGATATACTGCTTACTTATCCTCTCAGCGAGTGTGGGAAGGCTTAGGAAGGACAGGGGAGAATTGCAATTGAAAAAATTTTTAAATGAATGTTAAAAATTGTTTGCACGTCAATTAGGAAATATTTAATAACATATTACATACTTTAAATAAAGCAGCTGGTAATTTCTTAAATTACTTTAATGAAAATTCATCCTTAAAAGGGGAAAGAAACTCTCAAGGGGAAATTCTATTCTGGATCTGCTTCTCACTAACAGGAAGGAACTGGTTGCTAGGTTGGAAATTATGGGAAATGACCATTTCCTTTCTAGAATTTGTGACAGAAGAAGAAAGCTGGGCATAATCTGGTATGCTCTTTAAATTTAAGGGAAACAGATTCTAAGGGTACAGAGGAAGGACAGGATCCCAAGGACTGAAAGTCTACAGAGCAAGTCAACCCAGGAGGGATAAGAAGTTCTCAGTAATAAAATTCTAAAAATCCAGAGGAAAAAGCAGGATTTCTCTAATGACACTGTTATGGATGTATCAGTAATTCACTTAAGATTAGAAAAGAATTATCTTAAGTTTCAAAAACATGTATAAAACAGAAGCAAAAACAGTTTTGTTTTGTTTTGTTTTTAAAGGATGAAATGAAAGCATGATGCTCTTAACAGTGCTGGAAATGCTCAAGCTCAAAATAAATTTAACTAAATTTAAGAACAAGAAGGAATTTTTCCACAGCTGTATTGGACAAAAAGGTAAATACAGAGAAAACTACTGCTGTTGTTTGACATTGGCTACAAGTGCAAGTGATCATCAAAAGAAGAAAGATTTCCTCATTTCTTATCTTGTTTTTTCCTCCTTTGCTGAGAATGGCTCAGAAATAATATTTCAAGAAATTATCAAGGAAAACTGCCCTGATGTCTTAAATCTAGAATGTAAAATAAAAATTGAAAGAATGCACTCATTACCTACCAGAGGAGTTCCCAAAAGGAAAACTACTAGGAATATTACAGCCAAAATCCAGAGCTCCAGGTCAAAATGAAAATGCTTCAAACAGCCAGAAACAATTCAATTAATGTGGAGCCACAAATCAGGATCACACAAGACTTAGTAGCTTGCACATTAAAGAAACAGAAGGTTTACAATGATATTCTAGAGAGCAAAGAAGCTAGGATCACAATAAAGAATAACATACCAGTAAAAAGAGTGTAATACTTCAGGGAGAAAAAAAATAGATTCTTAATGAAATAGAGGACTTTCAAACATATAGTAAGGAATAAAAAAGAAAACACTGGAAGAGGAGGGAAGGAAGAAGGCAGAATGGGAAAAAATTTCTCACATAAAAGAGCACTTAAAAAGAGCTTTGAGGATAGGGAACACAGGCAAAGTGTGAACTTCATTCCTACTGAAATTGTTTCAAAGAGAGAAGGATATATATATATATTTATACATACACTCAGTCATGTATAGAAATATAAATAATCCAATAGGGAAACAGGAGTAGAATTGAGAGATGAAATAAGGGAGGACAGATTAAAAGTGGTTAGACACAAAACAGAATTTTGAGGAGGGATGACAGATAGAATGTGGGATGGAGTGAAATACACTGTAACCATAACCATGAATGGGAATGAGATAAGCTCACTCCTAAAACAGAAGTAGACAATAGAATGAATGAGAAAAAAAATTTTTACAAGTTTTCTAATAAAAGCCTTATTTATAAAAAAAAAAAAAAGAGCCAATTCCCAATTTTTATTGGTCAAAGGTTATAAACAGGCAGTTTTCAGAAGAAATCAAAGCTATTTATAATCACATTAAAAAAAAAAGTTCTAAATTGCAGCTAGACTAGAAAAACGCAAATTAAAACAACTCTGAGGTACCAACATATACTAATCAAAAATGACAGAGGGAAAAATAGGTATACTAAAGAACTGCTGATAGAAGAATGAAATGGTCCAACCATTCTGGAGAATAATTTGGAACTATACCCAAAGGACTAGAAAACACTATATATACCCTTTAACACAGGAACACTACTACTAGATCTGTATCCCAAGAAAGCCAAAGAAAAAAGAAAAGGATCTATATGTAGAAAAATATTTATAGTAGTTCTTTTAGGATGGCAAAGAATTGGAAATTGAGGGAATGCTAATCAGGGAATGAATAAACAAGTTGTGGCATATGATTGTGATGAGGTATTACTGTATTATAAGAAATTATTTCAGAAAAATACATCAAGAACTGATGAAAGTGAGTAGTGAGAGATCACTGCAGAATAACAGTAATGATGCAATAATGATCAACTGTGAAAGACTTGGGAGAGGGGGGATAAGAGATGGCAGACTAAGGTCAGCAAATCTCCTGAGCTCTCCCAAATTCCCCTCAAAAAAACTTTTTAAACACACCTCAAATGAATCAACAGTGGCAGCTTCCAGAGCTCTCAGCCTACAGATTGTAATGGGGCCAGACAAGTCAGAAAGAGATTACAGGAGTCCCTTTGCTGGCACTGAGTGCATGACTCTTGTTTCATGGTCCATACACAGATACACAGGTTAGAGTCCTAGATCACAGTCCCAGGCTTAAGGAGGAGAAGGAAGAACTTGTGGTTACAGAGGAACAAGGATCCTGGTCACAGTTCCAGGGTATAAAAGAGTACTTACTTGTGGTCAGAAACCAAAGCAAGCAGAGGAGGAAACACACTATCTTGGAAAAAACTAAAAGCTTGTAAAAATTAAAAAGGTTCAAGTGAAAGTTTCTAGGTAATTTAAGGGCAGCACACTATTAATAAAAGGATGGTTATATGGTCATCTCCCTCTTAGACCAAAGACAACCATGCCACAGAGGGGTTCAGAAGCTTTTTTTTTTTTTTGGGGGGGGGGTGGCTATCAACTCTGACTGGATAACAAAAGAGGAGGTGAACTATATGAAAATAAGTGCTGAGAATAACATATCATCCTTGGACAGAGAAACTATTTACTATGGTGACAAGGAAGATCATTAAAAAAAAAAAGTCAACATCTTAATAAAAAAGTAGGCACATTTTCTTCTATTTTTTCCATTCTTTTAATTTTTTTGTTTCTTGATATCTCATAGTCATTAGATTCCACATCCCCAATTCTAATTTTTATTATTTTAATATTTATTATTTTCTTCAGTGAACCCTTGTACTTTTCCATTTAGCTTTTATGGCATTCTTTTCTTCAATGAATTTTTGTACATCCCTTTCCATATGGCTTATTCTGTTTTAAGGAGTTACCAGTGGATTTTGCATCTCTTTTGACATTTGGCTTACTCTGTCTTTAAAATGTTGTTTTCTTTAGCATTTTTTTTTTTGTGCCTTTCTTTACACGATGTTGACTTTTTTTTCCTGATTTTTTTTTTGCATTACTCATTTCTTTTCCCAATTTTTCCTTTACTTCCCTTATATGATTTTTAAAATCCTTTTTCAGCTTTTCCAGAGAATTTTTGAGGCCTGAGACCAAAGTCAACTTTTTCTTTGAGGCTCTGGATATAGCAATTTTAACTTTGTGTTTTGTGTTTTTGATCTTTCCTGTCAGCATAATAAATGTCTATGGATAGGTTCTTTGGAAAAAACAACTCACGGAAATCCAGGAGTGATAATTTAAGAATTATTGGACTTGGGGCAGATAGATCCTGCTGTAGTTGGAGCACCAGTCCTGAAGTCAGGAGGACCTGAGTTGAAATCTGATTTCAGACACTTAATATGTCTTAGCTGTTTGACCTGAGCAAGTCACTTAAGCCCAATTGCCTTGGGGGGGAGGGGAGGAAGAATTATTGGACTACCTGAAAAAACCATGCTTTTACAAAGGGCCTAAAATATTCTATTTCAAGTAATTATCAAGGAAAACTACCTAATAGAGTAGAATAGAATAAAACAGAAACTGAAAGAATACACCAATCACTTAGATCCTAAAATGAAAACTCCCAGCCAAATTCTAGCACTCCCAAAGGAAGAAAAAATATTGCAAACAACCAGAAATTAACAATTTAAATATCATCCACAATCAAAACAAGGACAGTTTCAAGCACTGGAACTGGAGTCAGAAAGTTAACTCATCTTCAGACATCTACTAGCTGTATGTTTGTGAATAAGTCACTTAAACCCTATTTGCTTAAGTTGTTCATCTATAAAATGAGAGCTGGAAAGGGAAATGGCAAAGCACTATACAGTATCTCTGCCAAGAAAGTCACAAAGAGTTGGACACAACTACACAACTGAACAATAACAGCAGTCAGGATCATACAACATTTAGTAGATTCTATATTAAAAGGAAGATTTGGAACATAATATTCAGGAGGATAAAGGAACTAGGATTATAAACAAAAATTACCTACCCAGAAAAAATAAGTATAATGTTTTAGGGGAAAAAAAATAAGATATTTAATTAAATAAATAGGAGTTTTAAATACTCCTGAATGAGAAAACCAAAATTATATAGAAAATTTGATATTCAAACAAAAGATTCAAGATAATCAGAAAAGAATAAACAGGAAAGAGAAACCATAAGGGATTCAGTACTCTAAACATTTATTAAAGAAATGAAAATTTAAACAACTCTGAAGTACTATCTCATACTTATTAGAATGTCTAATGCCACAGGAAAAAAAATTGACAAATGAAGGAAGGGATGATGAAAAACACTCTTGGTGGAATTGTTAATTGATTCAATCATTCTGGAGAACAATTTCAAATTATGCCCAAAGGGCTGGAAAACGTACATACATGACCCAACAATATCACTACTAAGTCTATATCCCAAAAAGATTTAAAAAAAAAAAAAAAAAAAAAAAAAAAAAGGACCTTAATGTAAAATATTTATAGCAAATCTTTTCATGGTAGCAAAAAAATTGGAAATCAAGGGAATGCCCAGCAATTAAAGTATGGATAAACAAGTTGTGGGACACATGATCAAATTATATTGTACTATAAGAAATGATGAGCAGGATGCTCTCAGAAAAATCTGTAAAGATTTATATCTAAAACAACTGCAAAGAACTTACAATGAAAAAATGCTATTCACCTCCAGAGAGAACTGATGAACTGAGTGTAGACTGAATTATACAGGTGCCATTGAGAAAATTCTACCTATATCTTCTGACTGCAATTCACCTTGTGTGAAGGGTCTTGGATAGACAAAGAAAATGAAGACTAGATAAAGAGCTTTACCTTTCTCCACTTGATTTTGAGTGAGAGAGAGTCATAATATTATTAGATATGGATGGATTGTGATTTGGATCACAGATATACAATCTTTCCCTCCAGACCAAGCCACCTTATAGATTTCCTAATACTGTTAAGAGATCACCGTATTTCTAGTTACCCAGTTTTTCACAACCTAAGTGTAATTTTTTTCACTCTTCACTCTCCCTCACAAAGGAATGTGCCGGTAAATGTTTAACAATCAGCTTTGATTAAAAAAAAATTTTTTTAATATGAATTATCAATATTTTCTGTAATTTCTAAGATCTAAACAGTCAAAAAAAAAATAATAAATCAAGCTTTGATTTGTAGTTTTACTCATTCTAGTATGTAAATGCTCACAATGAAAATTTAATCTAGAGCTGACGAGTTGACTCCAGCAAAATGCCTTCACCCACAACTAATAAGTCGCCAAATCTTATTAGTCCTATCTATATCCATGTCTCTCGTAACTATCTCCTTCTGTCACAGCCACCACCACAATTCAGGATCTTATCATCTGTCACCTACCTTCTTATGCTAGCTAGCCTCCCAACTTGTTTCCATGATTCCAGTCTCTTCCCTTTCTAATATATACTCCATGTAGATACCAAAGTGATTTTCCTAAAGTCAATGTTTCACAAGATGATGATGATGATGATGATGATGATAACGGCTGGCATTTATATGAGCACTGTTAAGGTTTGCAAAATACTTCACATGTATCAACTGATTCTTACAACAACCCTGAAGTATATACTATATTATTATCTTTAATTTTATAAAAGAGGAAAACTAAGGCTGAGAGAAATTAAGTGACCTGCCCAGTCACACAGCTAGTTAAATGTCTGTGACTGGATTCAAGGTCAGGTTTTCCTGATTCTAACTCCAACATCACAACAACAAATATTTATGGAGTACTTCCTGTATGCCAGCCAAGTGTGCTAAGGACTTTATAATTATTTTTTCATTAGTTCCTCACAATAATTTTGGGAAGAAAGTGGTAATCTCTCTACCAGAAATGAAGAAACTGAAGCACATAGTGGTTAATTGACTGGCCCATGGTAACACAGCTAGTAAGTACCTAAAATAACATTTGAAATCAAGTTTCCCCAGACTCCAGGCTGCCCCACTCAACTGCTTTTCCCAAAAATCCTGTGATTCTCTATAGCCTTTAGCATCAAATTTTGTTTCTTTTTTATTTCTATCTTTAAGTTTTAGAATGTGCAAAATTATTGGTACAACACATGTACCAAACTTATAAATAGATTAAATATATAAAATATTGGACCAGATAGTTGAAGAAATCCTTTCCAATTTATATTTTCACATTAACCATCTTATTTTTTTCATATTAAAGATCCCCAACTTCTCCAGATCCCCTAGCCAACTTTAAGGTCCAACTTGATCAAATCTCTTCCTAAAACATGGTGCCCAAAACTCTCACTTCCCCTCCTTCCAGATTTTAGATTACTTTTAATGCAGCCTAAAATGGAATTTGCTTTTTGATACTGTTGGCTCATTAGGATTTTAATCCTGATCAAGGAGGTCTGAGAGCACAAAGCCTGTGTGCCTTGAGACAGGATATCAAACAGCCTCAGGACATTGCAAAGTTAGGTGTCAGACATCAGGATCTCTTTGGAACTTGCTCAAAGACCAGACTAAACTCACATTCTTTATTGTGCTTTGAGACGTTCTTTTTCTTCATGACACATCAGTAGCTGCCCAAAAGTCAATTTATGATGTTTCATTTCCCTTCCTCAATAGTCTAGACTGGACCAAAAAATCTCCAAAAGTTTTCTAGGTAAACCAGGTAAAATGAACAGAAGCTTGAGACAGTAAACTCATCTCACTGAGATTAAGTTGGTAAAGCAACAAGAACAATGTTCCCCTAGGACAAAACTGAATTCAATTTAAGAGAAGTTCTATTCTCTGCTTAAAATCCCTAATCTAATGCCTGAATACAGTTGCAGGGAGGGAGAGGGGAGTCAATGATTTTATTTAGGGAATTATAATTACAATTTTGGCCTGCGTTAGAGGAGAAAGGACCAAAAGTTATGACATATCTGAAATCTATCTTGTTGGCATTTCCAAATTCTAAAGTGAATTAGATTAATTTAAACCATATTTGTACAAAAAAAGACATTCCTCTTATGCCAAGCTTCAGCCCACAGCAAATTTTTGTGGCTAAGTTATAAGCCCTTGAAAACATATCAATAAAAACAGCAAGAGCATACCCTCAAATATAGCTGTACAACTGAGTGTCGCTATGGGCCTTATAGGCAGCTTCCAGCATCCGTTTGAAAATAGCTGTGGGTTCCAGTTAGATACCAAAGAAATCTGTCACCTAAGCCAAAGAACTCTGCATACCCAATGGCTCAACATGTTAGAAGAAAGCATTACAGGAGAGCTAGACACCAGCACTGTAAGCTGGCTTCATTAAGAACCAGCTAAATAATTCACTTTCTAAGAGGCAACTTTGGAGCTTCCTAACATTCCCTACCCCCTAAAAACTAATCCAATAAGCCACAGTCATGAGAGGTAGGTCATGGGCCAACTGTGATTTTCTGCAGGTCTTCCAACATCCCACAAGCAGTTGGGTTCCAACCCTCAGCCTTTTGTCTACATTTCCAGGCCTAGAGGTTTGCTTAACAATAGAAATAGCATTTCTCTAGCCCTCCTTATGCCCTCATGTCATGGGCCTGAGCTCATACTGGGACTTTTAACTTGTAAGTGATGGGTGTCGCTACAAGCCCTCGCAAAGGCTGCTCATTTCTGTAACCCACACTTAAGAATGATTATTCATTCTTACAGGGAGGAAATCAAATCCCCAGAAAACCAGGACATTGAAAAATCTTAAAACATTCTCTTCACAATTCCATTCCCCCAAGCCCAAGTATAAAGAGAACATTCCACAACAGAGTTACTGAAGAAGAGAACTGCCTGCTCTCTACTCACCTTGTTCTGCTCATACTTGTAAAGAATCTTCAGGGTCTCCATGGCCCTGATCATGGACTGCATGGCAGTGAAGATGTTCTGGTAGACCAACTTGGTGAAGCCCCTCTTGTCTTCTTCAGAGTAGCCCGAACCATGGATTATCCTCATTTGTTTAATAAATGTACTTTTTCCACTTTCTCCAGTACCTAAAAGGGGGAAAAGGGACATGGGAATTAGATAAGAACATATAAACAATTTATGAAGATGCTGTATTGAAGGGAAAAAAAAAATGCCACTTGCTTTCCCTATTAAATAATTTGAGTGAGATTCCCAGCTGACTTCTGTGGGCTTCTCTTTCTAATCAAAGAACTAGCAAGAAGTCCTTTCAAAAAAAAAAAAAAAAAAAAAAAATGTGTTCTTTAGCTCAAAGGCCAAAGTAGTTCTGATATTATGTTAGAGTAAACTTTCATGGACCTCAAAAAAATATAATCTTTCTTCCTCTTCCCCCACAACCCTAACAGACATGACCCTATTAATAATATAAAGTATACCACATGTTGAATTCCTAGTGAAATAAATATCAAAATTGCAATCCCTGATGTGTGAGTGGTTACCTAAAGGACTGCTCCTTATGAAAAATACCAACCACCCTGAAAAAGGCCATGATTGGCAACTGGACTTTAAACTCTAGTTTATTCTTGCTTACTTAAGAATAAAGAATATATTTTCTAACTTATCTGTGCTATTTGCCAGGACCAATTATTTCTGGACTTTTGTTGATTTCTGTTCAATAGAAACCAGAGAAGAATCCAACTGACACAGGAAAGAAGTCAAATTGCAAGTGAGCCACCTGATCTTTTTTAGTAGCTCTAGGGAAATGCCAAGAAATATGGAGGTAAGTGAGAGAGGAAGCCAAGAAAATGAATCCATCAAGAATTAAATGTGGGGATCATCTGTGGATATACCTTATATCTATACTTTCTGATGCCTAGGACCAAAGATATCAAAAGATTTCTATACCACCAATATCTCTATCACTATCAGATAGACGGTCAACAGATTCCACATAACAACAAACCCCACACAGATATGTTCTGAAGTCACAAGCCTAAACATCTGTTTAAACAAAGAATGTTCATGTTTACTAACAAGGCATACCCTCTCAAATGTCAATTGCCCTTCCATAGCATTCTCCTTTTAGAATCATAAGAGGTGGCCTTAATAGCCAATTAGATCAACACTTATTTTAATAAAATCAGAGAAAAAAGACTTTACCCAAGCTGGGTCAGGCCAGGCCTTGTGCTTTCCAATTCCTTGTCAAATGTTCTCCCCACTTCACTGCATTCAGCAGTGTGAGGTCTAGTCCAACCTGTACCTAAGCAATAATTGCCCTTTTAATACCACCCTGAAGTAGTCATTTGGCCTGTGCTTGGAAATCTCCTGGCTTGAAGGAGTTAGAGAACTCATCCCACTTTTATAACTAAGTGGAAGGAAGTTTATCCTAACATCAAGCACAAGTTTCCTGCCTACAACTTCCACCCAGTGCTCCTTGCTCTGCTCTCTGCAGCCAAGTGTATTAAATCTGATCCCTCTCATAAGAGGGTCTTTCTCTGGAAGATGGTGATCATGATCTTCCCCCGTATTTCTCTTCTTCAGCTAAATATCCCTATTTCCTCCAACTAAGTCTCATATGGGGGGACTTTGAGGCACTTTATCACACTGGCTACTCTAGACAATGCCCAGCTTGTTATTATCCTTCCTAAAATGCAGTACACTTAAATGAACTCCAGATGTAGTCTGATAAGAGCAGTGGCACTATCATTTCCTCATCCTGGGATATTATGCTTCTCTAAATGCAGCCTAAAAATAAAATTAGCATTCATTCCTGACAGCCATTTCAGAGTTGATTCAAATGTTATCATTCTATCAGACTCATATGCTGCTTTAAAGTTTGCAAATTATTGGATGTGAATTTTATTACAAACCCTTTGAGGCATGTACTCTGGGTGATTATTGGATCCTCTTACAGAAAGTAAAAGGCTCAGAAAGTCTAAATTACTCACTTATGCTCACTTATGTGTATAAGTAGGATTTGAATGCAGATCTTCCCATTTTCCTTCCTATGCATATTTTGTATATGCTTATATATATAAAAGCATATATTGTCTCCTCCCCCTCAAAATAATGTAATTTCTCTAAGAGTATGTTTAGGGAAATTAAGAGTATGTTTTACTTCTGTCTTTTTATCTATAGTACACCCAGCATAGTATAGCAGATAAAGCATTGGTTCTGAAGTCAAAAGGACCTGAATTAAAATTTGACCTCAGACATTTATTAGTCATATGACTATGGGCAAGTCATTTAATCCAAAGTACCTCAAAAATGCAGCAAAACTTACTAAACTGTGTGCACCCTATAATCCAATGATACCACTACTAAGCCTATGCCACAAAGAGAAGAGGAAAAGAACCTATGTACAAACATATTCATGGAAGCTTTGTTGTGGTGGGAAAAAACTGTAAATTAAGGAGTCGACCATGAATTTGGTACATGAATGTAGAGCACTATAGTGCCATAAGAAATTAAAGACTTGTGTGAACTGCTACAGAATAAACGAAAAAATACTATAAAAAGAAACGAAATGGAAACATTTAAGAACTCTGATCAATGAATGCAATAACCAATCATAATTCCAGAAGTTAGAGGAAAACCATGATGTCCACCTCCTAAAAGAGAGGCAAAGAACTAAGAGGTAATCGAATAAAACTTATAAGAATCAATATAGAAGAATAAAAATTACATTTCTGAACAAGGCCAATATAATAATTTGGTTTTGCTTGACAAAGTTTTGGTTTTAAAATAATAGCAGGCAGGACCAAGGTCATATATGTGTTTCTTTTCTTTCTTTCTTTTTTCCCCAATGAGAAGTAGGAGAAAGAATTGCATTTTTTTCATGGAAGAAAATAAAATTTAATTTTAAAAAATTTGCACATAGCTTAATAAATGCTTATTGATTTAGTTCCCGAATCCAAATCTAGTATCCAATCCATTTTGCTTCTATAAATATTGAATTTATAGTCCAATAAAAATCCTTGAATCTTTTGCAAACTTTTATCTATCTAAACCTGTGTTTTCTATTTTGCTCTTTTACCATTTCTCAAATCCAAGTATAAGATTTCACATTTGTTCCTTTTGAGTTTTGTCTTCTTAGATTCAGCCTATTTTCTAATCTGTCAAGATCTTTATGGATACTAAGTGTCACTGATATATTAGGTATCCCTCCCAATTCAGGGGCATCTCTGCTATGCATATTGTTTCTGCATTTAATCAAGCCACTGATAAAAATGTTAAATAGGTCCAAGTACAGATCATCCTAAAAGCATTCAACTTAATGCCTTTTGTTTTCATTACTTTTTTCTTTTCCTTTTTTTGTACCTAATGGTATTTTATTTTTTCTAATTATACATATAGTTTTCAACATTCATTTTTTTAAGATTCTGAGTTCCAAATTTTTTTCCTTCCCTCTTTTCCCACTCTTTTCCCAAGACAGCAAGCAATCTATGTTTTGATCTGTATTCAGACTCCATAGTTTTTTCTCTGGTTGTGAATGGCATTTTCCATCACAAGTCTTTTGCAACCATTTTGGAAGACTATTTTGCTGAGAAGAGCTAATTCTATCATAATTGATCATTGTACAATGTTGCTATTATTATGTACAATATTATGGTTCTGCTCATTTCACTCAGCATCAGTTCCTGTATAGTCTTTCCAGGTTTTTTCTCAAATCCACTTGCTCATCATTTTCTACAACACAACAATATTCCATATACCACAACCTGTTCAGCAATTCCCCAATTAATGGGCATCCTCCTAATTTCCAATTCTTTGCTATCACAAAAAAAGCCGATATATATATATGTATGTATTAACATATGAGTCTTTTCCCCTTTTTTATGATCTATTTGGAATACAGATTTAGTATAGTATAGTATTGCTGGACCAAAGGGTATGTACATTGTATAGCCCTTTGGGCATAGATCCAAATTGTTCTCCAGAACTCCAGATTAGTTTACAACAATTAGAGGCTTCTTACAAGATGATATCAACTCAATGACTATTCTTTGGATCCCACCACTCAACTTATTTTTGAGCCCAATTAATTATATTATTGCCTTCACAACATGAAAGGCACTGGGAAATATCTTGCTAAATATAAATTTAAAATATGCATATAGCATTATCCTAGTCAACCAGTTTAATAATTTGATCAAAAAGAAAATAAAACTGATCCACTCTTGACGATTACCAACTTTTTTCCCAATTGTTCACTAATTATCTCCTTAATTGTTTTCTTTCTTTTTTTATTCCACTTTTTTAAAACAGAAAATTTTAAAAATAACAACATTCCATAGTTTACACAATGACCATAAGAGTATAAAGGAAAAATAAAATAACACTTGTATCTGAAGGACAAAAGAATTCTAACCAAGGCAGTATTAAAAAAAAAAAAAAATTTAAATCTAAGATTTAAAAATGAAATTTATCTCCCTCCTCTCAAAAAAAAAAAAAAAAAAAAATCAATCAACATTTATTAAGTGTTTTGTATATGCCAAATAACACTGTGCTAATTTATGAGCATATAACTATCTAGAATTTTGTTGAGGATCAAGATCACAGCCTACAATTTGTATAATTTATCATAATTATGTGTTGCAGGAGTCAAAAGGGCTAGACCTGGAGTCACAAAGATTTGAATTCAAATCTGACCTTAGACACTGAGCAATTCACTTAACCTCTGCCTCAGATTTTGTAAAATGGGAAAAATAATAATAGTATCTCCCTCACAGTGCTGTTGTGAGGATCAAATGAGATAATACTTATAAGTAAGTAATCATTTAGGAATCTCTCAATCTCAATTTCTTCCTCTATAAAAACAGAAATTCTAATATTACTCCTCACTAAGGTAACTGTGAAGAAAGTGCTCTGCAAAATATAAAGAACTACATAAGTGTAAGTTGCTATGTATTGATACTATTTTTTGGCAATAGTCCTTTCAGGAAAATCCCATTTTATGAGAACCTTTTAATTCCAGGTGGAGTTAGTCAAAAAGAAAAATTTTAACTATACTGAAAAATATACCTCCATAATGTTCTCTTCTTCATCCTATCTCCATCCAAACTTCTGAAAGTCACCTTACCACAACATCGCAACAGTCCTGATTCTCCTCAATCTTTTGCTACATCTTACTCGTTCTAACAGAGCTCCTACATTTCTCATACCAAACTTCTTCCTGGTTGTATGGCCTTGAAGAGAGGATAATTATTTTTTTATTTTGACTTCACAGGCCCAACGCCTGCATGAAGTCAAAGATGATCTTGAACGGTCTAATAATTTGCCTTTGCTTCCTTCAACAGATGTACTGCATTCACAGTCTGTCTGGATTCATTTCTCAATGGTTCTGACCATGTCATTACATCTCCCCTCTTAGAGACAAATCTTTCTTATTATTTCCTCCTATTCCAAAGAAAGAAGTAGGAGTAGATTGAGAGATTGTTAAAATACTCAATTCAATTGTAATTAAACGTCATCTGTACCCAGTGGTAAAAATAAAAATTAGGACATTGATATCAGGAAGAGTGAAAATAGCAGCATTATGAACATGGGCCCTGCACAGGGTTCAAGGTGGGCAACAAAAAAATGTAAATAGCATCAATAACAACAAGACGTGGGAGTGGGGGAAAGAGGAGATGGAAAGCAATCTGATCTATAATCTGATACATGAAAGTCTCAATCTGGATTTAAAAAAGGAACCAAATATTTTATTTGGCTATAAATTCACTGTACTCTAAATAATAAAAATCAAAGTTGCTTCAGTTCCAATTGCCTATTGGATGACAAATGTTAGTAGCTCATTATCAAATAACCATGATATACCAGGCACTAAATTTAACAAAGCTTTGAACCTTCTAAGGTTTTTCTTCTAAGATAGGCAAATTTCTTTGCCCTTCTATTAATACATACAAGCACAAAAGACAAGACTACTCCACAATTGCACAAATTGTGCAATATCTAAAAGTGACAAATGACAGCTTGGAGGGAGGCAATATTGTCATGTAGAAATGCTGCATAGTGAATTACTCAAACATCCTAACTTTCTAGTCACTAGTTATGAGCAAACTGCAACTTACTTTGGACAAATCATTTCTATTCCTTCGGCCTCAGTTTCCTCGTCTGTAACACAGAGATAATAATCCTTTGCGTGACTCCATCACAAAGTTGTGATGAGGATTAAATAGAATGGAGAAGAGAGCTTAAGATAATAAATTGCTTTGAAAATATCAGCTTTTGCTACATTCACTTTCCCCCCACCTTTTTATTTTGTTTGTTTTTTCCTCTCATGGTTTTCCCTTTTGTTCTGATTTTCGTCTTCCAACATGATTCATAAGGAAATTTATTTTTTGAAAAATGAATGTACATTTATAACCAAAAAAAAAAAAAAAAAAAGGATCATTTAACAGAATTAATAGCTTAGAAAAAGCATGCAGCCAAACTATCACTAGTTAGCAAATAACTACTCATATTTATGAAATGTTCAAAAGCTTACAAAGTTATGGCTTCAATAATCTACCTCAAAAGTTTTAAGATTCAAATGGGAAATCAGGAAAAACTACAACTTACAAGAAACTGGCTGATGCTGTGTTGCTAAATAATACACAACAATACAAGTACATTGCATTTTGGGACATTTTCACATCTATGACATCATTTGATCCCTGTTACAATAGCTCCATAGAAAGGGCAAATGTTAATCTTCCCAGATAACAGATAAGTGGGAATGGGCCAGAATTAGAATCAGCAGCTTCTGTCTGCTTTTCACGCTTTTACTTTTAAAATTCTATTTCAAAAAATGTGAAGGATTCACTGGCCTCATATCCCATGAGACAGATGACCCAACTTTTTACAAAGCATCTTGGTGGACTTACAAATCAGGACTTTGAATTCTACCTCAGACTCTGTCTCAGCTGTATCACTTTGCCCATCTCCTTAAGTCTTTTTCAGTCTCCATTTTTTCATCTCTAAATGGACAGAATAACAAAGGCATCCACCTCACAGAGCTGTTGCAATGATCAAATGAGATCACATGCAACATGCTTTGAAACTTTAAAACATGATTTAATGCTAGCTATTACTATCATGAGGCATAATCAAGATAGTTAATTCATGTGACTATCTTCTATGCAATATGGCTAAGCTCTCTCTATCCTCATTTTACTAAAAGAGCTAGGATTGATAGCATCTTGTGATGGTAAACAAAAATTAGATTCGTCATACAATCATGATTTCCAAAGACTTCCACCTTCTACCTCCTGACGGAGAGGTTATGGACTACTACACAGAATGAGGCACACATTTGCTGGACATTACCAATGTGGGAATTTGTTTTGCTCTCCTCCAAATCCCCAGGGGTGAGAGGATAGGAGAAACATATATTATAAATCATAGGATGAATGACTTGAGGGACTTGATACCACTTAATCTAACCTTTCATTTTTGAAAAGAAACTAATGTTCAAATTATACCATGCCATATCTAGTCTTATGTGTCCATAATCTTGACTAGTAAGCACAATGTTTCTTCACAAAAAATTAAGGTGTTTGGGGAAAAGAACCTACTAAGTTTGATATGTAAAGGATAAAAGTCCGTGGGACCACTGGAATGTCCAAAGAAACACAATTAATCAACCTTTTTTTTTTTTTTTTTTTTTTTTTTTCAGAAGAAGGTTGAAGGTTAAAACCACCTAAACACATATGACTTCATAAAAAGATAATCAAAAGATCATGGGAATAAAATTGTATCTGTAAGAAAAAATGGAAAAGGAACCAAAATAAAATATGATGCAGCAACAAAAAATTTGTGGGGAAATAAAAACTCAAAGCAGCAACAGCAGCAACAACAAAAAGCCAAGCAATAAGAAAGGTTTAGAAATCTATGAATGCCTCAGAGAAGGGGAAAAAATGTAAGTGAAACAATGAACAAATGCCTAAAAGCTGCAGAACTTAGTTCCAGAAATAATCTGGATGCAACCTCGACTCCTGAGGCTTTTCTTCTTAAAAACTACACTTAGAAAAATTTAGACTTTTCCCTAAAATTTACATTTTCCCCACTTTGCTTATCCAGTTTATTATGCCTATAATAACTGCCTCAATGTCTTCATATCTTTTTGCCTGTTGACACCCTACCTACTCTTCAAGGACTAGCTAAAATACTAGCCAGAAATCCTGGTGATTGATTGCCAGCACTCAAACCCACAAAAATAAAACCTGTTCCTCTTTATTCATACCTCTTAAATAATTCTATTTTATTTTGTACCACCGCTTTTTACACAAGTATTCTGTCATTTCAATAAATTGATTTTACTAAACATATGAACCCTGTTTTATTCATCTTGAAATCCCCTTGCACAGATTCCTACAGACCAGTAGGTCTATTATTGAATGAATGAAATAATTGTATAGAAACAGCGAAGATTAAACTATAAAAAGCTCAAAGCTATTTGGAAATATAAACTATTAAATACAACTAAATAAGCAGTGTAGGCAGAAATTAATTAAACAAATATTTGTAGAATAAATGAATATTCACCTGAAGCCTACCATGTGCTAAAATCTGAGAGGTGGGAGGTACTTTCCTTCCAAAAGAAAAGTCTTTCTGACTAGCTAGCAAAAAAAAAATAAAATAAAATGCCCTACATAATTAATCATGTTACAAAATACAATATATGAACTATAACAAAGAGGAACAACTGGCAGTTGGAACCAACGAACTTGGAATCAAACACCTAGAACTGGAAATCAAACCCATCAATTCTTGGTCCAACATTCACAAGCAAGTCTTTTTTCAAATCTTTTGATTCTCAAGTCCTTATCTATCAAATGAGGATAAATAATTATCTCACAAAGGTGTTATAAGAGTTCAATTATATATGTATACAAAGCATTTTGTCATCTATTAAATGCTATGTCAATGTGGCATTATTATGATAAAACTACTGTGAAAGAAAGGCTGGGAAATACTTCCAATTAAATATCAAAGTCCTTTTAATATATATGGCAGTATCCAATCTCACACACCCCCCACTCAGAGTCTCAAACACATCTCTCTCATAACAAAATATATATATTCTTTATCAACCAGCACCAGACCACTGATGAAATACTCAGCACAGTCAATATCCAAAAGACAAGATATTTACCTTCAAGAAATTAATGGAAGATTCCCTAATTGATAAATGCTCAAAGGCAGTTTTTTGATAAAGAAATTATATATGTTCATATGAAAAATTCCACTAAATCACTACTGATTAAAGAAATGCAAATTAAAACAACTTATCTGACACTATCAAATTGGTTAAAATGATATAAGGAAAGCAACAAATGTTGGAGGCATTGTGGAAAAATTTGTTGTTGTTGTTTTTAATAATTTATTAATTTTATAATTATAATTTTTGACAGTACATATGCATGGGTAATTTTTTTATAACATTATCCCTTGTATTCATTTTTCCAAATTTTCCCCTCCCTCCCTCTACTCCCTCCCCTAGATGACAGATCCCATATACATTAAATGTGTTACAGTATATCCTAGATACAATATATGTGTGTAAAACCAAATTTCTTGTTGCACACTAAGAATTGGATTCCGAAGTTATAAGTAACCTGGGTAGAAAGACAATAATGCAAACATTTTACACTCCTTTCATTGTGGAAAAATTTGGACACTAATTCACTACAAATGGAATTGTAAACCGATCAACCATTTCAGACAGCAATCTTGAAATTAGGCCCAAAGAATTATAAAACTGTATACACCCTATGACAGAGGTTCTCAAACTACTGCCCCGGGACCAGATGCAGCTGCAGATGCAGCTGGGGACATTTATTCGGCCTGCCGGGTTATGGCAAATGGTTTGAGGGGCGGAGACAGAGTGTGAGTTTTTGTTTTTACTATAGTCCGGCCCTCCAACAGTCTGAGAGACAGTGAACTGGCCCCCTATTTTAAAAGTTTGAGGAACACTGCGATATGATCTAGCAATACCACTATTTTCCAAAGTGATTAGGGGGAAAAGGAAAAGAACTTATATGTTCTAAAATATATTTAGCAGCTTTCTTTGTGATGATAAAGGACTGGAAATTGTGGGAAAGCCTATCAACTGGGAAATAGTTGAACAAGTTGTGGTATATAACTGTGATGGAATATTATTGTGCTTAAGAAATAAGTTAGTTGACTTTAGAAAAACAGAGAAAGAGTTGTATGAAATAATGAAAGTGAAAAGAGCAGAACCAAAAGAATGCTATAACTAAACTATACTATAATTTCGACTAAACTATAATGCTATACATTAAATGCTATCAAGTCTGAACAATTTAGTCATTTCAAGTATTATACTCCAATCAATTACAAAAGAGCCATGAAGGAAGATGCTATCCACATTCAGGAAGAACTGATCAACAGAAATAGATCTAATATAGGTTTAAAAACACACACACAAACACACTCATGATAGTATTCTCTAACTAAGGTTGGATGAGGAAGAAGGAAAAAAAAAAGCATGGAGCAGAAAACAAAAGAAAACTTAGAAGGAAGCACAGAAAAGCAGGGCAGCTTTGAAAACAATATATAGTTATTTAATAAAAGATTTTTGGGAGGGTTTTGGTTTTTTCCGTTTTTTTTTTTTTTAAACAAAAAATGTTGGGGAAAAAAATGATATGAAGGAAATTCATGATTTTATACTGAATCCTCTTTTTATACTGTGGAAATATACATGGAAATGTTCTCTTTTCATCTTTTTGTGTTTAATTTCAAAATGAATTTTAAAATTTTAAAAAAAATTAATGGAGATAGCTCAAGGTACTAACTATTACTATGTTGCATTGGCATAAATGGTAACTCACATTCATATTGCCCTTTAGTTTCCAAAACTGTAAAAGTTTAGTGTTCTGCCCTATAAGGGGGCATATAGTGCTAATATTATCCCATTTTGCAGAAGAATAAACCAAAGTCACAAAGGTCAAGTGGCCAACTAACAAAATAGCCAATTCAGTACCTAAACAAGTCTTGAGATTATTCTCAAATCAAAGATTATGATATTCCTTACACTACACTATAATTAAACTATACATCCATTTCATGTGCTATTATAAAAACACTATGAAATATTGAAATTGAATCAAATATTGAACAACCTGTACTCAGTGGTGAGGAAAACAAAATGATAGATTATAGTCCTCATGTAACTCAGTACCAAATCATCACTCAGAACAGGGCAGAAAACCATAGGTATAAGCAATAAAAGTGAGCATTAATCTTTCTAGATCAACATACATCTTCCAACTGAATTGCTAAGATAGTTGATAAAAAGGATACAACTATGTAGTAAATGAAAAAAAATTATCAGAAGAAAGAGAATGTGAACTCAAAGAGACATACAGTGTTCAATCCTTTATGTATTAATGAAAATTAAGTAAATGCTGGAGAAAATACAATTTTAAAGGTTATAGAAGGATCAATTATGATGACAGTAAAAAAAAGAAAAGTCTTTATTATTGCCAAAGGAATGTCATGAAGAAAATATCAAAAACTGACCCATATGCATATTTTCTCATTTCTATATTATCTTTGGAAATAATTTTTGGCAAAGTCCTTTTCAGGACAAAGCCCAATGAGGTACTCTTTTCTTACCTTTTCATGGTATCATCCATCCCTTTAATAGTGTCTTTCTCCTTACTATAGCTACTTGATTAGTCTGCTAAATTCTATGAATCTAATCTGCACACCCAGGCCTCATGACATAATACTTTAATGGATTCTGCCAAACTCCTTTCCCTGGTAACCCTCTAGTTTTCCCTAATCTATTTTATATTTGCCACTACTGTGCCTACTTCTTCATTTTGTCTATAACCTCTTCCTCTAAATAAATCTACCTTTTGGCAAAAGAAAAAAAAAAAAAAGAAAGAAAGAAAGAAAGAAAATTTACCTTAGGAGAAGAAAACAGATAGGTTCTCAAAATGATGTTCTACAACACAATACACCTTTAAAGAAATAACTAATTGAAGAAGACTAAGAATAAAAGATTTCCCTGTACTTATAATAATTTTTTTTTTAAAAAACCACAACTACATTTGATTCCATGGAACAACATATCACCTTAATGGTGTTTCTACCAAGATTTAAAAAAAAAAAAAAAAAAAAAAAAAAAAAAGGAATAATGATATTATGTCTAAAACCAAGAACAAACTTTTTATGTAATGGAGAAAAGTTTATTGGTCTTTCTATTAGAATTAGGGTTAACTCAAAAGATGCTCTCCAGCTTTGCTACTATATAAGACAGAACTAGAAATGGTACCTATGACAATAAGAAGAAAATCAAGAGAATAAAACACAAGCAAAGAGTAAACAGTGGTTTGTGT
This sequence comes from Sminthopsis crassicaudata, assembly GCF_048593235.1. Taxonomy (NCBI): domain Eukaryota; kingdom Metazoa; phylum Chordata; class Mammalia; order Dasyuromorphia; family Dasyuridae; genus Sminthopsis; species Sminthopsis crassicaudata. The sequence goes on along the minus strand of NC_133617.1, from coordinate 49,865,094 downwards.
TTTTTTTTAAACAGATTGTATGACAGTGTATCTAGACAACTGTATAGAATCACCTAAAAAGGTATGTGAAGCAAATTAGTAATGTTGCAGGACATAAAATAAAATATAGACAATCAGCATTCTCATATAATAAAACACAGAAAAAAGTCAGAATAAGAAACACAATTTATAATAATTATAGAATATATAAAATACTCGAGAATTAATCTACCAAGAAACACCCAGGAACTACATGAATCCAACCACAAAATACACTTTACAAGAATAAAGGCAAACCCAAATAAGTTTGAGAAATATTCACTGCTCATATGTGGTCATGTCATAATGATAAAAAATGAAAATACTGCCAAAATAAATTTACTTATTTATTGTCATACCAATTAAAGCTTACCAAAGCTTATTATGGAGCTAGAAAAAAAAAAATTACAAATTTAACAGGAGGAACAAAACAGTCAATAATCTCAAGGGAAACAGTAGGAAAAAGTGGGAAAGGGGGGAGGATGGGGTGGGTTGCAATACCAGATACTACAAAACAATAAATTGTGAAAACAATTGAGTAACAGAAGGGTTGAGCAGAGGAACAGATAAGGTACAACATACAAAAGCCAATAAACACAGTAGCCTACTGTTCAATAAATCCCAAACACCCACATTCTACTATTCAATAAAAACTGCTGGGAAATGCATTCTTTCTCAGAGGGGTATGCCCCCCTTTTCATCAGAATAGAAGGTTGCATCCTTCAATCTCTTTCAATAAACCACAGACTTTGAAATTGAGTAGGGATCTTGTTTCTAACACGTCCCCACTAGACACAAAAAACAAGATAAGTTATTGGGGCAACTAGTGGTGCAATGGATAGAGCACCAGCCCTGAAGTCAGAAGGACCTGAATTCAAATTTGACCTCAGACACAACACTTCCTGGGCAAGTCACTTAACCCCAATTGCCTCAGCAAAAATAAAGCAAAAAATGCTGGGAAAACTGGAAAGTAATCTGATTTAAAAGTAGGTATATGGGGCAGCTAGGTGGCGCAGTGGATAGAGCACCAGCCTTGAATTCAGGAGGACCCGAGTTCAAATCTGGTCTCAGACACTTAATACTTCCTAGCTGTGTGATCCTGGGCAAGTCACTTAACCCCAACTGCCTCAGCCAAAAAAAAAAAAAAAAAAAGACAAGCTCCAAATGGACACATGACTTGGATTTGAGAGTAAAGGAGGTCAGTGATGTAAGAACCAAATTTAGTGGCACAAAGAAAAAAATTACATTTTGGATATATGGACAGAGGGAGAATTGATATCCACACTAAGGACAGAGACAATCACATGAGACAAAATGGACAATTTTGATTATATAATATTTAAAAGTTTTTGCACAAACAAAACCAAGGCAGTTAAAAAGGGAAGAGAACAAATCACCAGCCAAAATGGTAAAGTAGAAGGAAGTTGCACAGCCAAAATCTCTCCTACAACTATACCTCAGAGATCTAGAAAATGCACTAGGATCAAGTACTGATTGGGAAATAAGGGGGGAAAAAATCAGCAACTCATTTTTCCCAGTCCAGGTTTATCAGTATAGTGAGACAGAGAAATCTGCAGACACTGAGGACAAAATCTAGTTAGAAGAGAACAAGCTCTCAGCCTTTCCAGACTGAAGGAGGGGCTGCCCAGGATTGGGCACTAAGGCATGAACATGTCCCAAACTCTCAGAAAAGAGGCAAACTTTGTGTAGGGAATAGCTGTTGTTGACTCCCCAGTGCTAAGTCACCGATCCAGTGCAGTCTAAGGAAGGGACTTACAAATATATATGAGTGGCAATAATACAGCTAATCTAAAAAGAGCTAAAAGCTATTTGAAAGGTGAATAAATTAAATAGAACTAAGTTGTGAAAAACTTAATTTAGCAAACATTTGCTGAATAAATGGTCCAAGACCGGGTCCCAGGCCTTGTACAGAGCAAAGAGCAAGAAGGAAGCAGTGACTCTGGGCCTATAAACCAGAGAGGAGCCTGGAGTCTCACATAAAGTGTCCTTAGGCTATATTCTGAAGCCCACAGGTTTCATAACTAGGCCAGAAGCCCAGACTAAAGTAGAACTAGCATTTCTGTCACTAGGAAACCATAGAGCTTTCCAGCTGGCTGGCTTTACCTGAGTCTAGAAACAATCTACTGGAGTTCCACAGAACAAGCTCCAAACTTAGATTAAGAACTTCCAGAGCTTAAACTAGAAGGTCCCACTATGCACTGAAAACTTGTAGCATAGCACTCCTTCCTGAGCTGTCTCTGACATCCTGGAATAATTACTAGACTCAATTGCCCAAAAAAGCAGCAGCAATAACATGGGACAAAGTTAAAATACAAGACATTCACTCCAGAACTGAGTAGAACCTGACCCTAATATTAAGTCTAAATTTAGGAACTAAAGCTAGAAAAATAAAAAAACAACACACACAAAAAAACCTCCCCAATAAAGAGTTGTTAATGATGACAGGGATGCCTCAAGACAAACTCAGAAAAAAAACAATGGCTCTGAAAGATCTGCCAGCAAAGGCTCAAGGAAAAAAAATGAAACAAAACACCACAGTATGGACTTCCTAGAAATGAAAGTTATAGAAGAATTGGAAAGGGAATAAGATCTCAGGACAAGAAGTGCAAAACTACCCAGGCAATAGATTCCTTGAAAATTCTAAGACCAAACAGTTTAAGTATTTGAAAAAAATAAAAGATAAGTTATATTATTCTCAAATGAAAACAAGTGACTGGAAAACAGATCACAGGAAGATAACTTAAGGGCCAAAAAAGGAAAAGGGGGAGCAGGAAAAAATGTCATACCCCTCCCCCAAAAAAAACCCATAAAACTGTCCAAACCTTTTAGAGTAAGAGCTAAAAATGAAAATAGAAAGAATGTACTAGTATCTACTTAAATCCCCAAAACATTATGGCAAAAATTTAGTGTTTTCAAGTCAAATAAAAAAATGAAATAAAAGCCTATATAAGCATTCCTGATGAGACACCAGAATTTCATAGAAACTTTAAAATACACAATATTGAAATATAAAAAAGTAAATATGATTAAGCAATCATATATGGGGACTAAACAAAAACGAACTGTTTATATTTTAATCTGGGGAGATAACACATGTCCCTTCAGAAATATGTATTATCATCAAACATCACAAAGAAAGTCTAAGACAGAAACCCTAGAAATTCTTTTTGATTTATGACTTCAAAGGGAAAGGGCAAAGAAATATACTAGTCACAAGAACAGAGAGGAAGGTTAGGAGAAGTTACCACAGAAAATTTGTATGCATAAGTAAACAACTATATAGGGTGTTCCAAAAGTCTTAGTGCATTTTAAAATTTTAATGTCTTCAAAACTGCACTAAGACTTTTGGAATACCTTTTACAAATAAGGAACTGAAGGAGGGGAGGAAGGGGGGTAAAAAAAAAAAAAAATGGAAGGAGTGAGAGGAGGAGGAGGAAGACACACCTGAAAATCACTTTAATCTATTAAGGGAGGTATATGTACATTTATTTTGGTATGGATACATACATATATGCATAAAGACATGTGTATATGAATATGAATGAAATGACCAATATAGGAATTTATTTTTCTTGATTTTGCATGTTTTGTTTTTCTTTTTCAAAGGGGGAAAGGGAATAAAGAAGGGAATGAAGATAAATTTTCCACTAACTGAAAAAATAAAATCAAGAATTTTTAAAAAGTGGGAGTAGGCTTAATTTGGTTAAGATTAGAAAAAAATAGGTAACTAGGAGAAAAAACTCTTTGCAGCAAGTTTCTCTAATAAATGTCTTAAGATATGCAAAGAATTGATTCAAATGTATAAATCAAGAGTTATTTCCAATAGATAAAAGGTCAAATGATATATACAGGTAGTTTTCAAAGGAAAAAAAATCTACTAAAATCATATAAAAATACTCCACATCAGTAATAATTGCAGAAATGCAAAGTGAAATAACTGAAATTCTACATCACACCTATCAGACTGGCAAAATTGACAGAAAATAACAAATATTGGAGAGGCTTTAGGAAAACAAACAGATTAATGCACAGCTAGAACAGCTATGAATTGGTCCAGCTATTCTGGAAAGCAATTTGGAACAATGCCCCCCCCAAAATTACTAAATTGTTCATTTATTTAACAAAGAAATACTACTAGGCCTAGACCCCTAAGAGAGAGAAAGAGAGAGAAATGGATTCATTTGTACAAAAATAATCATAGCAGCTCTTTTTATAGTGGTAAAAAATAGGAAACAAAAGGAGTACCCATCAAGTAGGGAAGGACTGAACAAATTGGGATATGTTATGAACATCACTGCTCCATAAGAAATAGCAAAAGATGGGTCTCAAGAAAAACCTGGAAAGACTTGTATGAACACAAGCAGAATGAAATGAGAAGAAATAGGAAAACAATTTCTACATCATAGAATTTTGAAAGACTCTAGAACTTATTTAAATGCAATGACCAACCATGATTCCAGATCAATGATGAATATTAAACATCTATGGATAGAAAAGGACTCAAAATAGGAAATTATCTGATTAATGTGGGAATTTGATTTACTTGACTTAAAAATTTCAAGCAAGGGTTTTTTGGTTAATGAAATAGAAAGTGTTTTAATTGAAAACATATCTCCCACTAATTCTTTGATCCTATACTACTAGCTTCAAAAAAGACACTCCATCTCCCAACTCTAGATATTTTCACACCTAGAATGCTCTCCCTCCTCATCTCAATCTTAGCTTCCTTCAATTCTAAACCTAAAATCCCACCTTTTACAGAAAGTCTTTCTTGATCCCTCTTAATGCTAGTGTCTTCCTTTGCAATTTCCAATTTGTGTGTGTGTGTGTGTGTGTGTGTGTGTGTGTGTGTGTGTGTGTGTGTGTAGCTTGACTGTACACATTCACTAGTGAACTCCTTGAAAGCAAGGACCATTTTTCCTTTCTTTGTATACCTAATGGCTAGCAAACTGCCTAAGAGTTTTCTGACTGAATGAAAAAAAAAAAAAATTCAATTAAAAACACTTTTTCCAAGTGACACAAGTAACTGGGGAAAAATATCAAGTTTCTCTGATAAAGCTTTTATATCCAAGATTTGTCAGGAATTGATTCAAATTTATAAGCATGAACCATTCCCCTATTAGGAATGATCAAATGATATGAATAGGCAGTTTTCAAAGGAAGATATCTAAACTAACGACAATATGAAAAAATGTTCATCACAAATTTTTTTTTTTTAAATTTTTTAAAGGAATACTGCAATTGTTGGAAAGGCTACAAGGAAATATGCACACTAAAGCCACACTGATTAACTGGTATTGCCATTCTGGAAAGCTATTTGGAACTATATTCCCAAAGTCACTAAACTGCATTATAAATACCCTTTAAATCCATTGATAGCCTAACCAGACTTATAACCCAAAAAGATTAATAAAATATTTAGAGCAGCTTTTTTTTTTTTTTGGTAGTTAAAAAAAAACCCTGAAAACTAAAGTAGTGTCCATCTCCTGGAAATTATCTAAACAAATTATAGTGTAATGTATGAATATGTTAATATTATGTAACCATAAGAAATTATAAATGGTTTCAGAAAAAAATTGAGACTTGTATGAACCAATATTGAGTGAAAGGGCGCAAAATAAAGAAAACATTTTATAGGTTATTCATATTGTAAAGAAAAGCAAGTTTGAAAGACTTGATCAATACAATGAGCAGCCATAATTCCAGAGTGCTCATAACAAAGCATATCTCCAACCTCCTAACAAAGACATGAGGTGATAGACAACTTTAGATTAGGAATGAGACATACAATTTTGGACAAAATCAAGGCATGAATTTGCTTTTCTTAACTATGAATTATTGTTATGAGTTTTCTCCTTTGCTGCTCAATGGGATGGAAGAGAGAATGCTAGTTAATTTTAAAAACAGTAATTTGTTTTTAAAATTATATTATACTCCTTGAAATATTTAAGAGCCAATTGTTAATACTAAGCACTTTACATAGTGTTTTATTGTTTTCACAGTTCTCCCTTAGGAAGATAACAAAAAAATAATATAGCTTTTTAAAGTTTGCAAAACATTTAACATGTTATCTCAATAGATCCTCACAACAATTCTGTGAGCTAGGTGCTATTATCAAATCCATTTTATAGATAAGGAAACTGAGTCTGAGAGAGATCGTCTTCTTCTTCAAGGTCCAATGGCTACTAGGCTAATATCTAGAGCAGTTTCCTGATTCCAAGTCAAAAGCTCTAAAGTGAAAAGATTTGTCCATGGCCACACTGGAATATTACCAGGGGCTAAAAACATAACTAAAGGCTCCTGATTGCCAGTTTCAAGCTCTATTCATTTTTCATGACACTTTAGTTTCCTGCATTCAAATGCTCTCCAGTTCAATTTTCTCTAGCATTTAGCCTCCTAAAACAAGGCCAATGAAAAAAAAAGTAATATTAGAATGAAGCATGCTTTAGAAATAATTCAGAATTTTAGCAAAGTTGCAGGATACAAAATAAATCCACATAAATCCTCAGCATTTTTATACATTAACAACACAATCCAAGAGCAAGAGATACAAAGAGAAATTCCATTCAAAATAACTGTCGATAGTATAAAATATTTGGGAATATATCTACCAAATGAGAGTCAGGAATTATATGAGCAAAATTACAAAACACTTGCCACAAAAATAAAGTCAGATTTAAATAATTGGAAAGACATTCAGTGCTCTTGGATAGGCCCAGCGAATATAATAAAGATGACAATACTCCCTAAACTAATCTATTTATTTAGTGCTATACCAATCAGACTTCCAAGAAACTATTTAAATAACCTAGAAAAAATAACAACAGAATTCATATGGAACAACAAAAGGTCGAGAATTTCAAGGGAAGTAATGAAAAAAAAATTAAATGAAGGTGGTCTAGCTGTACCTGATCTAGAACTCTATTATAAAGCAACAGTCACCAAAACCATTTGGTATTGGCTAAGAAATAGACTAGTTGATCAGTGGCATAGGTTAGGTTCACAGGGCAAGATAGTGAATAAAAATAGCAATCTAGTGTTTGACAAACCCAAAGATCCCAACTTTTGGGATAAGAATTCATTATTTGACAAAAACTGCTGGGAAAACTGGAAATTAGTATGGCAGAAACTAGGCATGGACCCACATTTAACACCACATACCAAGATAAGATCAAAATGGGTGCAAGATTTAGGCATAAAGAACAAGATCATAAATAAATTAGAGGAACATAGGATAGTCTACCTCTCAGACCTGTGGAGGAGGAAGGAATTTTTGACCAAAGGAGAACTAGAGATCATTATTGATCACAAAATAGAAAATTTTGATTACATCAAATTAAAAAGTTTCTGCACAAACAAAACTAATGCAAACAAGATTAGAAGGGAAGTAACAAATTGGGAAAACATTTTTACAGTTAAAGGTTCTGATAAAGGCCTCATCTCCAAAATATACAGAGAATTGACTTTAATTTATAAGAAATCAAGCCATTCTCCAATTGATAAATGGTCAAAGGATATGAACAGACAATTTTCAGATGATGAAATTAAAACTATTTCCACTCATATGAAAGAGTGTTCCAAATCACTATTGATCAGAGAAATGCAAATTAAGACAACTCTGAGATACCACTACACACCTGTCAGATTGGCTAAGATGACAGGAACAAATAACGATGAATGTTGGAAGGGCTGTGGGAAAACTGGGACACTGATGCATTGTTGGTGGAGTTGTGAAAGAATCCAACCATTCTGGAGAGCAATCTGGAATTATGCCCAAAAAGTTATCAAACTGTGCATACCCTTTGACCCAGCCATACTACTACTGGGCTTATATCCCAAGGAAATACTAAAGAAGGGAAAGGGACCTGTATGTGCCAAAATGTTTGTGGCAGCCCTTTTCATAGTGGCTAGAAGCTGGAAGATGAATGGATGTCCATCAATTGGAGAATGGTTGGGTAAATCATGGTATATGAAGGTTATGGAATATTATTGTTCTGTAAGAAATGACCAACAGGAGAAATACAGAGAGGCTTGGAGAGACTTACATCAACTGATGCTAAGTGAAACGAGCAGAACCAGAAGATCATTATACACTTCAACAATGATACTGTACGAGGATGTATGCTGATGGAAGTGGATATCTTCAACACAGAGAAGAGCTAATCTAATTCCAATTGATTAATGATGGACAGAATCAGCTACATCCAGAAAAGGAACACTGGGAAATGAGTGTAAACTGTTATTTTTACCTTCTGAATCCAATTCTTCCTGTGCAACAAGAAATTCGGTTCTACACACATATATTGTATCTAGAATATACTGTAATATATTTAACATGTATTTAAAAAAAAAAAAAAAAGAATGAAGCATGCTAGTAACAAAGTCTTATTAAGGTGAAAATATGGCCTGGGACTTTGCGTTTCTAAAATTCAAAATTGCTGTGTGACCCTGGGTAAGTCACTTAACCCCAGCCTCAGGGGGGAGGGAAATAAAATTCAAAATTGAATTTCAATTTTCAAAAATTCATCAAAATCGAGAAACATTTATTAAGTGTCTCTGTGCCAGGTACTGTGCTAAATAAATCCTTGGGGATTCAAGAGGCCCTGCCCTCAAGGAGTTTACTTAAAGAGATGACAACAAGCAAACAAATATATGTTCAAGCCATATGCAAGATAAATAGGAAATAACAGATAGAAGGCACAAGATTTAATAAGGCTTCCAATAAAAGATGGGATTTTAGTAAGAACTTAAAGAAAATCAGAGATGATATGCATCATCACATTATAAAGTTATAAACACCTGAACTGGGAGGAATCCTTCATATCATCACACTAAAAAACCACTAAGTTAGAAAAAATAAAATAAAAGAAAATAAAAGCTACACAGTTTTCACCAGACTGACAAATTTCTGTTGCTACACTTAGCTAATAGCAAGGAGACATCAGTGCAGTGACAATCATGTCAAATAGTTATAGTCATGCTTCAAATTTGTGCATCTGTAAAAATGGGGGGGAAAAAAATCTATCTATTCATCAAAAGGATTTCATGAAGATAAAAAACAAATACATTTGAAGCTCATCAGAAAAAAGTCCAATTAAAAATGTGTAAGTTATCATTTTAATGAAATATACTGACAAGTATAAACAGAAGCAAAGACTGATACATTTTAATAGGCTCAGATTCCTTAGGGTAAAGAGATTCAGTAAAGCTTGGTGGTCATCTCAGCTCTATTCCATACTAGTTAGGCAAGTCATTGCTCTACGGGCTTCCGTTTCCTCTTCTATAAAATAGGAGCATGAACTTAATTAAGATTCCCTTCAGGAATCTACTGGAAGTATCAAGTTAATAAGATGTTCATACTCTGTGACCCAGGGACATACAAGGAGAAAAGCATTAATTAATCATCTAAGTACTATGCTAAGTGCTTTACAAATATCTTATTTGATCCTCATAATAACTGTAGAAGATAAACTGAGGCAGACAGCAGTTAAGTGACTTGCCTAGTCACCCCTTAGTAAGAGTCTGACAGATTTTTACTCAGGTCTTCCTAGCTCCAGGTCCAGGGCTCTACCGACTGCAGCATCAAGCTACCCCAATCCAAAGACTCCATTGAAGAGTGTATGCTTAAGAAGCCCCAATGAAAACACAGAAAATCCCCATATACACCAAAATATTGAGAGTAGACCTTTGCTTGGTGACAAAGAACCAGATACAAAAAAGATGTCCATCAGTAGGAGAATGGCTAAACAAACTGTAGTAATTCAGTATTACTATTTGGTAAGAAACAATGATATGATGAATAAAGAGAGGAAAAGATGTATATGAACTGATACAAAATGAAACAGAAGCAGGAAAACAATATATCTTATGACTATCACAATGTAAATGGAAATAACAAAACAATCAACATCAATGTAAAAAATTAGAATGAATAAAAAACCTAGCCCTAAAGAGACAAGAAAAAAACACCTATCCTGATTCTTGAAAGAATCAGGGACACTGGATGGAGGATACTGCATATAATATTAGACTTTTTGATATGTTATAAATTTTGAAAAACTTTTTTTCTGTCTTCCTCTTTCTGAAAAAAATGTTTTACTATAAGGAATGACCTTCTGGAAAGGGGGCTGGGGAAAGGTCCACTAAAGAAGGAAATAGAGGTTATGTTAAAAATTTAAAAATGGGGGGGGGGCAGCTAGGTGGTATAGTGGATAGAGCACCAGCCCTGAATTTAGGAGGACCGGAGTTCAAACCTGGTCTCAGACACTTAACACTTCCTAGCTGTGTGACCCTGGGCAAGTCACTTAACCCCAGCCAAAAAAGAAAAAAAAAAAAAATCAAAAAATTCCATCCACCATGAAATATTTATTAGCAATGAGCCTGAAGTCACCTCATCCACATTCTCTTTTCTTTTTTTTTTTTTCCCCCCTGAGGCTGGGGTTAAGTGACGTGCCCAGGGTCACACAGCTAGGAAGTGTTAAGTGTCCGAGACCACATTTGAACTCGGGTCCTCCTAAATTCAGGGCTGGTGCTCTATCCACTGGGCCACCTAGCTGCCCCCATCACATTCTCTTATTTTCAAGCAAAAAAATACACTTCATCTGAGATGGACAGCTTTAAAAAAAAAAAAAATTAAAATCATTTCCCAAGAAATACAAAATAGGATCATAGATTTAAAGTTGGAAGAGTTTTGTGAAGTTGCCTGTCTAGTCCAACCCTGTGATTTTACAGTCAAGAGGACTGAAGCCCAGAAGAATGAAGCAGCCTGCCCCAAATCACTCAGGTAGATGTGGCCAAGCTGAGAAATGAGTTCTTTGACTCCAAATGCATCACTTTGTTACATTGTATCTCCTAGCCTCATTACTCCCACTCCCCAGATTTTACAGTAGGATAACTGAGGCCCCAAATTTAAGCCAGTTATCCCAAATAAAGACTCCAAGTGAACAGAGTGCCCTCTCTGACACAAAGCTTTGTCAGGCCCTCAGAAAGCTGACAGTTATGGTGCAGATCCCCTATAACAAGACCTAAATGGCTTAAAGTACATCTAATCTCTGCTTAAAGATCTACAGTGACCAGGAACTTGCTCCCTCCCAAGGAAATCATTTCTTTGACAGGTTCGGAAGACTCAAAAATGTGTTCTAATAATCAATTGCGATTTGTGCCTGCAGCTTACACATATAGAAGTCCTACTGCTGCCCTCTGGAACCAAGCAAAACAAATATAACCTTTCTCTCACATATAAGCCCTTCTGTCATTGAAGATTGAAACCATATTCCCCCAAGTTCTCTCTTCTAATATAATCCCCAGTTCTTTCAGTTTCCACATGGCATGGTCTTAAGTCCCCTCATCAGATGTATCTACCACCTTACATAGTTATCGTCTACCTCATTTACTATATATAAATTGGTGTATTATTTGTGCTATCTATATATTCTATGAGACCTGCATGTTACTCAGTATGTAATATACCTATAATATGTATATTAAATCCATTTTATCTTTTTTTGAAATTAGTAACTTTTATATAGTACTTTATATTTACAAAGGACTTTCACATTATCTCATTTGAGGTGAGACAGACTAATGTAGGGAAAAAACTGGATTGCAAATGAAGATATCTGTACTCTAGTGCTAGCTGAACTACTGACTGACTACATGGCTGAAGCAAATCATCTTTTTAAAGAGGAGAAAAATGACTGTGAATTGGTCCAACTATTGTGGAAAGTAATTTGGAATGAAGCTAAAATGACCCTCCCCTTTGAAGCAGAGTCCTCACTAAAGGTACATACTCCCCAAATCAATAACATCAATGACAAGAAGATCCTACGTAATACCCCCATATAGTCTCTCTAGCACTTTTTCATGAATTTTCATGAATGAATTTTTTCATGAAAAAATAGGAAATAAAGTCATTTCAAGAATGATTGTTTGCTTAAAGAGTGAATATGAAGAATTCAAAGAAAGGTAAGATTTATGAAGTATTGTAAAATGAAATAAGAAAAACAATATGTAAGACTACAAAAATAAAAACAAAACTCAGATAATAAATGCTGCTTAACTGCGGTGATTAAAGCTGGCCCTAAAAAGAATTGATAAGGGTATGCCTTCTTTGAAGAAGAATACTACATTCACCATCAGACTCAGATGATAAGTTGGTTGGTTTCACATCTTTCCCCCTACGCCGCATATACATTGTTCACTGGATAAAGGAGAGGAAATATATTTAGAAATGGAGATATGAAAACAGAAAACATTAATTTTTAACAAATGGATAGGTCTGGATGATGTCTAAGTTCCTCTTAAATAGGACATTAAAAAGGTCTAAGACTCCTTCTAAATACTCTCACAACAATTCTACTATGCAGGTAGTACAATTATCATCTCCATTTCACAGAAGGCAAAAATCACTTGTCCAAAGTTAAACATCTAAAAATTTTGCCCAACAAGGACTTGAACCAAGATATTCTGACTAAAAATCATGGCTCTCTCCACTACAACAAACTGCCTTCATTATGTCCCACCTTACAAAAATAACTGCACTGATAGTAGGGATTCATCTCACCTGAACCAGCAAAGTACTTTAAATGCTCAGTACAGTGTCATATATTATCTGGACACTCACTAAATGTTTAAGAAAAGAGAAGATTATATTTCTAATGAAATCCAACAGCTGGGATAGACAAAAGCCTAAATGGCTTCCCATATTCTTACTCTTAAAAGTTAATTTCTATCAGTAAAACCACAGAATTTCTGAAGAAATAGAGAAATTCAAACAACCTCCACCTCTGAGTCCAAATAAAAAAGAGCTATCTAACCAGGAGGAATAAAGTCAAAGCCTGGAGCTCCTGGTAAACACCTTCCTAGCTGTTACAAGAGAAAATGGGAGGAGCAGGAAGGGTGGAGGCAGAGGAAAGTCTAAAGGACACTAAACTAACTGTACAATGTGTTTTACCAGCCTCATACAGTTTCATGGGGCAGGGTCCTTTATTTTTGTGTTCCTTACTAAGACTAGCACTGAGCTATGTACATAGTAAACAACAATAAACAATTGATAAATTAAATTAAAATTACTATTGATTTACTATTGAAATACTATATGAATTACATTTGACACATATTACCCTTTTTCTAAAGCAGAGGTTGCTTCTAAAGTTCTAATCCTTAAAGATAAGAAATAAAATCTCAAAACTGGCAGGGACTTCAAAGATCATTCAGTCTCATTCCAACTGAAGCAGGAATCTCTTTCAGAGCCCCCAAAACTTCCCTACTTGAATTTCTCCAGTAATGGGAAGTTTACTGCCACACAGTATGACCCATTCCACTGTTGTTTTAACTTCAACTATGTGGAAATTCTTTAACTTTCCCTCCCACGTTGAAAGCCTACTAAATTAGAGGTGAGAGGAAAGAAGGATAACCAAAGACAGATCAAACTATGGTATTTGCATAAGGGGGCCAGCTATAGAAAGATTGTTAGGCTAAAACACTTAATATTTGAGAGGAAGTAACAAAAGATAAAAGACTAAAAACAGGCTGAAACCAGATTGGAAGACCGTGAGCATTAGATTGAAGAGTTTGGACTTTATCCTGTAAGCAATAGGAAGTCCCTCAGAGATAGCTAAACAAAGAAGGATGTGATGAAGGCTAAGTTTTATTTAACAAGACAATTCTGGAAGAATTAATATCTACTAGGTTGAATTTTCTCAATGATATCAGCTCACAACTCATTTCTAAACAAATGGTATGTTTAACACTATGATCATTGAAAAAGGACCTAGGCTTTCACCCACTTTTCAGGTTAACAGAACCTAGAATATTCAGATGTCACAAATACACTCTTCCACAATGCCACTTTACTACCTTCTGGGAATCTTCTGCATGCTCTTATTTGGAACTATTCTTTTTTTCCCCCCAATAGTATTTTATTTTCCCCAATACATGTAAAAACAGTTTTTCATTTTTGTAAAACTTTGTTATAAAAGGAAAAAAAACAAAAAAGGTAAAAATAGTATGCTTTGATCCATATTCAGTCTCATAGTTCTCCCTCCAGATGCATATAGCATTCTCTATCCAAAGTCTTTTGGGATACAGATCAATTCCTAGTTTCTGCCATATAATTTTCCAATTTTCCCAGCAATTTTTGATAAATAGTAAGTTCTTATCACAAAGGCTAGAATCTTTGGATTTATCAAATTCTAGACTACTATAGTCATTGACTATTGTACTTTTTGTACTTAACCCTATTCCACTGATTGACTATTTCTTAGCTAGTACCAAATGGTTTTGATGACCACTGCTTTTATAATATAGTTTTAGGTCAGGCATGGCTAGGCCACTTTCCTTTGCATTTTTTCCCCATTAATCCTCTTGATATTCTTGACCTTTTAGTTCTTCCTGATGAATTCTGATATTTTTCCTAGCTCAATAAAGCAATTTTCTCATTTTTATTTTATTAGCTCAGCCAATCCATGAGCAATCAATATTTTTCCAATTGTTTAGATCTAATTTTGTTTCAAAAATGTTTTGCAATTGTGTTCATACCTGGCTTTGTCTTGGCAGGTAGATTCCCAAATTATTTTATATTGTCTATAGTTATTTCCCTTTCTATCTCTTGCTGCTGGGCTTTGTCAAGTGACATAAAGAAATGTTGATTACTTATGTGAGTTTATTTTATATCCAGCAACTTTGCTAAAGTTGCTAACTGTTTCTGATAATTTTTTTTAGTTGACTTTCTAGGATTCTGTAAACATATCATTACCTACTCTAATCCCCTTAGTTTCTCTTTCTTGTTGCTAAAGATAAACATTTCTAGCACAATGTTGAATAGTGGTATTAATGGGTAATCTTGTTTCATCCCTGATCTTACTGTGAATGCTTCTAGCTTATCCCCACTACATATAATGCTTGCCTGCTGGGTTTAGATAGATGGTACAAATCATTTTAAGGAAAACTCCATTTATTCCTATACTCTCCAGCATTTTGTTTTTTGTTTTTTTAATTTTTATGAGGGTGTTTATTCTCTTTAGCAATCCCAAGAAAATAAAATCTTCTGTCATTAATCTGTCAGCCACTAAGAAATCTCTAGTCATCCTCTAAGAAAATTCAGGGAAGGGTAACTAGGTGGCGCAGTGGGTAGAGCATCCTCCCAGAAGTCAGGAATACCAGATTTCAAATCTGACATCAGACACTTAACACTTCCTAGCTGTGTGACCCTGGGCAAGTCACTTAACCCCAACTGCCTCAGCCAAAAAAAAAAAAAAAAGAAAAAAAAGAAAAAAGAAAAAAGAAAGAAAGAAAAGAAAATCCAGGGAAGATAAATCCTGTCAAATAAGAATCTTAATGGTAAAAACTGATAAGTTATAAGAAAGAACCAAGTTAGGAACTCCCTGCCCTACAAGTGAAATGAAAGTCAAGGGTAAAGGACCACTGATAAGCAAAGTACCTCTGACCTCCATAAAACTTATCACCTAGAGCAGTCTCAGTCTGCCAAAGTTCGGGAATTTCAGGTCCCTGGGGGAAAAAAAAAAAAGGTCTCTCTTTCCTATATTCCTAATGAATTCAAAAGCTCAGTCAATTCTACACTGCCCTCAAGTCTCATTTACAGAACTTCTTATGGTTTCTGCTACTGTCAAGATACCACATGTTTAGGACTTGTCCTAATTTTTAACAATTTTAGAATCTATGATGGTGTTGTTATTGGTCCTATCAATTGTGTCCGGCTCTTCGTGGGAGTTGTAGGGCAAAGATACTAGATACTTTTGTCATTTCCTTCTCCAGCTCATTTTACAATTGAAGAAACTAAGGCAGAGATTAGGTGATTTGCCCAAGGTCACACAGCTGCTAAGTGAACAACGCGGGAAACCTCACCCGGCCTGGACACGGAAAGGATTGACAGATTGATAGCTCTTTCTCGATTCTCATCTGAACTTATATGTTCCTTGTTCCTAACTCCAGACGTGGCACACTTATATACCAATATACCAATATATGCCCAATATACCAATCAATAATATTATCAGTTCCCAATTCAAGAGAGGAAGGCCAAAAAAGTTAATCAAGTCAATCAAGGTATCACCATGTTCACTATAACATTCTAGCTGGCAGTGGGCTATAACAGAAAATTTCTTGGCCTAAATATCAAAAAACTTGGATTCCAAAACTAGCTTTACAGCTATTGGGTTAGCCATTTAACTAGTCTTCCTGCATGCAATCTTTTCCCCCTTTCTTTCTTCTACCTGGCTTCCAAACCACCTTTTTAAAATTTACTCTAACCATGGGAAATACTGTATGTACAGTGGAAAGAGCATTGGTCCTGAATTCAAATCACATTTCTGACATTTACTATCAGTATGACCTTGAGCAAACTAAGAGAAAGGAGAAAGACAGAGACAGACAGACACACACACACACACACACCCAGGAGAAAAAGCGTGAGAATTGAATTAGATGATAAATAAGTTCCCTTTTCAACATTAGGTCCATGAATATGTAATCCCAAGACTTCATTCTTTCTGTAATAAAATGCAACACCTTTAGGTACTATGCATTTAAAAGCCTTCCAAAATATGTTTAAAATAATTGTAAGGTATAACTTCTATCAGATTGTTTGCTTACTGGGGAAGGAGGAGGTAAGGGAAAGAGGGAGAAAAAAATTGGAAATCAAAATCTTACAAAATTTAATACTAAAGTTTATCTTTGCGTATAACTGGAAAAATAAAATGCTATGGAAATTTTTTTAAAAGCCCTCCAAAGTCTACCTCTAACTACCTTAAAATAAATAAATAAATAACAGTGCCACCTATGTTCTGACATATTCATTTTTAAAGGGCTTACATATGATTAGCATATTTTTTTCTCCATCCAGTCAACCCTTATTATAACAAAGATTTTAAAAAGATAAAAAACAGATCAATTGAGATACTGCATAGGCAATATTCCCCATTCTACGAGGAAGTACATTTTCACCACTTCTCTGGAGCCAAATAATAAATTTACATAGCTTTCAGTTTTGCTTCATTATTTTCCCACTTATGTTGTAGTCATGGGACATATTGTTTTCTTGGTTTTAAATTCACTCAGTTTATCTAAATCTTCCTATGCTTTTCTGAATTCTTCATGTTCTTATAATACCCAGTATACACTTCTGTATCTACATTTCTAGGCAGTGCAATGAACAAAATGTTGGGAGTCAGGAACACCAGAGTTCAAATTTGACCTCAGATACTTATTAGGTGCATGACCCTAGGGAAGTCACAACCTGTTTGCCTTAGTTTCCTCATCTGTACAATAGAGATCATAATACATCTATGTGTTCTCCCTCTCTTAGTACAGTCTGCTTCCTCAACTCATCCCTTAGAATCTTGAGCTTTTAATACATTAGGTTCACAGGACAAAATAGTCAAACCATAGCAATCTAGTGTTTGACAAACCCAAAGACCCCAACTTTTGGGATAAGAATTCACTATTTGACAAAAGCTGCTGGGAAAATTGGAAATTAGTATAGCAGAAACTAGGCATTGACCCACACTTAACACCATATACCAAGATAAGGTCAAAATGGGTTCATGATCTAGACATAAAGAATGAGATTATAAATAAATTAGAAGAACATAGGATAGTTTACCTCTCAGACCTGTGGAGGAGGAGGAAATTTGTGAACAAAGAGCTAAAGATTATTATTGATCACAAAATAGAAAATTTTGATTATATTAATTTAAAAAGGTTTTGTGTTTTTTTTTTTTTTTTTTTTTACAAACAAAATGAACACAAATAAAATTAGAAGGGAAGCAATAAGCTGAGAAAACATTTTTACATTCAAAGGTTCTGATAGGATGAATACAGAGAGGCTTGGAGAGACTTACATCAACTGATGCTGAGTGAAACGAGGAGTGAAACTAGGAGATCATTTTACATTTCAACAATGATACTGTATGAGGATCTCAGTATTCTGATGGAAGTGGATATCATCTTCAACATAGAGAAGAGCTAATCCAATTCCAATTGATCAATGAAGGACAGAATCAGCTACACCCAAAAAAGGAACACTGGGAAATGAGTGTAAACTGTTAGCATTTTTTGTTTTTCTCCCCAGATTATTTTTACCTTCCGAATCCAATTCTTCCTTTGCAACAACAACAACAAAAAATTCAGTTCTGCACATATATATTGTACCTAGGATATACTATAACATATTTAATATGTATGGGAATGCCTGCCATCTAGGGGAGGGGGTGGAGGGAAGGAGGGGAAAAATTCGGAACAGAAGGGAGTACAAGGGATAATGTTGTTAAAAAATTACCTATGCATATGTACTGTCAAAAAAATGTTATAATTATAAAATTAATTTTTAAAAAGTTCTGATAAAGGTCTCATTTCCAAAATATAAAGAATTTATTCAAATCAAGCCATTCTCCAATTGATAAACGGTCAAAGAATATGAACAGACAATTTTCAGACGAAGAAATTGAAACTATTTCTAGTCATATGAAAAGGTGCTCCAAATCATTATTGATCAGAGAAATGAAAATTAAGACAACTCTGAGATACCACTACATAATTCTCAGATTGGCTAAGATGACAGGAAAAGATAATGACAAATGTTGGTGGGAATGTTGGGGGAAAACTGGGACACTGATACATTGTTGGTGGACTTGTGAACAGACCCAATCATTCTGAAGAGCAAATTGTAACTATGCTCAAAAAGTTATCAAACTGTGCATACCCTTTGATCCAGCAGTGTTACTACTGGGTTTAAATCCCAAAGAGATCTTAAAGGAAGGAAAGGAACCCACATATGCAAAAATGTTTGTGGCAATCCTTTTTGTAGTGACTAGAAACTGGAAATTGAATGGATTTCCATCAATTGGAGAATGACTGGGTAAATTGTGGCATATGAATATTATGGAATATTATTGTTCTGTAAGAAATGACCAGCAGGATGAATACAAAGAGGCTTGGAGAGACATGAACTGATGCTAAGTGAAATGAGTAGAACCAGGAGATCATTATACACAGCAACAACAAGATTATACGGTGATTAACATAATACACAATTTTCTCCCCACTATCCTTCACTAAGAGGCAGTTAAGTAGCATAGTGGATGGAATACTAGGCCTGGAGTCATAAAAGCTTGAACTGGAATCCTACCTCAGACACTAACTAGTTATTGCATGAACCTTAGCAAGCCATTTATTTGTTTGTTTGTTTTTGGTTAGGGGAAAGAAAAGATTCTTTGCCTTAATTGTTAACTTAGCCTTCATCCCTGAATAGGGGCAGCCTCAATCAAACTGAGACCAGTTGAGAACTGAGCTTAAAAAGATCAAGGTCTGGGGGGCAGCTAGGTGGCGCAGTGGATAGAGCACCAGCCTTGAATTCAGGAGGACCTGAGTTCAAATCTGGTTTCAGACACTTAATACTTCCTAGCTGTGTGACCCTGGACAAGTCACTTAACCCCAGCCACAGGAAAAAAAAAAAGAGAGACCAAGGTCTCCCATTGCATCCAGGCCCAACTCCAGTCGTCCTGATCTAAAGCTGGCCACTGGACTCAGATGACTCTGGAGGGGTGAGACCAGTAAGTAACCTTGTAAGTAAGTAAGTAAGCCCTCCCTCACATAAATCCAATTTGCTTACTACATGTTATGGCATCACCTCCCTGATGTCAAGGAGGACAAAAGGCAAATAACAACAATCTTCAGGTTCCCCCAATTATTTAATGAGGATAATAATAATAGCGTTGCTAGGAGGATCAAATGAGATATTTTGCACATAGTAGGAGCTTAATAACCATTTGTTCCCTTTCCCCTTCTTCCCAAGAAGTCATCCTACTTGGTCCAGAGATGATTATATTTTTCCCACTCATAACCATGAATGCTTGTTTCTGGCAGCATTGGTGCACATGCTATGTGTTCAGTACCAAGGCTGCAGTAAAGTCATGCAGTGCAAACTGGGCAGGTGATGCCAGAAACACCTTGGATTCATTATGCATTTGATTTTGAATTAATTTTTGGTGATTACATTCAAAAATCTTTTACTGCCAAATTTTTCATGACTCCTGCATTCAGTTATACAATCCCATATGAGGTGTGACCCACAGTTTAAGAAGCTTTGCCCTACTTTAATATCCCCAAACCCAGTGGTTCCCATATCTGAAATACTCTTTCTCATTTCCATTGACTGGCTTCCCTGGTCTCTTTCAAATCCCAAGTAAAATCCACTTTCTACAAGAAGTTTTTTCCAATCCCCTTAATTCTAGTTATTTCCAATATATTCTTATATAGCTTGGCTATACATACTTGTTTACATGCTCTCTCTCATTAGACTTGGAGCTCCTGTCTTTTACCTCTAGTACTAAAGACACACTTCCTGGCACACAGTAGGTACTTAATAAACACTTATTGTTATTATTATTATCTATTATTATCAATGATAGTCAATAAAGTGAGGGAATATCCCTTGTGTGGTATCCCTTGAAAGTTGTTTCTCCACTGAGATCCCTTTCAATTCTAAGTCTAATTCAGTCAAAAGCTTTGTCAATAGCTCTGGAGACTACTTTAAAACAACATTTACTATGTATGTCACCACAAAGTGTAAGCTAGTGAATGGGTTCATTTTTATTATTCTGTGTATTGTGTATTGTATTTAGTAATAACTGCCCTTTACATTAATTTATAAAATACCCCATAAAAATTATCTCATTTAATAATCGCATTTGAGAGCAAGTCTTAAGCTCCCTGTATCACAGATAAGGAAAACTGAGATTCAAAGAGATAAGATTATTTGCCTAGGTACATCTGGCTAACAAACAGCAGAGAGTACCAAAGCCTGGGGCCTTCCTTCCTACCTTTCAGTCAGTGTTAAAGTGATCTTCCAGAAGTATGGATCAAACCACACCATCCTCAAATCAAATAAACTCCATTGATTTCCATCATCCCTAGGATCAAACAGAAAATCTTCTCTTCAACTCCCACTTCACGCTTCTCTGTGTACTGTGATCCAGGATTCCAGACTCCTGCTTCTCCCTCCACACAAGCCTACAATTGCAGATTCCAGGCATTTTCCCTCCGCCGCCACCCCCCTCCCAGAAATGAAAATGCTTTCCCTCCTCATCTCTGACTCTGGGTTTCTGGGCAGCTTTCACAACATCTCAGTCAAAATCCCATTTTATACAAGATGTCTTTCCCGGTGCCTCTTCATGCCAGGGCATTTCCTCTGAAATTACCTATAGTTTATCTTGAATAAATGTTGTCTATAAACAGTTTTTCATGTAGTCTTTTCCCATTCAAATATGAGCTCTCTGAGGGCAACTGGACTGTTTTTGTCTTTCTCTGTATATCTTAAATTTAGCATGGTGCCTGGAACACAGTAGTCCCTTAGCAAATACTTGATGATTTAACTAAAACACAGATCTCGATTCCTAATGCAAAGCACTTTCTAGCAGACTAAAGATGCTCCATAAATGTTTGAGAATTAAGATAACTTTGATAAAGTTCAAATTCAACAGATTCAGAATAGTGGCTATAGGAGAAAGGACGACCAAAAGTGTGAAGGCAGATTGACAACTCTGCTACAGAGGCTGGTCACTGGGGATGGCTTTAGCGAAAAGGTACTGAAAGACCATCCTGCTTAGAGGTAATTCATAGAAAAGGAAAAAGAACCCATCATCAGGAAAAGGAACACATTAAGTGAATACTTACAATAAACAACACGTGAGAGTTTACATTTTCAAAAAGGCATTACATTAAAGCTTAGTTTTAGATTTCTGCTGAAGGTACTACACCCAGGTTTCAAACCACAGTCATCTAGATTCTTCTCTCCCCAACCCAGCCTTTAGAGGCTGTCAAGTCTACCTTCCCAATACATACTTTATCCATCCACCCCTTTCTATGAACACAGCTACCAATCTAATTCAAGCACTCATCACTTCCCAGCCTCCCTACCGATTTTTCTGACTTAAATATTTCCCTCTTCCAATTCATTCTCAATGAGATTTCTAAAGCACAGGTAACAGAATCACAGAATCTGAGGGCTGGAAGGGAAGTTCAGTGGACACCTTATCCAGTCCTAACACGTGTGTTGGAATTCCTTGCAAGTCGTGATGTCAACCTTCCTGATGTCATGGTCTTCTTGGAAAACAAAGATAAATTACAACCACAAGATGGGAAAGGATACACAAAGCAGTTACCTCATACAAGTGCTCATCCAGGCCCCCTGCTCAAGAAGCTGCCTTTTGTTAAAATACAAATCTTTCTATTTGGCCTTTGAAAGGTCTTCATCACCTGGTCCCAGTTTAGCTTCCTAAGCTTAATATATCACCATCCTTCAAACCCTTTATATTCCAGTCAAATTGGTTGCCTGCTCTTCCCCATACTCCCTTTGCATGTACTAACCTTTCATTCGGGAAATCTGTTCCCTATTCATCATCACCTCTTAGAACCCTAGCTTTCTTCAAAACTCAGGTTAGGTACCATCTTCTGTGGGAAGTCTGTTCTGATTCAACCCAGTGGCTAATTCTCTCTCGAAGGAAAATTAAATATATTTTGTTTTTAATCTTCTAAGTGTTTTTTCTGTCCACAAACAGAAGGGAAGCTGCTTAACAAAGTTTCCTTCACACCTAGTTCATTCCCCACTCCCAGCCACCAAGCTTTATATCCTCAGCATCTAGCACGGTGCCTGTAATATAGTAGGGGGTTAATAAATACAAGATTGAACTGAACTTTATCTGAATTGAACTGAATTTCAGTCACTCCAACACAACCATCATTCTCTGATTTTTATGCACATCTAATTGCATTTAAAATTCAAGAGAAAATAAACCTTTCTGTATAAAGTATAGAAGCCCCCAAATGAGCCCTATGGAGGCCCCACCACCAAGAAAATTTATTTCATTGCACATTGTTCCAAATATCTAGCACTACAAACGGTAATTACAAGTCTTTTCAGTACTGCTGATGATACTGGTCTCTTATGGGGAACAGCTACACCACAAAAATCAGAAAATGAAACCTTTTGTGGTTAAATATCTAGTGGCACACACTTCCTCACGTGCTCACCGCAAAAACCACCCCAGAGCAAGAAAAGTAAACGCAAAGAATAGGCCCAGAGCTCCAAAGTGCTTGGATAATTCACGGAAATTAATTCTAGGGCTGGGTCACAGCACTCTAACTTTTGAATAAGAACTCAAAGCAACATATTGAAATGCCCTGCTATAATATACAAATTGATAACGGTTCTCTGGCTAGGAATTACCAACTGAGAATTGCATTTTAAATGACAATGGGAAGGGGAAAAAAATAATCATTTCAGCTAATTAGCATATAAGCCCCAGAATAAAAAAAAAAAAAAAAAAAAAAGCATTTTTGGAGTATTTTGCTAATAAGTTTAAGCGTCTGTTTTCCTATTCCAACTACCAATGGGTAAAAGTAAGCAAGGAAAAAATGATTTAACTGAAAATGAAGACAGTCCCTCAGAAAGTGGCTCATATATACTTCCTTCACTTACTGTGACTACACTGACAGAAGAGGATCACTTTAGTAAAATACTCAGGATTTGGAAAAAGAAGAGTATGTTTTCTTTTGCAGAAGGCAATAGTCCCACTATTATATGGACACCCTTCCTATTAAAAGCAACCACACCCAATACAGAATTTCATTCTTTTTAGTATTCAGGAGGAACCTGGGGAAGTTGTGAAGAAAACCGAACTAACTCCAATACTTCATTTAATGATCAAAGGTTTACATGAACTCAGTTAGTATTTCTTAACACTAGTAGAAACCTAGAAACAGCATTCCTTATCTATGGAATATCAATAGTAAGTTCATAATGATCAGTTACATAAAAATATAATCAAGTTATAAAATAGTGAATCAGTAACAATGACAATGAGGTGTTTTTATCTTTCATCAATCATTTCTGGAAAGGGGCAGAGGGGTATACAGTAAAAGCACAGGGCTCAGGATACTGGATTCAAGTCCTAGTTTTGAAAATGACCACTCTATGAGTCCTTACCTATGAGTCTCAGAATACTCATTTAGAAAATAGAAATAGTTTTTATATTACCAGAGCAGCTAAATGGTGCAGTGCATAAGAGTTCTGACAATGGAATCGGGAAGATTCCTCTTACTGATTGTGTGACCCTGAACATGTCACTTCACCTGATGACTCAGTTTCCTCATCTGTAAAATGAGCTGGCAAAAGAAATGTCAAACCACTTCAGTGTCTTTGCCAAGAAAACTCTAAATAGGGTCACAAAGACTTGGATGTAACTAAAAAATGAGAGCTGAATTTGTAATTACATATCTCAATGTTGATGTACACTTTTGTAAGCTATAAAGCAAGCACTCCATTCAGGTGGACCCTCAAACCCTAAACAGCTACACAGGAAATTATTTTTAAATAAGCTTTAATATAAGCTTTAATTAAGCTCATATATACAGATTTCATGGCATGGTAGAGAGAGAAGAGGGGCAGCCTTGAATCCAGGAAGAGCTGGGTTCAAGTCTTACTTCCAACGGAGACTGGCTGTATGACCCTGGACATCACTTCTCAGAGTGCTAGGCAACTCCAACAGAGAAGGGCCTAATGTTCATTGATAGAGGAAGTTTCCTGACCAGGGAATTCTTATACCAACAAAAACCACAAGCACAGTCTTCTCCTCCATATGGTGATTTCCATCTATTGTCTCCTTTGATCATCTAGACTCTCAAACTACAGCTCCGCAGGCGGCTGCCGGGTTATGGCAAATGGGCTGAGGAGTGGAGACAGAGTGTGAGCTTTTGTTTTTACTCTAGTCCAGCTCCCACAGTCTGAGGAAAAGTGACCTGGCCCCTATTTAAAAAGTTTGAGGACCACTGATCTAAACCAAGAGGTGTGGCAGACAGTTAGTGGCACATAGAGTACAATGATGGGAAAGACCAGAAATCAAATGCAACCTCAAACACTGTGGGATGGCAAGTCTCTTAAATCTATCTGCCTCAGTTTCCTCATCTGTAAAATCTCGATAATAATAGCACCTACTTCCTAGGTTGTTAGGAGGATTAAATAAGATAATGGTTGTAAAGTGCTTAGCACAGTGGCCAGCACATAGCACACACTAACCAAATTTTGATAGTTTGAGTGACCCATTCCCCAGCGGATGAAAATGAGGCTCAAAGAAGCTAAGCAATTCAGCCCTCCTCACACAATTAGTAGGATCTTCTGATTCTAAATCCAATGTTCTGGGGGGGGTTTGAACCCAGTCTATGGCTTTGTGCTGCATTCATCTGTTGCACTTTGTTCTTTAAAGTTATCCTAAATTCTACAACTAACCTAATGCATGTCTAGATTCCTTTTCCTCTCAAGAATAAAGACTTGAAATTGAACAGCAAAACCATTTCCATTTACCACTAATGCAACCACGGGAAAGGAGGAGGGGGGTGCGCAGAAAGTAGCAGCTCTTCGATCCTGATCTGCCACTCAGCTTAGGAGAGGAAATGGAGCTACGCTACTGGAAATGAGGAGCAATTAAGATAGAAAAATTGGAAGACATCGGCATGGAAACACCAATCCTGAGACGCTGCCATTAGTTTTTTAAATGGACCCTAAATGTTTCACTTTGGGGGGAGGGGAGCCCAAAAAATGGAAAGGTCGGTCCCCACACCCAGGAAGAGGCACTGTAGGCTACATTCGACTCCACAATACCCCCGAGACTCCACGGAGAGCTGCATTAACAGAAGCTCTTTAGCTTTTGTAGGAGGTTCTTCAAGTCAAATATAGCCCCGCCAAGGCTGCATCCTTGAACCCGACTTCCATTTTAAACCCAAAGTGCATGCAAGAGACACCGCGAAGTTCATACAAAACCGCACGCCTCACACTTCCTCAGTCTCACGGGAACCTGACTGGTGCATTATTCCGAGAGCAGCAACTCCCGGCGTCTCCCTTTCCCGGGGCTCCCAAACTACCCCCCTCCGATCCTCCCTGGCAAACACTGCCAGCCATTCCGAGTTTCCTTCCAGGTCCGTGGCCCCGAGGAAGCCCGCGCCCCTCAGAAGCATCCTCACCCGCCTAAACACGATGGTTCCCCCCTCAGAGTTGGGAAGTCTATGGGTGGGGGATGGGGAGGGAGAGGGGGTGGAGTGCGGGGAAGGGGCTCGCTCGGCGCGGGCTCCCGTCTAGCACCAGGGACAGGGGAGGCTCCCGGCTCCTACACCGGCCTGCCCTAAGGGTGTCTTGCAGTCCCCGGTGGCCAGCTAGCTATCCCTCCGGCCTCTCTCCGAAGGTGGGCCTCCTCACGCCAGCCTGGAGGCACTTCCCTAGGGCGCCCTGGGCCACAGGGCCCAGATTTTTTGGAAAGATGACACTGCCTCAGAGACGAAATCTCCTGATTCCGGCCCGTCGGACTCGTCTCCAACATTTCCAGAATGTGAGAAAGGGTTGGGGGGCGCTGCTTCGCCCCAGCGCATCCCGGGGGAGGGGGTTAAATCCTTCAGCCCGCCCTTATTTTCACTGACAACAAACCCCGAGCAGGTGGCTAAGCCCAGGTACCAGCAACAGGTGTGTCCTGGGGGGAGTGAGGGGGGGCGACGGGGAGGGCCCACGGGCTCCTCTAGAGCCCGGGATGGCGCGGAGCACACGAGGGGCTTGGGGAGTTCCCGGGGAGGGGGAGGGGGGCTCCGGGGCAGAGGCAAGGCCCCGACCGGACTCGGGGCCCAGGCGCGGGGGATCGATGGCCGGAGGAGGTGGGCAAGGGCCTTGCCTCCCGGGTAGGGAAACTGAGGCAGGGAGGGGCCGGGCGGGGCTCACCGAGGAGGAGCAGCTTGAGCTCCCGCCGGGCGTCCCGCTTGTCCCGCCGCAGCTGCTTCTCGATCTCGGCGTTGATCCGCTTGGATTCCTTCACCTCGTCGCTGAGGCAACACGCCATCATGGACTCCAGAGTCATCGTCCCGAGGCCCGCGGGGCCGCCCCCGCCGCCGGCGGCGCCCCCCGCCTCACCGAGCCCGAGCCCGGGGCCTGGGCCTTAGCCGGGGCCTGGCCTGGCCGGGCCCCGCTGCCGCCAACGCCGCCGCCGCGGCCGCCTCAGTCCGAGCCTGGGAGGGGGACCCTGCGCCGCTTCAGCCGGGAGTCCTACGGCCTCCGCCGCCGCCGCCGCCTCAGGCCGAGCGCCGCCGCTGCCGCCGCCGCCGCCGCCTCTAGCCAGCCGAAGTCCCCTCCCTCCCCCCCTCCCCGGACGCCGTCCCCTCAGCGGCCACCGTCCTCCTCCCCCCCTTCCTCAAGCCAACCGCCGCCGCCGCCGAGACCGAGCGACCAGGGCCGGACAACCAAACCCCGCGGCGCTGAAAACAACCTCGTCGCGAACGGGCAGGCACTGCGGCCAATGGGAAGCCGGCGGCGCCCCCCTAGCAGCCGGGCAAGGGGCGGGACTTCGGCGGGAGGTGACCACTGGGGCGGGGCGCCGATAGCGGCCGAGGTAGTGGCAGCCGCTGCGGCAGCGGCGCACGGGAGGGGAAGGGAGGGGCTGGGAAAGAGAAGAGAGGGAAGGAGGAGGGAAGGAACGGCCCGAGAGCGAGGCGGGCAGGCGCGTTTGGTTGCGCCTCAGCCAGGAGGGGAAGGGGCAGCGCGCAGGCCAGAGCTCCCGGGGCGTGGCCGCTCAGGATTGTGGGAATGTGGAGGACTCTCCTGCCGCTGCCGCGGCCGGGGCGGGGGGGGGGGGGGGGTGCAGGGGGAACTTACAGGGAGGGCTTTGGGAAGTGCGTGTCGACCCGAGCCCCGCAAGGATGAACGCGTTCTGCTACTTCCGCTTGCGGCGCGTTGGGAAGGGTCCGAGTAGCCGGGAACTGGGCGCTTATTTTACAGATGGGGAGACTGAGGTCCGACCTTGGAGGGGCTGTAGCTCCCCTGGTGGCTGTGTGACCTTGGACAAGGAGTCCCCTCGGTGTGAGCTGCGAAGGGAGCGTGGAGAGGGGGCTCGGGCCCGGGGTGTGACTCCCCGCCGGGACACCGTGGAAAAGTTACTTCCGCCCCGGGCCTCTTTCTGTTTTGCCTGGTTAATGCACCTCGGTTTCCTCCATCTGTAAAGTGGGGGGATGATACCGGGTAAGCGCCCCCCGAAAGGTTGAGGTGGTCCTTCCCGCGGACCCCCCCAGACCCCACAGGTGTAAAGACCAGAAGGGCCCGCGTTCTGCCGGGAGACTGAGGCCGATCGCACTGGACGTTTACAGGGCGCTTCAAGCCTCGAATCCTTGGGCGTTAGTGGGCCTGTGTGACCCTGGGAAAGTCCCTGAAGTTCCCTCTCCGGTGAAAAATGGGTCATGAGAGTATATACCTCCCAGGGTGGTGGAGATCAGATGAGATGACGGATAAGGAGGTAATAGACGTTTGCAAACCTTCCAGCGCCGTGAATGTGGGGGTATCATTAACTCCTGCCCAGGAGCAGACTTTTCTTTCCTGGGTCGGGCCTTTGCAATAAATGCTTGTTGAACCTGAAGAGGGAAGATTGATGATTTCTGAGGCCTCATGAGCCCCCATGGTAGGATCCGAGAAATCCCCTCGTAGTTATAATCCTTTCCTAGGAGGGAGGAGCCTGCAGCCTCTTCTTTCTTTGCAGAAGTCAGGGACTCTAGAGATACATTGTCAGGCTGGGCCGATCGATGATTGGTTTTGCTGAACTATTTTTCTCTCATCCCATGTTACAAGGGGTGACAGAGGAGGAATCTTCAGGAAGATCTCCAGGAAACTATCCCAGGGAAAACCTAAGTAAGTCTCTCAATCCTCAACTCCCTAGCCAGTATTTCTCTAAATCCAGCCATTGTCCTGTTGTAATAGTTTGAGTTGGAGGGACATGGTCAGTCTAGGAAAATCATTTTGGTGGTTTAAAGACAGCAGAGGGGCCGAAAGAATAACTCTAGGTGTGCTGGAGTTGGTGGCAGTGTTTTCCCTTCGTTCTCAAAAAGGACTTGGACATCGGGAGCAGGTGCTATTGATTGAGTCCCGGGTAACTAGGATGGCCAGAGAGAACCCGAAGTGTCTGAGGCAAGCCCAGAAAGGCACTCAGAGGATCAGTTCAGTTTTGAAGGCCCATCCTCTGTGGAGTCATGGGTAGCCTCTCCTTGCTGTATCCTGTCAGAAATCCACATTATAAACCTGTGGGTTTCCTCTATAGATTTCCTCTATAGGTCAGTCCATATCCCAGGCCATCTTTGCTGAACTCCTTTTGGGAAAGTCGGACAGGACCTTCTGCCTAGTGGTGCTTTCGACCCTCCTCCCCCATGCTCATGGTATCTTTCCTCTAGCTAATTAACAATTTCATATTTACCATTCCTGGTGTTTATTGTAAATCTTCATTTTATCTGTAACCTCTTATCCTAAGTAAACCTGCTTTTGCCAAAGAGGAAGGCCATTATTCTGAACCCCAACATTTGCTGTCTACATCAGTCTCATCATTTGGTGGTGAAGCTCAAACGCATCACTATAACATTCAAATGAATTGGATTTAAATGAAGGAGAGCTGTGCAATCACCGGCCTCTTTCCCCTGGAGCAATCTGGATCCCATGAAGATACAGATCAGGTCAAATGAAGATGGCTCTGGATGCAGTTCAAGACTAGCCTTTCTAAGCTAAGGGCTTTAACAGATCTCAGTTTGACAGATGCAAAGCCCATTCAGTGATTAAGGCCAAGTAAGAAATGACAGAGAATGGTCTCTTTTACCAGTTAAAAATAATAATAATCTGGGAGGGGAAGACTGTAGAAAGAGTCTTCGGAATCCTATCCTAGTAATCCAGGTGAGAGGTGAGAAGTGCCTGAGCTAGGCAAACCAGTAGTTGTGTGAGTAGTAAGAAAAAAAGCTGCTGGTGATGATAAAGCGCCCCCTCCTTGGCTACTGTCTCCTTCCTACTTTCCAGAACAAGATAGGTTCTCTAGGGGACAGCTGACTACTTTTCCCCCTCAGGGCTATAAAGGTAGCCTTGAGAGGCTGAGACTTGTAATACTGTCTAGAGATCTCCTGAGTGTACTCCTCCCTAGCATATACAAGCCTCTGGGGAAAATGAGTTCAAACTCTGAGTGTCTGTGGCCAAAAGCATCTGCTTTCTGGTTTTTTCTCCCTTGGTGGGAATCTACAGAAAGGTCACCTTAGATCAGGACTTCTGAAACTTTTTCCACTCAAGACTCCTTTTCACTTGAGAAATTGTTATAATAGGTTATAATATAATATATATAATATAATAATAAATAAACATTTACTGATAATAAATCATAATTCCATAACCCCCACATTCAGTTACATGTTCCTATATGGAGTCACAAACTATAGTTTAAGAAGCTTTGCCTTAGATACAGATCTCTGCAGAGCTCCAAAGATGGCAGTCATTCCTGTAGTTGCCTTTGCTCAGATGTCTCTTAGCCTCGCCCTGCTTTAAATGACTGAAGTTCCAAGAGCATTGCTTCAACCTACAGAAGACACTGAGAACCCCATCTCTGATGGCTTCCACAGTTGACAAGGTCATCATCTGATCTACAAGATGGTAGAGGGAGAAGGAGGATAGACAGAGCTGGAATGATTAAAAAAATTTGTGATCAGAGATCAATCGTGACCATCTACTCCCAGAGGTGGAGTAGAAAAATAGATCATGACTTGTGATGGAAAATGCCATCCAGAGAAAACTATGGAGACTGAATGCAGATCAAAGAATACTATTTTTATTTTTTTCCCTTTTAATATTATTTTTCTTAGACAATATGTTTAATCTGATTGTACATATACAATCCCTATCAAATTGCTTGCCAACTTGAGGAAGGGAAGGAGGGGGAAAAAATTGGAACTTGAAATCTTACAAAAATGAATATTGAAAACTATTTTTACATGTAATTAGAGAAAAAAACTATTAAGAGAAAAACAAAACAAAAAGTAGGTCATGAGAGCTGGGTAAATTGAAGAAGTAGGAAGTTGAAGTATTTGAAGAGACTTCAAATATGTTGAAATCTAATAAAAAGGCAGAAGTTAGGGTGGAGAGGGAAAATGTGAGGAACTGAACACAGAGACATCAAAAAGAGAAGGACCCATATGTAGAAAACATACTCTTTGTGATGGCAAAGAATAGGAAACTGAGGGGATTCCCATCAGTTGGGGAACAAATTGTGATATATCAATGTCATGGAATATTAATGTGCTATACAAAAGAAAGAAGATTTCAGAGAAACCTGGAAAACCTGTATGAACTGATGCAAAGTGAAGTGAACAATACCAAGAGAATATTCTTAATAACAATATTGTAAGGAAAATAACTGTGAAAGACTTAGGAACTCTGATCAACGCAATGACCAACCAGAATTCCAAAGGCCTCATGATGAAATATACTACCTTCCTCCTGAGAGATGATGAACCTAGACTACAAATTAAACCCTATGTTGTTTAATTTTCTTTTTTTTTTTTGGATTTGACTAATGCAAGAATTTGATTTTTTATGTCTATACAAACAAGAAAGAAGGGAGGATATCCTGGGGCTTGGTAGATAATGGCTACTAGAATTTGAATTGAGCCATAAATTTTGATATTGTCACTATCCAGAACTGAGGCAAATAAGGGTTAAGTGACTTTCCCAGGGTCACACAGCTAGTGAATGTCTGAAGCCAAATTTGAACTCAGATCTTCCAGGCTCCACCATCTTTGGTTAGTTGGTTGTATGAGAGAAGGTAATGGAAGGGGTAGCCAGGGAGGCAGTGTCATCCAGAACTAAAGAGTAAGAGGTCTAAAATGAAAGGAAATTTTTCAGAAAGACCTGAGTGCAAATCCATCCCCAGTCGATGAACTACTTGTTTCAGTGTGGGCAAATCATTTAACTTTGTCTCAGTTTCCTCATCTGTAAAATGAGAAGGAAATGGCAAACTACTCTAGGATCTTTGCCTAGAAAACCTCAAATGAGGTCATGAGTCATATAGGACTAAACAACAAGCACTTAATATATATATTATCATTAATTCAAAATGAAAGTGACATAAAAACAAAAAGATAATTCCTTCTTTTAAAAAATTCCATGATTTTAAGATATCAAGCATAGACTGTCAAATCCCTGATTTAAAAACAAAAACACTTTCCCAGATTTGCTTCTCCCTCTCCCATCTTTCCTTACTTTTATAACCCCTCTCAGATTTAAGATCAATCAATCAACAAGCATTTTATTAAATAATTGTTCTCTGCCTAGTATTGTACTAGTCCTTGGGAATATAAAGATAAGAGGAAGGAAGGAAGCCAGCAAGCCAACTCCTGCTTTCAGAGACTTTACTTTCTGCTACTTGATAATACTCATCAAGCACTCAAGTAAATTGCTCCCACAGCATTCAGGGCTATCTCCAGTTGTCTAAATTTGTATTTTGTCACTGGATCCAAAAGGCTTTGGAGGAGAAAGTGAGGCAGGTGACTTTGCACATCTTCCCCACTTAACCCAATTCTTTTGTATGTCACAGCATCATCTCCCTGATGTCATGGTTCTCTTCAAGAATGAAGGACAAATAGCACTAAATAAATATTAAAAAATAAAGTTCCAAAAGTTTAGTATGGGTTTTAAGTTTAAATTTAACTGGGAATATTATACAAAATAAATATGGAATAATTTCAGTATAGAGCAGTAACAAATTGGAGAGGGAAGCTTTGCTCACTTTGAGCACTTCAAAAATAACCTCTGGAGAACTCAAATCTTCTGAACATCAGAACATCATGGGATGGGGGTGGTGACTTCCCTTCATGTTTATCTGAAAAAAAAAAAAAGTGAAATCTACTTTATTCCTTGAGCCTCAACCTCATTCCCCAATTCAAAAAAAAAAAAAAAATTGGATAACAAATACGTATAATCAAGCAAAACAAATTTTTCCATTAGCTATATATTTTTTAAATTATACATATTCTGTACTCTGAATCCTTCATCTTTCTATCAGGAAGTGGTAATGTTATAATTAGCCTCTGAAAGCATAGTTGATCATTACACTAATGAGAACCCCTAATTCTTTCATTTTTGTCTTTTATCATTTTTGTCATTGTGTTAATTCTTAATATATCCTATTTCTAATTGTCCTTTCTTTTACCTCTTATTTCCCTGTTTAGCGAAATGTATTTCTATAACTAACTTTGTATGTGTATGTGTTTTCTCTACTTGTCCTTTTCATTAAGATGAGAATAAGGCTCAAATATCATCTACTCCCTCCCACCCCCTTCTTTTTTATATATGTCTAATTGTGCACCCTCATTATAAGGATAATTTTCCCTCATCTTCCTTTCCCTTTTCCCCATAACTTGTTGCTCTTTCCCTCTTTTAACATTCTTAAGATCATCAAAATATAACAGAAAAATTTCTAAGTCTTGTCTAAGTCACTATGAATGATAGGGATCAGAGGGGACATATATATCATATCCCCTTGGAATGCAAAGTTTATCCTTGTTTAGTCCTTTATTATTGTTTATTCCATGTTTACTTTTTATGTTTCTCTTAACTCCGGTGTTTCAACTTCAACATTTTCCTACAGCTCTGGTCTTTTCACCAGGAATGCTTGGAAGTCCTCTATTTCATTAAAGATCCATTTTTCCCACTATGACATTATACTTAGCTTAACAGGATAAGTTATTCTTGGATATAAACTCATATCTTTTGCCTTCTGGGACATCATGTTTTAACCTTTTCACCCCTTTATAATGATTCTAAAACATGTGTGATCATGTCACAAGATTAATAGTTCTCCTCTTTCTAGCTGCTTGCAATATTTTTTCCTTGACCTTGAAGCTCTGAATTTTGGTTATCATGTTGCTATCTATGTTTCATTTTGAGGTCACTCTGAGGAGGTGATTGGTGGATTCTTTCTGTTTCCCATTTTGCTCTCTGAATCTAAGAGATCAAGTGTTCTCTGAAGATTTCTTGAAATAAGAGGTGTAGGCTGTTTTTTTTATCATGGCATTCAAGTAATCCATTGATTCTTAAGTTCTTGCTCTTTGATCTATTTACCACAGGAGTTGTTTTTGTTATAAAATTTCCTCTACTTTTTCAGTCTTTTGACTTTATTTTAATATTTCTTGTGGTCTTATAGAGTCATTGGCTTCAATTTATTGCATTCTTATTTTCAATTTGTTGCTTGGCTAAGCTTTTTGTGCCAACCTATTAATTTACTTTCCAGTTCTTTCTCATATAGCTCTCATTTCTTTTCCAGTTTTTTCTTATTACATTTATAAAAACTTTTTAAATTCTTGAGTCATCTCTTCTAGCAATTCTTTTTAAGTTACATTTTTCTTTTAGGCTTTGTTTGAAAATGTTTTGAAGTCGGTTTCATATTCTGGGTGTGTATCTTGGGCATTCCAGTCACCCCAATAGCACTTTATGGTGGGATTCTTTTGTTTGTTTGTTTCATCATTCTTTCAGCCTATTTCTTTGACTTTGGTCTTGACGTTAAGGCTGAACTCTATGCACTTCTGAAGGGAAAGGTGTGAGCTGGTTCTGTTGTTGCTTTCTTGCATTATAGAGTGCTGGGTTATTCTAGGATCTGAAGAACATCTTAGTCTGGGGACCTGAAAGGTGCTCTCACAGTGGTCTGTTCAGGGCAAAGTGTAACCACTGTTCCCCTGCTCCTTCCTGACCTTTGTTTGGGTCTGCCCCTGCTAGACTCGGCCACAGTCAGACAGCTGGGAAACTCTGCTGGCTCACAGGGACACAGCTGCAGGCTTCCTTTTGGTCTAGGATTTCTCCCTGGTTATCCTTCTGCAGGCTTCAAACTGGGCCAGAAACTAGAACTGAGACCTTGCCCTGCTTCTGGGATTGAAGGCATAAAGCAGCTGCTTATTTCTGAATTGATTCTTTGAACAACAGCCAAGGACTCATGGACACTCCCTATCCAGGGAAGAGCTGGCTCTACCTCTTCTGGCTGCTCAGCCATCTTCACTTCACCTCTTTCTGACCTGAATGATTTTAGATCTTGTGGTTCAGCCTTTGTGTGAAGAGCTCAGGTGCAGAGGAGCCCAGCAGCTCTGGAGGCAGCCCATTCCACACTTCGACAGCTGTCATTATGGAGAAAGCTTTTCCTGCCAAGCACCTCTGTCTGCCTTTCTGCAATCCTTACTCCTGAAGTATGTCTGCCCTTTGAGGCCAAGCTAAACAAATCACATTCTTCTGCCTGATTGCCTTTCCAATACTTGAATGCAATGATTACATCTTTCCTAAATCTTGTCTCCTGCAGGCTCAATAGCTTCAGTTCTTATAACCAATCTTCATAAAGCAGAGCTGCAGCTGGTCTTTGAAAAAATTTAGTCCAGAGATTCCTAACCCCTGGGCTATGGAAATTAAAAAAAAAACAACGATATGTAATGTTTTATATATATGTGTGTGTGTGCATATATCTGTGTGTGTGTGCATGTGTATGTATGTACATATACATATGTATACCATGTATATATATATATATATATATACACATATATATAAAACTATTAAAAATATATAAAACTATATCTATCCATCTATCTTGGCTTCCTTTGTAATCCTATGTGTTTTGGTTTATGCAATTAAAAACTCTTTTGGAAAGGGATCCTATTCTTTGTCAGATTGCTAAAGGTATAAGGGTTACAAAAAGTATTTTAGAAAAAAACAACTTCTGGCGTAATCCAATTCCTTCCCTCATTTTATTTTATCTTTCCCTCATTTTACTGATGAGGAAACTGATGTTTTGGAGTAAAAAGATACCAAGTCAAAATCTCTTTACAAAGTCACATACAGATCTAGCAGTTCTCATGATTCCCTTTCCTCTGCCTGCCCCATTGTTTCATGTGTTCCCCATTCTCTGTCCCTTCCCATCCCAGTATGCTCAAGACAATAGCGTCCTGTCCTCCAGTCCTGGGGTGCCTACCTCTCCCTACTGAGGTCCCATTTTCTCTGACCAGTCAGTCACCTTTGTACCAGCCCATATAGTCCTGCTATCTTTAGATAAAGTAGGGGTTATTGAAGAGCAAAGTTCACAGTTTATTAGTCAGGGGGAAGGAGATGAGCGACTTGAAGATTTCTGCCTTAGTAGAGCACCAGGCAGTCCCAGGGAGGGGCAAAGAGCTCTGACATCTGGCTTTCATGCCCATCAGTCATGGAGCTCTAGAAATGTGACTTGGGTGTGGACATAAGTTGCAAACAGAAAATGAATTACCGTAATGAGAGGCTGAGTTGTCCCAGTCAAGAAGATTCAGGTTCCAGTTCTGCTACTGACACACACTGCCTTTGTCACTCTGGGAAATTCAGTCCACAAATACTAATTGGGGTTATCTTCCAAAGGGAGTGCTACATCCAAGGCGATCCCAATAAACTTTGTATAGAAAATGCCATCTGCATCTAGAAAGAGAACTGTGAAGATTAAATGTAAATCAGCACATGCTATGTTCACATTTTTTTTCTGTTTGTTTTTTTTTCTCTCCTGTGGTTTTTTCCCTTTTGTTCTGATTTTTCTATCAACATGATTCATAAAGAAACGTGAATTTTAGAAGTTAATATACATGTATAACCAGAAAAAAAATAGAACAACAAAGGAAATGCTATATATAAAATAGTCTTTTAGAGAGCTTCCTGTGCCAGTGAAGTGCTTAGGTAACTAGTTCAGATGTTATAACCTAAGATCCATGAACTCCTTGGAGATCCATGAATATGACAAGAAAATGACAGTTTTATTTCAATGGCATGAATTTCTTTTATAGTTCTATGTATTTTATACTTTTAAAAATATTCTGAGAAGAGGTCAGATCCCCCAGATTGCCACAATAATTCATGACATAAGAAAAGTTAGAAAATGCTAGGCTAGGTGAGCTTATGTTTTCATCGCTCTGGCTATCCATATCCTATTGAAGCTTTTAAGTGTCATTCTCTATCCCATCCTTAGCATTTCTCTCTAAACTCTCCTAGCTGGGCTTCCCTGGCCAGAAACAAAATGTCTAATTAGCAACCCCTCAGACTCTGTTGCCAAAACCAGAGTATTGGGTAAGCCCTTATTTTTGTCCTCTCTGGAATGAACTCAGTCTCCTCATCTGGCACCTTTTGGGTGTTAGCCGTTTAGTTCTTCCTATATCTCAGGGCCTATATCTTGTTCTCCAAACCTCTCTTACTCAACCACCTAGCCAGCTTCAGTTTAGATTGTGATTCCTACCCATAGCTGGCCTGGTGCAGCTCCATTTGGACAGAAGAAAGTAGATTTTGGAACAGAAATGGGCATCTCTTATGGCCCTTCTTTCTCCAACATTCTCTACCTTTGAAGGCTTCACCTCTGAGCCCACGTGAAGACGACAGACAAGTACCATTGGAACCAGAGGTACCACTTCCTAGCTGTGGGAACTTTCTCAATATCCTTCCCTTCTCTGAGCCTTATTTTGCTCCATTGAAAAAAGGCAATTGGTAACATACTAGTGACCTCCTCACATAGCTGTCTGGATCATGAGAGATCACATCATGATCACAGGTTTAGAAATCCTGGCTATGACCTTAGGACAGATGACTTCTTGAGAGAAGAGAGGAAAGGTAGAAGAGATGCTATGTGATGAATCAACTGTGAACTTGGGAACTCCATTCTAAGTTTTTTAATGCCTCATCCCAGATTGAGAAATATATGTGTGTATATGTATATATTATATATCTATATTACAATATACATGCATATAACATATTACATACTTATAACATATTTTTTTCCTTGACTAGGTAAAAGAAGCGATTCTCTGTCTCATTTCTCACCTAGTCTTAATCACTTATTGGGGATGCTTCAGTCAGTCTAAGACCTGTTAAAAACCTTAGCTTAAAAAGGCCAAATTCTCCCAGAGCATCCTAAGGCCACAGATAGTTATCCTGATCTATAGCTGGCCACCAGACCCCATGTCTCAGGAGGACAGCTCTCCCTCACTGAAATCCAATTCACTTGCATAGCATCACCTCCCTGATTTTTATCTGCCTCACCACACCACACAGATAGAGATCCACTTTCCAGGAATCTGTGCAAGATTTTATGAAACCCAGTTTCATTAATGAATACCTTTTATTTTTTTTTTTTAAATAAAGGCATTTGCAGGGGGGAGACAGCTAAGCAGTGCAGTGAATAGAGCACCAGCCCTGAAGTCAGGAGAACTTGATTTCAAATCTGCCCTAGCTGTGTGACCTGTCAAGTGGCAAGTCACTTAACCCTAAATGCCTCAGCCAAAAAAATAAATAAAAATAATAAAGGTATTAGACTAGCTAGCTTCTGAGGTTTCTTCCAACTCTAAGTACATTTGATATATGTTGTAATAAGCTCTTGCTCAGGTCATTAGGTGGCACAATGCATGGAACACAAGGCCTGCATCAGAAAAACTGAGTTCAAATCCAACTCAGCTTGTTGTTTGACTGGCCAAGTCACTTTAGCCCTGTTTTCATCTGTAAAATGAGCTAGAGGGAAATGACAAACCACTTTAGTATCTTTACTCAGAAAACAACAAATGGAATCATGAAGAGTCTGTTCTTTCTTACATTAAGCAGAAATGTGCTGTCCTGTGTGGGGAGGTGAACATTGCAAGGTGTGACTGAGGTTCAGATGATGGCAGAGATATTATGGGTAGTTAGTAATGGGAAAGGTACTTCCCCCTCCTTTCTGTTTAATCCATAAAGGCTACTTGGAGAAGGCAAGCTTGTATCTGAGCAATGAAAAGGGAAAAGGTTGGATAGAGGAAACTGAAGTCCAAGCCCCAGGCCCTAAGATGCTGGACTTCTGTTGTTAATGCCATCTCTATTTGGGCCTTGGAGAGAGAACTTGGAGGGGAGAGAAAGCATGTGTCCATAATGGAAAAAAAAAAAAAGGAAGGAAAAAAAAAACAGAGGGAGGGAGGGAGACAGGAAGGAACAGAGAGGGAGGAAAGGAAGGAAGGAAGAAACGGAAGGAGGGAGGGAGAGAGGAAGGATTGTAGACTTCATTTCTGGCTGCTTGTTCTTAGGAAGACTCTGCCTCCCAGTGGACACACTCCGTACCACCGCCTCTGGAAACGCCCCTGGCCCAGGACTGGGGGACCCTGGAAACGCTTTGGTTGTTGGGCTAAGAAGTTGGGTTTTTGTGCAGACTAAAGGAGCATATGTGTATATGTGTGTTCATATGTAGGGGTGATATATAGTTTTGTTTGTGCCTGCTTATGTGTGATTATGTGGTCATGTATGTGAGTATCTGTCCATGTGTGTATTTCTGGGTACATGGATGTCTCTGCATTTATTTGTGGTGTCTATACATAAATTTGTACCTGAGTATTATACAAATATTCTAATAGTTGCTATGTTCTTTTGACCAAGCACTTCTACATGCAAAACATTTTAGAGCATGAACTTTCAATATTTACATATTTGTCTATTCAAACATTATATATATGAATGGCTATATAATCATGTACCTTATAAAACTTACACCAAAAAATCGTCTTAAAAGATTGATATAGAGCTGCAATTATATTTGGAGTTTCAGAAATCCCTAGGACAGTTTTAAGCTTTAATAATTTGAGAAGCATAAATGCTGCACTTATCAAAAAATATTTGAAAAGTTTTTAAAATATTGATGTGTTTCTTATTAAAATTAAACATATGTCAAAGGGGATTATCCTTTTTTTTCCCCCTTTCACATTGTCTCCCCTCGTAAGCTCCATGGTTAGAAATCCTTAATGAAGTATTTGTCTTTGATCTGATTGTCTTTGGTGTAAAAGAGATGGTCAAATGATCATCCTTATAAATTTAATAATCTACTAATCTTGTTAATAAAATGATTAAATTGTCCCCCAAAATAAAATAAAATTCAACATAATCACTGTCTTGTGCTTCAGTCAATTTTCAAATGTTGTAAGGACTTTCATCAGCTTTCTCAGTGACTGAAAGGATTACGTTTGTGACCCTAGCATTAGGATAATCCAAAGAGTGAAGTTTGGTACATACATGACAAATTTGATGTGACTCTACAAGAAGAAATCTAATGATGACAGATCAGGTGACCTAGGTGACTGAGCAAGAAGATCCCCTTTACTGACCCATTGGTCCAAGAAAATGCCATCCAGAAACTATCTCATGTGCAATATATAATTATAGGGTGGCAAAATCTTTAAAAAATCAAATAAGTACAGAAGAAATTTAAATAATTAAACTTTCAAATTGTGCTTTTTATAATTTTATATTTCTGAAGTTATTAAAATGTAAGACTGAACTAAGACTTTGAGATCATCTTGTTTTTGACCTAGAGTGAATGAGGAACCACTAGTATTTATCGAATAGTGATCAGATCTATTCTGTAGGAAGATCACTTTGGCCTCTGAAAGGGGAGAGAAGAGGCAAGGAGACTAAGTAATTAAGAAGCCAATGGAATAGGGTCTATTTCACGGCAAGGAATGAAGCAGAGGGGCTGATGTGAGAGATTTAGAGGTAGAATCAACAATATTTGGGAACTAATGTGGATGTGGGGTGAGAGAGAGTGAGGAGTGGAAAATGACACTGGGGTCATGAAAACCTAGGTAACTTATAAGGATGGGGTTGTCCCGGACAGTAACAAGGAAGTTTGAAGGTAGGTAAGGAAAAAATAATATACCTGAGATCTTGCTATCTATCCTGTGTGAATCACTCTAATCCACCGACATTTTTAAAAGGGGGAATAAAGTTCTGTGCTCTCAAGCACAAAACCAGCTTTCTAAGGACTTCTTGTCAGAGCCACAGGGTGATCTGGGGTCAAGGATTACGAGAGGAATTTTTCCAATGGCACCAGTAGACTGATGGAAACTGGCCCCTTGATTGGCTAGCACCACCAAAGTGAAATATGGTTTCAATTGGTTTCAGGTCATGCTATCATTCTATCCCACTCTTCAAATTTCAAACCTTCTCTTTTTTTCTTAAATATCCTATGTCACCCTTTCCTACTATTTTCCCAGCTGAAGACCTTGCCTTCTGCTTTACTTATAATAACGCATAATTTGCTTTTGACCAACTGATTTCTTTGCTCCACCTCTCTCCCCAGTTTAAAAAAAAAAAAAAAAAAAAAAAAAGGAAAAGATAAGAAGGCAGAGGACATATTGAAGAGGTAATTAGGCACTAACAGATCAAGAAAGTCAAATCAGGCAGTATTTATTAAGAGCTTCCTTTACCAGGCACTATGCTAAACCCTTGAATTAGAGCTCAGGGTGAATTTGAACTCCAGTCTTCCTGATCTCCCATGTTTCCTTGAAAGAGTGAAAATGCTTCTCTGATTGAATTGAAAAGGAATCTTGGGATTGGCTGGATGAAAATTATCCAAGACTTCAGAGGTCTTCAAATGGCCAAGTCTATACCAACTTTTTAACAGAGACTTGATGGACTTAAGGTACAAATTGAAACATTTACTTTTGGACATGGTCAATGTGGGAATTTATTTTGCTCGACTATGAATGTTTGCTACAAGGATTTGGACTTTCTTTTTTTTCCCCCTCCAGCGGGGAAGTCATTTTTGAAAGAGAAATTCATTTACGTTCATTAAAAAAAATAATTTATAATTAGAAAAAATTAGTAAAACATAAGTAAAGAATGTTGCATACAACGTGGGCTCATCTTATTGGTAAGTTTTGCTTAATTGTATTTCCTTTTTTTTAAAGGGTATGTCCACCACTTCACATCTCTCAGATTGGCTAAAATGACAGAAGATAATGATAATAAATATTGGAGAGGATGTAAGGAAACTGAAATGCTAATGTTTTGTTGATGCAGTTGTGAACTGATCCAACCATTCTGAAGAGTAATTTGGAACTATGTCCAAAGGGCTATCAAACTGTGCATACCCTTTAATCCTGCAGTTTTTACTAGTTTGTATCCCAAAGAGATCATTAAAAAGGGCAAAGGACCCACATGTGCAAAAACTTTTGTGGCAGCCCTCTTTGTAGTGATAAGAAACTGGAAACTGAGTGATTGCCCATCATTTGGAGAATGGCTGAAATGTTATGGAATATTATTGTTCTATAAGCAACAATGAGCAAGATGATTTCAGAGAGGCCCAGAGGACTTATATGAACTGATGCTAAATGAAGTGAGCAGAACCAGGAGATCATTGTACACAACAACAAGATTATGTGATGATCAACTGTGATGGACTGGGTTCTTTTCAACAATGCAGTGATTCAAGGCAATTCCAATATTGTGATGGAGAGAGCCATCTGCATCTAGAGGACTAAATGTGTATCAAAGCAGTGTTTAAACACTTTTTTATTGTTATTGTCTGTTTGCTTAGTTTTCTTTTTTTTTCCTCATGTTTTTTCCCTGTTTTGATTCAATTCTTCTTATGCAGCATGATGAATATGGAAAAATATTTAGAAGAATTGCAGATGGTTAACGGATATCAAGTTGCTGCTGTCTAGAGGAGGGGAAAAGTGGGGGGAGAGGGAGAAAAAAATTTAGAACACAAGGTTTTGCAAAGGTGAATGTTGAAAACTATCTTTGCATATATTTGGAAAAATAAAATAACTTAATTTTTAAAAAGGGTATGCCCTAGCATTCTCTCTTTTTGTTGTTGTTTGCTTGCATTTTATTTTATTTTTCATTTTTTCCCTCTTTGATCTGATTTTTCTTGTGCAGCAAGATTATTATATAAATATGTTGGATAAATATTGGATTTAACATTTTATATATGTAACATATATATTAAAATATATTTATCTATATGTATGTATTTATATATGTAATGTATATTTTATATATATATATATATATAAACATATATTGGATTACTTGCCATCTAGGGGAGGGGATGGAGGGAAGAAGGGGAAAATTTGGAACACAAGATTTTCTAAGGGTCAATGATGAAAAATTATCCATACATATGCTTTGTAAATAAAAAGATTTTATTTTTAAAAAACTAAAAAAAAAAAAAAAAAAGGTATGCTGATTAAAGAGGTCAATATATCTTTATCTTTATTTTGAAAATAAAAGGTAAAACAAAAAAGTATAAAAAACAATAAATCTTGTATAAAACATAAACATCTAGAAATAATAAATGCATGAATGAATGTATGCATAAGGGAATGAATTGCTAAGCCAGCCCTACAATCAGGTTGTTTCAGTTCAAAAATCAGAGTCCAGACTCAGAGCAGCTGTGTGCCTCCCAGAGGACCCAGGTGGGGAGGAGGGGATTTCCCATTCCTCTCCTCTCCCCTCTTCCCCCATAAGCACAGTGTCTAACATACAGCAGTTTGAGAGCTAGTCAACTCAGGAGAGTTCTAGGCACACTTGAGAAGCCTCCAGCAGAGTCAAACTGAACTCTCCAGTCATAGTCACTCTAGGAAGGAAGCGATTAAAGGAGTGTGAAAGGTGACCTCTGACAACAGAGAAGAGAGCAGACCATGGATTTGAGAAAAAATAACTCCTCCAAGATGAGAGCTGACATTTGAGGAAGTGCAGACCCAGCAGGCCCCAGCTGAGATGAGGGCCAAGGGGAAGGAATGCATCATGAGCCCAGTAGTGCCAGAGCTGTCTTAGCTAAATATGTTCTGTGTGTCTCACCTTGGATCATTCTTCCCACCAAATGTATTTATTTGGGAGGCAATCTGGGTTAAGTGACTTTCCCAGGGTCACTCAGCCAGTGTCTGAGGTTCTCCTGACTATGGAGAAGTGCTCTATCCACTGTATCACCTACTTGTCCCTTCCCACAGATTTTATTGACTAAGATGAATTTATCTTCAGTACTCCAAACCATTCTTCTTCCATCTGCTTCATTCCTCTGCTTCTTAACCAAGAAAGCAGAATTTCTGAGCTGGGAACATGGAAGATTAAATCTGGGAGAAGCTTGAGAAATCACATAATCCAACTTTTCATTCAATTCCATTCATCAAGGATTTACTGTATATTTCCTATCTGGTCCAAGACAGTCAGGGAGATGGAGTTTTAAGGTCCAAGACTTCTCTCAGATATTTCCTGGCTACACAGTCCTGTCAGGCTATCATCACTTCTGGGTGGAGAGGATTCTCTATGCTTACAAGAGTAGAACAAGGGCTAATTCTGGGGCAGAGCACTGGGCTGGGAGTTTCCTCATTGGTAATTACCTAAATCAATAAAAACATAGGTGTAGTGGGGGATGGGGAGAGAAGGAAAGGAAGAGAGAGGTAAAGGGGTTTACCGAAAGGGAAGTAGGAAGGCAGGGGAGGAGATAGGGTAGGATGGAAAATGGGAAGGGAAGTAGGAAGGGAAGGCAAGGAAAAGGAAGAAAAGGAAAATGGTAAGGGAAGTAGGAAGGAAAAGCAAGGGAAAGGAAATGAGGCAAGGGGAAGGGAAGGAAGAAGG
Organism: Sminthopsis crassicaudata; assembly: GCF_048593235.1. Taxonomy (NCBI): domain Eukaryota; kingdom Metazoa; phylum Chordata; class Mammalia; order Dasyuromorphia; family Dasyuridae; genus Sminthopsis; species Sminthopsis crassicaudata. The sequence goes on along the minus strand of NC_133617.1, from coordinate 49,820,804 downwards.
GAAAGGAATGTGCTCACAGCAAAAAAGTTTGCCTAGAAGAAATAGACCCTAGTCTCAAGGAGCTCCTTTCCTATTGAGGGGATGAACAGAGAAGCATGGACTACTTTATATAAAGCAATTTTAGCGGAGAGTCAGAGCAAATTTTAACAACATGGAGGATGGAGAATAGATTCCTGTGAAAAAGGCAGCCCCTGATTCCAAGGATCAGAGAGGGGATACAAGCCCACACTGCATATACAGAGAGTACTGCACAAAAGAAGGGAATAGAATTCTCGTGTCTGGGGAACTATTAACTAGCTGGCTAGATTAACTGGAAAAGAGAGAGCACTGAGAGGAGTAGGGAATAATACTAGAATAAAAATAAAGACTAAGTAATGACTTCTCATTTTACAAATAGGGATACTGAGGCCCAAGAGATAAAAAGGACTTAGACAAAGTCATAACTGCTTCTCTATCTTCCTCCTAGTCTTCCTCCTCCCTTTTCCCTACCCTCTCTCAATCTCCATCCCCTCTGTTGCACCTAATTCTTTTTCCTTAACAGCTTTTTTATTTTTCCAAATACATGCAAAGATGATTTTCAACATTGGCCTTTGCAAAGCCTTGTGTTCCAAATTTTTCTCCCTTTCTCCTCCCTCACCTCTACCCATAGACAGTAAACAATCCACTGTAAGTTAAACATGTGTTGCACCTAATTCTTAACCCCTGTCTTCTCCAGACCTTAGGCCTTTGACCCATTAAGATCATACCTTGGATGAGATCCATTTAGACTGGGAAGCTCCTTCCACCTTGGAAGTGGACCTAACCAACTCTCATCCACTCATCAATGGAGCCTTTTGTGGGTCCATTACGCATAATGCTCATATCTAGGGCTTCTGACCTTCTAGGGCTATGGAACAAGATATATGTTTGGACATTGCCAATAACAGAATTTGTTTTTCTTGACTGTGAATATTAATTATAAGGGTTTCCCTATCCATCCACTGATAGAGTGGAGGGAAGATGGGGGAGGAGAATAATTTTTGTTAACTGAAAAAATATTAATTTCCTTTACAACAACAAAATAAAGTAGCTGCCAACTAGAATCAAAGTATCTATGAAATTTGGTACTAAAGTATAATTCAGGCCTAGACCAAGCTAATATAATAAACCAGAACAGCTTTCATATCATCATGACCCATCAAAGTCCTTTTGAGGTCATCTAGGTGTGAGAGTACCTATCCTGAAGTCGGGAAGGCCCGGGTTCAAATGTAGCCTCAGACACTTACTAGCTGTCACTTAACCTTGTTTGCCTCAGTTTCCTGAACGGTAAAATGAGCTAGAGAAGGAAATAGCATGTTACTCAGTATCTTTGACAAGATCCAATGGGGTCACTAACAGTAGTTCAATGACCATTGTTATTCAACAATGGTCTAGCTCCCTTTAGGTTGTTTTTAATCTCTTTTAAAATTAATTTTTGTTTTTCCATAATCACCACATCTGAATATATTTCCTCAATAGCATTCTTTCTAATTTTTTATTTTTAAAGTATTTTTAAAAGAGGGGAGGAAAGGGCTCTATCTGGGTGGACAGAGCACCAGCCCTTAAGTCAGGAGGACCTGAGTTCAAATTTGACCTTAGACACTTAAAGTTTCCCGGCCAAGTCACTTAACCCCAGCTGCCTCAGCAAAAAGAAAAGGGGGGGAGCAGTTCAGAAAAATCAGTATCCACCATATCTGGCAGTATATTCGATATTCTGTACCTATGGTCCCCTTGCTTTTACAAAGATGAAAAGGAGCTAAATTTCTCCCATTTTCTCTCTCTGGCTCCTGGATTTAAAGGGCAGATGGAGGCCCAGCGAGAGGAAGGAGCACGTCCTAGATCACCCGCAGGCCAAGAGTCCTCCTGACTCGGGCCAGGGCTTGGTTCGCTTTCTCAGCCTTTGCCAGAGGGGATTAGCCCTTCTATCGGAGCGGCTTGGCTCGGGAAGGCTGGCAGGCTTGTGCATGAAGGAGGCGGCCGGGCAGCTGCAGGCGGGCTCCAAGAGCGAGCAGGAGAAGCAGCTGTTTCCCAGCCTGTGCTGCAGGCAGGGCTGCCTCCCCAGCCCTCCCAGGAGAAGGGCAGGCTAATCACGCAGCTATTCCAATTGCTGCATCTAATTACTCAGCAGAGCAGTAAATGATGGGGGATGGGGAGAGTTAAAGGGCCTTAAATACCACAACAAGGTGTCATTTAGTGAAGCCCGGCTCCCACTCTCCCTTACACTCTCCCAGCTCCCTGCCTTGTGGTCGCAGGCCCTGGAGCCACACACCTAGGGAGGGCGAGGAGAAAGTAAACAAAAACAAATAAGTTTGGGATTAACCGACCACTCCCCGGGGCTGAAGGAGGATCTGGCCTGTAGGCTGGAGGGCCACTCTAGAAGCCAGGTGGGTCCATCCCTGACCTGTCTGCCCTGGAGAGAGAAGGGATGGCTCATGGCTGCAGAAACAGGGCCCAGCAGGCTCCGAGGGGTCTGGTCCAGGAGATCATACACGAGGGAAAAGGACCCACGAGGGCAAAAATGCTTGTGGCAGCCAGGGACTGGGCGCTGAGCAGAGGCCCATCTGGTGGGGGATGGCTGAACTAGTTATAGGATATGAATGTGATGGAATATTACTGTTCTGTAAGAAATGACCAGCGGGATGATTTCAGAGAGGCCTGGAGAGCCCAACAGGAACTGATGCTGAGGGAAGGGAGCAGAAACGGGACAATATCGTACCTGGCAATAGCAAGACTATAAAATGGTCAACTCTGAGGGACGGGCTCTTTTCTTTTCTTTTCTTTTTTATTAATGTTATAATTATACATTTTTTGACAGTATATATGCATGAGTAATTTTTTTATAACATTATCCCTTGTATTCATTTTTCCAGATTTTCCCCCCCTCCCTCTACTCCGTCCCCCCGATGACAGGCAATCCCATACATTTTACATGTGTTACAGTATAACCTAGATACAATATATGTGTGTAAATACCATTTTCTTGTTGCACATTAAGTATTGGATTCCGAAGGTATAAGTAACCTGGGTAGATAGACAGTAGTGCTAACAATTTACATTCACTTCCCAGTGTTCTTTCTCTGGGTGTAGTTATTTCTGTCCATCATTGATCAACTGGAAGTGAGTTGGATCTTCTTTATTGTTGAAGATATCCACTTCCATCAGACTACATCTTCATACAACATTGTTATTATAGTCTATAATGATCGTCTGGTTCTGTTCATTTCACTCAGCATCAGTTGATGTAAGTCTCTCCAAGCTTCTCTGTATTCCTCCTGCTGTTCATTTCTTACAGAGCAATAATATTCCATAACCTTCATATACCATAATTTACCCAACCATTCTCCAATTGATGGACATCCATTCAACTTCCAGTTTCTAGCTACAACAAAAAGAGCCACAAACATTTTGGCACAAACAGGTCCCTTTCCCCTCTTTAGTATTTCCTTGGGATATAAGCCCAGTAGTAGCACTGCTGGGTCAAAGGGTATGCACAGTTTGATAACTTTTGGGGCATAATTCCAAATTGCTCTCCAGAATGGTTGATTCTTTCACAACTCCACCAACAATGCATCAGTATCCCAGTTTTCCCACAGCCCCTCCAACATACAGCATTATTTGTTCCTGTCATTTTAGCCAATCTGACAGGTGTGTAGTGGTATCTCAGAGTTGTCTTAATTTGCATTTCTCTGATCAGTAGTGATTTGGAACACTCTTTCATATGAGTGGAAATAGTTTCAATTTCATTATCTAAGAATTGTCTGTTCATATCCTTTGACCATTTATCAATTGGAGAATGGTTTGATTTCTTATAAATTAGGGTCAGTTCTCTGCATATTTTAGAAATGAGACCTTTGTCAGAACCTCTAACTGTAAAAATATTTTCCCAATTTGTTTCTTCCCTTGACGGGCTCTTTTCAACAGGCCAGTTCTAAAAGACTTGTGATGGAGAGCCGCCTGCACCTAGAGAGTCATGGGGACTGAGTGGGGTCACAACATAGCATTTTCACCTTTTTTGTTGTTTGCTTGCTTTTTGTTTTCTTTCTCATTTTTCCCCTTTTAATCAGATTTTTATTGTGCCCTATACTGTGTGGAAATATGAAAACAAAAACCTAGGATTTAGAGAGAAAGCTTACACTGACAATCCAATAATTCCATTCAATTCAATGACTTGGAACTGAATTTATTAACTTGTAAGTCAAAATCGTCCCTATCCTCAAGTAGTCTTTTAGAAGCACTGAACTCTCCCCCCAAAAATAAATTGTGATGGTGGCAAAAGAGGAATGCCTGCCATTGTGGCTGGTGAATTCTGAGAAAAGAGACCACTTTTCAGCTTGGGGGAATCAGGAAAGACTTCTTGGAGGAGGTAGCATTTGAGCTGAGTCAAATATTTGGAACCACCAAGAGATCTGAGTTATGTTGAGTCCATGACTCCCAGACTGAAAGCAGCCTATCTCAGCTGATAGAGCATTGGATTTCAGTCAGGAAGATCAAGGTTATGCCTCAGATACTACTTAGTTCACTGTAGAGAAGGCCTTTTCTACTTGGGAAAGGTTGTGCTGGTTAGGAAGGTTTTGCTTCCATTTTTCTTCCAAAAAATAGAGCTCTGCCCCTTTGCAGCTCCACACATTGCTCTGAATTCTCTTCTTCTGAGAAGACCAAGCAGAAGTCTATTCCCTCTATCCCCAAGGATGTCAACTTTCACTCAACATTCACCCTTGCAAAACCAAATTTTTTCCCTCTCTTCTCCCTCTGCCCTCCCCTAGACAGCAAACAATCCAATATAGGTTAAACATAAGTACTTCTTTTAAACATATTTCCATATTTATCATGCTACACAAGAAAAATAAAATACTTGAAAACACTTATCCTTGTCTTCCCCCAAGACTTTATTTTTCCAAGCCAAGCTATCTCCTTAGACAATCTATATATGGACTGTTTTCTAGTCCCCTCCTGATCTTAATTTTCCCTTCATTTTTATGCCTTTGGGCTTATTATTATTGTTGTTGTTGTTATTATTAATGTCCATTTGGAAATGGGAAAAAAAATCATTTCTTCCCACAAGTATTCACTTCTATGAAGTCTGAGCTGTATCTCCATTGCCTGCCCTGTCCCCCCCCATGGACACTTTGGGGATATAATCACCTTTTTCTGCCAATGGCTACAGGCAGGCTGCTAGGGCTACCACAGGCCCTTAACAGCACAAGAATCCAGGCATCAGGGCCTAGTCTCAAGCTCCTAGGATCACCCTGCCAATTTAGGCAAATATATCTCCACCCTTGTCTTTGAACATACAAATAGATCCTTTAGGGAAGATTGGCAAACTGGTCTATGTGATAAGGGCAGGGAGGAACCAGAGGTCATGCTGTAGCCTGTCTGGAAGAACTGGAGATGAGCAAACTTAGGGGAAATGATGTTGCTGTCTTCTCAATTCAGAGAAGAGGGATTAGTCTGATTCTGCTCTGTTGACCTCAAATTCTCTCTTTTTAAAAAATTTAATAGTATTTTATTTTTCTAATTAAGTATATAGTTTTCAACATTCATTTTTTAAAAATTTATCATATCTTTTTTATTTTCAAAATACATGCAAAGATAGTACTCAACATTCACTCTTGAAAAACCAATTTTTTTTTCCCTCTCTTCCCCCTCTGCCCTCCCCTGGATAGCAAATAATCCAACATAGGTAAAACATAAGCAATTCTTTTAAGTATATTTCCACATTTATCATGGTACACAAGAAAAATCAGATCAAAAAGGGAAAAAAAAGAAAAAAAAAAAAAAAAAAAAGAAAAACAACAAAAGGTGAAAATTCTATGTTGTGATCCCCACTCAGTCCCTACGGTTCTCTCTCTGGGTACAAATGGCTCTCTCCATCACAAATCTATTGGAAATGGCTGAATCACCTCACTGTTGAAAATTGAATTCCAAATTTTTTTTCTCCTTCTCTCTCTTCCCTCCCCTCTCCCTAAGACAGCAGACAATCTGATGCAGGTAATAGGTGTACATTTTTAACATATTTCTATATGAGTCATGTTGTAAAAGAAAAAATCAGAACAAAAGGGGAAAACCATGAGAAGAAAAACAAAACAAAACAAATAAAGGTGAAAATAGTATGCTTCAGTCTGCATTCAGTTTCCATAGTTCTCTCTCTGGATGTAGATGGCATCTATCCCAAATATATTGGAATTGTCTTGGATCAAATTCTTTTTCTGCTGAAAACAACACTCAGTCTTAAAATCTCAAAGTCATCTTTGATTCATTCTTCCCTTCTCCCTCACCTTCCACATCAAGCCACTTTCCTAGTCCTGCCAATAGTATATCCATATAATAATCACTTGCAATTCAACAAACATCTGTTAAGCACAGTACCTGGAACACAGTAAGTGCTTAATCAATATTTATTGATTGACTGACCTACTAGGTGCTGAGCACTTGGGCAGCGCAGCAATGATGTCAAGACAAAAATGAAAACATTTTCTGCCTTCAAAGAACTTATTCTTTACTAAAGACTTTATATTCTATGAGAACTTACAGTTGATAACTTCTATTTTCTTAGAAAATTAAGGCAAAGTTAAGGACAATCAAATTATTAATTAAATTAAAATTAATTAAAAATTAAGGAAAGAAAAGGGAAGAGGGTAGTGTAAGAAACTTGAGAGAAGAGGTTTGGAAAAATATGACAGTCAGTTCAAGAAGAATAAAGGATTGCCATGCAGCAGTGAGAGCTCAGTTGAGATCAGAAAACATAAAGGACTTTTAAAATTAGTTCTTTTTTTTTCTCAATTAGTTTAAATATTTCCCAGTTCTATGTAAAATGTTTTAATTCTTACTTTTTAAAAATTTTTGAGTTTTAAATTCTCTACCTCTGATCTACCCCTTCCTCCTCTTTGAGAAGGCAAGCAATTTGATATTGATTGTATATGTGAAGTTATACAAAAGATATTTCATATTAGCCATGTTGTAAAAGAAAGCACAAACAAAATAAAATAAAAATAAATATTAGAAAAGTATGCTGCAGTCTTTCTCTACAGGTAGACAGCATCATGGATCCTCTGAAGTTATCTTGGATCATTGTATTGATTAGAGTAGCTAAGTCATTCATAGTTGATCAACATACCATATTACTCTTACTATGTACAATGTTCTGCTTCTGTGCATTTCATTTGGCCTAAGTTAATAAGAGTCTTCCTAAGTTTTTCTGAAACTACTCTCCTTTGTCATTCCTTATAGAAAAATTGTACTCTACCCCATCATATATATCACAAGTTGATCAGTCATTCCCCAATTAATACACTTCCCCTGGATTTCCAAGAATTGCTACACACATTCTGTACAAATAAGGCCTTTACCTTTTTGTTTGATTTCCTTGGAACACAGACCTAGTAGTAATATTGCTGGGTCAAAGGGCATGCCCAATTTTATAGCCCTTTGGGTGTGGAGAACATAAAGTTTTAGTGTTCCTAATTGACACAGATAAATAATCTCTTCCATTGTTGATTGACAGAATTCAAATATAAGCAAAGAAGGAAGATTTAGATCGTAACCCAGGGATGGGGCTTGGCAAGATAGGAGGGGAAACAAGACAAGATTATGATGAGATAAAAATGAGGCCAGAACAGGGTTTGATGAACTGGTAAAGAAGAGAGGGTTTGAGGGTCATGTGCAGCTTATGATCAGAAAGGGAAATTTCAGAGTTCAGAATCACAGAGGTCAGAGTTATGACAGCATCTACATCCTATCTCCAATAGGATATTCAATTAGATTTAATAAATACTTATTAAGTTCCTATTATGTGGCAAATGTTGTGCTAAGTTATTCATACAATATATGGGTTTTAGTCTAGCCCCTCATCACCATTTTTTCTTACTTTTTTTTTTTTAATATCAATTATATTTTATTTTGGGTACCAAGTTTTCTCTCTCTCCCTTTCCTTCTCCCCAGTACCATTGAGAAGTTAAAAAAAAAAAAAAAAAAAAAAAAGACCCACCCATTACAAATATGTATAGTAATGCAAAACAAATTCCTCATTTGTCACATTTAAGAAAAAAAGGGAAAGGAAGGGAAGGGAAGAAGAAAGGGAAAGGGGAAGGAACTGGAAGGGAAGAGGAAAGGGAAAATGGAAAGAAAGGGAAAGGTAGGGAAGAGAAGAACAGGGAAGAGAAAGGAAAAAGAAAGAAATAGAAAAAAATGTGCCTCAATCTGTACTCTGTGTTCCTCACTTCTCTATTTGAAAAAGGATAGCACATTTTATGATGTGCCCTTTGAAACTATGGGTGGTCAGTGCCATTGCCTCTTTCCTAAACCATTATCAGAGCCTCTGAGATGATTTCTTGGCCTTCAGATTCTGACTTCTCCAAACTCTATGTACAGTACTGTGAAAAGTGTCTTCCTAAGGCAGAGGACTGACTTATTTCCCAGCTTCAAACCCATCAGTGGTCATTGCCTCTGATGAAATATAAAGTCTGTCCTTCAATCCTCTTTTTCAGCCTTATTTCATATTCCTGTTGTTTAAAGTTAAAACTACAAATTACTGCTTGATGTTCAAATATCCTTTGTAATTTAGCCCCTTCCTATCTTTTCAGTCTTATTCCCTAACAATACACTTTGATGCACAGCCTTGCTGCCTCTTCCACAAACAAAACCTTCCATCTCTTTCTCTAAGCATTTTCTCTGATTATCCCCCACGTCTGGATTGTTCTCCTTCTGCTTTAACTACTTTCTTGGTTTGCTTTGAGTCTCAACTAAAATCCTACCTTCTGCAGGAAGCCTTCCGAAGCCCCTCTTAATTCCACTGCCTTCTCTTTGTAAATTATTTCCAATTTATCTTATCTATTATTTGCTTTGTATATTTTTGTTAGTATGTTGTCTCCCCCATTAGATTATAAGCTCCTTGAGGGCAGGGACTGACTTTTTTTTTTTAATGCTTCTTCAACTCTCCAACTTTTTTTTTTTCTTTTTAATTAAAGCTTTTTATTTACAAGATATATGCATGGGTAATTTTTTAGCATTGATAATTGCAAAACCTTCTGGTTCCAACTTTTCCCCTCCTTCCCCCCACCCCCTCCCCTAAGTGACAGGTAGATCAATAATTGTTAAATATGTTAAAGTACATGTTAAATGCAATATATGTATACATATATACATATATAAATATTGCAATTATATATACATATTGCAATATATACATATTGCAATTATCTTGTTGCATAAAAAAATTGGATTTAGAAAGAAAGTAAAAATAACCTGGGAAGAAAAACAAAAATGCAAGCAAACAGCAACAGAAAGAGTGCAGATGTTATGTTGTGGTCCACACTCATCTCCCAGAATTCTTTCTCTGGGTGTAGCTGGTTCAGTTTATTACTGCCCTATTGGAATTGATTTGGTTCATCTCATTGTTGAAGATGGCCACGTCCATCAGAATGGATCATCATATAGTATTGTTGTCGAAGTATATAATGATCTCCTGGTCCTGCTCATTTCACTCAGCATCAGTTCCTGTCAGTCTCTCCAGATCTCTCTGGCCATTTCTTACAGAACAATAATATTCCATAATATTCATATATCATAATTTATTCAGCCATTCTCCAATTGATGGGCATCCAATCAATTTCCAGTTTCTAGCTACTATAAAAAAGGCAGCAGGGACTGACTTTAGCCTCTTTTTGTATCTCTAGAACTTTGGCACATAGTAAATTTTTAATAAATATTTATTCAATTGAAAAAATATTCTCTCTCTCTCTCTCTCTCTCTCTCTCTCTCTCTCTCTCTCTCTCTCTCTCTCTCAGACACACATACAGACATAAACACACTCCTATTTTCTCCTCAAACCAGCTATTTCCCAATATCTTGTCTCCAATCACTCTACATTCACCCAAGGGCCATCTCAGGTGCCCGGGAAAACATTTCCTTTGCATTTCTTCTTTGCAGGATCTTATCTTCTTATGCAAGACTTCTTCCTCCACAAAGCCTTCCCAGAGTCTCCTCAGCTAAAAGGATTCCCTCCCTCTTCAATTTTCCTATTCTGCTTCATCTAGATCTTTTCCTTGTCACACCTTATCCTGTATTGTTTTCCTGGGAGGAATAGAAGCACTGAATTGTCCACTTAACATAGGTATGATTTTTCAGTCTGTGAATTTATTTTTAGAAATATCTCATTAGCTATCTTGCAATATAATTGGTTTCCTTTGTAATTTTATATATCTTATTTTATTTTTAAAATGCTATTCCAAGAGTCCATAGCAGGGGTTCTCAAACTGCGGCCCATGGGCCTCCTGCTGGGTTATAGAAAATGGGCTGAGGAGCAGAGACAGAGTGTGAGTTTTTGCTTTTACTATAGTCGGGCCCTCCAACAGTCTGAGGGACAGTGAACTGGCCCCCTATTTAAAAAGTTTTGAGGATCACTGGTCCATAGACTTCTGCCAAATGGTCCACAGAACAAGCACTTATTATTCACCTACTACATGTCAGGTTTACAAATATCATCTCCTTGATCTTCACAACAGTCCTAAAAAGTAAATCCTATTATTATCCCCATTTTATAGTTGAGGAAACTGAGGCAGACAGAAGTTGAAAGACTTGCTACACAGATACTAAATGCATGAAGTAAAGTTTAAATTCAGGTCTCTCTGATTACAGGCCCAACTCTCTAAATATTGTGACACTGGGCTAGTTTTAGCAAAATATCTTAAAACCCAAAACTTAATGTAAACTCCTTGAGAACAGGCCTGATTTTTCTTTTTTTCCTTTGTATCCATAGTACCTAACAGGAGGCACAATAATAAAATTTGTTGAATTTGTCCCAAAGAAGATCATGGTGTAGGATATGGTTAAAGGATAGATTTTTTAGTTCAAAAGAAAGAGTTTTCTAAGTTGGAGAGCTGTCCAACCATGGGATGGAGTGCCAGAGAATGAGGGAGTCTGACTTTATTTCAGTTGTGTGAGGAGACCCTGGTCAGCATCTGTAGAGGATGAAAGGTCTCTTACACTTCTTGGGCAGTGGGTTTCCATGGTTCTATTGCTGCTGTCTGGGAAAATTGAAAGCTTTTTCTAACAGTAGTAGAGAAAAAACCTTTTGTATCTGGGAAGTGTTAAGTGATGCTAAATTAAAACAAACTCCAAATCTCTGTTCTTAGAGGTAGAAGACCTAGATACAAATCCAGTTTCTTACATCAGCTAATCTTTTTTTTTTCTTCTTTTAAAATTTATTTATTAGTTTTCAACATTTTCTTTTATGATATTTTGGTCTCCTTTTTTTTTTTTTTTCTTTAACCAAGATGGCAATCAATCTGATATAGGTTATACATGTACAATCAAATTAAACATATTTCCATATTAGTCATGTGGTGAAAGAAAAATCAGAAAAAGCAAACAAATAAAGAAAAGTTGAAAACAGTAAGCTTTGATCCACATTCAGTCCCCATAGTTCTTTCTGGATGCAGATGGCATTTTCCATCCCAAGTCTATTGGAATTGTCTTGGATCACCACATTGCTGAGCAGAGCTAAATCCCTCACAGTCAATCATCACACAATCTCGCCATTACTGTGCACAATGTCCTGGTTCTGCTCACTTCCCTTAGCATTGGTTCATGTAAATCTTTCCAGGTTTTCCTGAAATCTTCCGGCTCATCATTTTTCATAGAACAATAACATTCCATTCCATTTACATACCACTTGTCCAGCCACTTCCCAACTGAAGGACATTTCCTCAATGTCCAATTCTTTGCCGCCACAAAAGAGCTGCTATAAATATTTTTGTGCACGTGGGTCCTTTTCCCTTTTCTATGATCTCTCTGGGATACTAGTAGTGAGACTGCTGGATCACAGGGTGGGCACAGTTTTATAGTCCTGTGGGCATAGCTCCAAATTGACACTAGCTAATCTGATGGTGAACAAGCCATTTCCTATTTCTGGGCCTTAGTTTCCACATCATGATGGCCTCAGTTTCCTTCACTGTAAAATGAACTGGAGAAGGCAAGGACAAACTGGTCCAGTACCTCTGCCAAGAAACTCCGCCAGGGGCTCCCAAGGAGTCTGTAATGATTGAAAAGGAAACAATAACAAACGTTTGGTTCCTTTCTTTCTAAACCAGTTTTTAGCAGCTAAAAGTGACAGACCAGTTCTTCCTGACTGTGGGTCTAGAGCACCCTCCACCCGCCCCGCAGATGCTCTCCTAAGGAGCTAGGATTATTTAACCTCTCAGTGCCCCAGACATTGTCTCAAATCATAGATGGAGGGACAGATTGAGAAGGATCCGATCAAACAAACTGGAACAGATTGGGGCTAAAGAGCTTTATAAGCCCTTACAGGGAATGGGAATGTGAACTGCTGCTTTTATTTCACCAGCCTTGACCTCTGCAGATATGACCTTGGTCCTGGGCCTTGGGGTCAGAGCCCATCTAGCCCCCCATGCCCTCTACCCCCTCGGGAACACTTGGGTGCTTCTAGCAGAAGCTGGCTCCAGGTCTGCTGTGGGACTTGGGGGCCAGCAGGATGGAAGCTAGGGCTGGGCTAAACTTGCCCGATGTCCTTGGCTGACCTCCGGGAACTGGCGGGAGAGGAGGCTTCTGGGTGTGGTTGCCCGCCTGTCAGCCTGCCCAGCCACCTCCTCCAAGCTGGGCTGAGCTGGCCTCCAGGAATGGCGTGGAGAACAATTGCTTTCAGCGCTCTAATCCTCCCCGCCTCCCCCCTTTTCCTAATCACTCCCCCTGGGCCTAAAGCTGCTCCATTCAGCCCAGCCGACTGCAGAAAACTGGGAAATGCCTGTGGCCTGAGCATCTGCTCAGGGAAGGAGGGGAGGAGGGAGAGGAGGAGGGAGGGGAGGAGGGAGAGGAGGAGGGAGGGAGGGAAGGAGGGAGGGGAGGGCCACGGCCCTTGACACATGGTGCTTGCTGAATGGAAGGGTACCTCGAGGAAGGCGCTCCTCTTGGACCACAGGCCACAAGGCCAGTTAGGTTGGGCGCCAAATAAATGGAGCTGGGGTCCAGGATCCAGTTTTGGGAGAGGTGCAGGACTGAATGTTCGGGTGCGGCCCACTGTGAGAGAAGGGATTTAGTCCCATCTGAGGGATTTCAAACTCCTCCAAGTCTCACCCCATTGAGAAGACAATAAATGAGATCAATTTGTTGTTCAGTCGTTCTAGTTATACCTATTTGTGACCTCATTTGGAATTTTCTTGGCAAAATACTGGAGTGGTTTGTTATTTCCTTCTTCAATTTATTTTACAGATGAGGAAACTGAGGCAAACAGAATTAAGGATATTAAATAATTATAAGAATACAGGAGAAATCTAAGGGGGCAGTGAAGGCCAACAGGGGCTAACCATAGAGCTATGAAAACACATTTCATCACTGGCTCTGGTTCTTCCTGTGGGACTATTGACAAATAATTACAGCAGCTTCCATTTCCTTATCACATTCAGTTTTAAGGTTGACAAAGAATTTTCCTCTTACATCTACTCTTTTTTTTTTTTTTTTTTTAGATTGGGTCTTCCCTTTCCTGCCAATTCCAATACTAACCAATCTAGTAGCATTAATCCATTCTGTTTCGAACCTAACCCAGTTCATTCCTCCATAATGACATTCTGGTTTTAAAGTTTTCCCACCACACGGTCAAGCAGCAATATTCTTTGTTCTGAGTTTCTTCCCCCTCTCCCCACCAGCTCTGACATTTTATGTGCATTATCCCAAATGAGATATTTGTAAATAGTGTTTAGCAGAGTTCCTGGCATATTAGTAAACATTATATAATTGCTTATTTTTGGCCCTTCCCCTTCTAAGGTCCCTTCCAGCTGACATTTAATGTTCTAAGGATCATTTTTTAAAAATAGTTTTTTACTTTCAAAATACATGCAAAGATAGTTTTCAACATTTACCCTTACAAAAACTTATGCTCTAAAATTTTCTCCTTCCTTTCTCCTCACCCTTCCCCTAGATAAGTAATTCAATATATGTTAAACATGTGCAATTCCTCTACTTCCCACATTTATCATGCTGCACAAGAAAAATCAGATCAAAAAAGAAAAAAAAATGAAAAATAAAAAAAGCAAACAACACAAAAGGTGAAAATACTATATTGTGATCCACATTCAGTCCTCATAGTTTGTTTTTTTTACATTTTTAAAATTAATTTTATAATTATAACTTTTTTTTTGACAGTACATATGCATTGGTAATTTTTTACATTATCCCTTGCACTCACTTCTCTTCAGATTTTTCCCTCCTTCCTTCCACTCCCCTAGATGGCAGGCAGTCCCATATATGTTAAATGTGTTATAATATATCCTAGATACAATCTATGTGTGCAGAACCGAATTTCTTGTTGCACAGGAAGAATTGGATTTAGAAGGCAAAAATAACCTGGGAAGAAAAACAAAAATGCAAACAGTTTACACTTATCTCCCAGTGTTCCTTCTCTGGGTGTAGCTGATTCCATCCATCAATTAGTCCCCATAGTTTTAAGGTCCATTTTAACTCCTGGTTTGGTTTTCTAAGCTCTAGCATCCTACAAAATTCTAAATTCCTCTTCTGAGTGAACTCAAAAAGAAACAGAGGACCTGGAAGTGGCCTATCCCCATTTCGACCAATAGCTGAATGATTTCAGAATCTGTCTATCCTCCCTCACCTCTTTGAGTTCTAAAGGTGAGGTGGAGTCCAGATTCCCTGAGATAACCATCTGCAGCTTTGTTATTTCTACAATTTTCCTGATCCCCTTGGGAGCTGTTTTTATTTTCAATCTCAATCAACCCTAGGAGTAATAAGCATTCTCAGTCTATATGAATTCTGCCTTAGATTTATCTCTCCCTCAGGGGTCAAGAGGGGGTAAGGAATTTGACTGGAAAAAATCGAATTAACTTTAAGGACTAGTATGAAATAAATCTGAAGAGGAAGTTTGGGGCTAGTTGGTAGATGGTTGAGATCCTTGGGCAGCCTTTGGAAGGGTAACTTTTTAGAAAATGAAACCGGTACAGAAAGGATAAAGGAGAGAAGTAGGGGAGATAGATCAGCTGGGAAACTAGTATAGCAGTGCAGGAGGGGATTCTGTTTGGCCATGGGAATGGAGGGGAGGGGCAACTTGGGTAGAATGGTTATGTATCATTTAGCAACTGATTGGCTATAAACCAATTGGTGTGAAGACAGTGATAGAGCATTCTGAGAGCCCTGAAAGTTGAGAGCTTGGGATTGGGGTGGGAGGGAAACCTTAACCCCACATCTGCTTCCAATTAAATCTTTAATTGGTGTTAACTGAACCTTATGATGCTGTAGTCATGGGGTTCCCCAAACCAAAAATATTTTGGGCCATCAAGAGGTTTCCTAATTGATCAAGAATGAATCCAAGATGATAGAATGGATCAGTAAACTTGATCTAGTTCCTCAAATTGTGGTGGGTTGAAGAGTTGAGGGAGTCCTTCTTGTCTCTAGACTCTAGTCAGTCAATGAATATTTATTAAGAATCCACTATGCTCCAGGTACTGTGCTAAGTACTCAAGGATGTAGAAACAGATGGTCATTCAGCAACCACAAAATTCACAAATATTTGTCAAGCTCCTATTGTGTGCACAATTCTTGACTGGTTGATATAAAAATTCTACCTCTTGTGGAGTTTATAATCTGGGTTGTTAGGTTTGGAATTTAAACTCCAAGGATTGGATTTTTGTGATCCATGACTCAGAGCCCTTGCTAGTCTACACAGACTAGGTAGTTTCTATAACCTTGGGGCACCTTTCACAAATATTTTTTTTGACCTTTAGTACAGCCCAAGGTGTCTCCTCCTGGGAATCTCAGAATATAGCTGGTATCCCGGTCTCTACAGAAAAGATAAAAAAGGACACTCAGCTCCCAGCTAACAATACATTAAATATAGAGCAGGCTTAATTTTCCATAAGAGAAAATGCAAAACACAAAGACCTCCATATATATACACATATATATTCTTAGATAGTCAAAATGTAAGTTTATCTTGCTTAAATGTTTTTATTTTATTTTATTTTATTGCTAGAAGTAAAAATTCAATAAGGGAGGAGGGAGCATGAGGGAAAATGACTTCAGTTTGAAAACAAAAAGCAATAATAAAAATTATTTTTACAAAACCCTCCTACCTGAGTTTATAAACAGTCAAAACAACCCTCCTTCCCTCTCTGGTGAGCCCTGTTCCCTCAGGGATTGGTACTTTACTTGGGAGGCTTTCCTTAAAAGGGAAGACTAAGAGCAATGTAGCCTCAGCCTCCAGCGAAGTTTGCCACCTCCCAGGTCCCAGAAGATGCTCCAGACTTAGGTGTGACCTACGGGAGGCTACAGAATCTTGGGTCCAAGCCCAGCCTCTAACACATACCCAGGGCAAGCTGATTAAGCTCCCATTGCCCCCAGGGAACCTGCCTTGGCCCAGAAAACCACAGGTCTATGAACTCTGAGAGCAGTTTGTCTCTTAGCATGTGTCTGCCTAGCACATAGTGGGGACTTAATAAATACCTAATGATTGACAGACCTACTGTGAGACAGAGCCTGCTGTCTCCCTTCCACGAAGAGGCTGTCCCCTTTGGCTACATTCAGTAAATTAGAGTACTCTGGAACTCTAGGTAAGGGAGACCCAGGAGTTTTCACTGACTTTCCATTTCTAATCCTGAGATCAGGGGGTTCCCTCTTTTTGTGATTTGCCCTTTCCGGAGCAGTGCGGTGCGGTAGGGCAGATAGAGCTCCAGATTTGGACTTAGGAATCAGGTACTTGTAAGCTCTGTGACTCTAGCCAAGTTATTTAACTTCTCTCAGCTTCAGTTTTCTCATCAGTAAAATGGGATTAAAGTTGTAACTGTGAAGATCAAATGAGATTTTATATATCATTACATATAGATATTCAAACATTTATGTATATATGCAAATATATATAAAGACAGGCAGAGAGAGAGAATTACAAACCTTAAATAACTGTATAAATATAAGTTATTCATTTACCCTTTAGGAACTCTTCCCTCTGTTGCTGCTGCTGGGACCAAGAAGCTAGAGATTGGATGGGGGGAAGAATGGTGTAGAGAAGCAAGCTTCCCACTTTACTCCCCACCCTTCCAAGTCTCCCCACTTCCTTTTCCCCCATTTGATACTTCTGCTAGAATAATCTTTCTTCTCGAATGAGATATTTGTAAAGCACATAGTAGGTGCTTAATGTCTGTTTCACTCCATTCCTCTCCTTAATTTTTTAAAATAATAGCTTTGTCTTTTCAAAATATATTCAAAGATAATTTTCAACATTCACCCTTGAAGAAATTTATGTTCCCATTTTTTCTCCCTCCTTTCTCCCCAAATTTTCCCTTTAAATGGCAAGTAATAGATTAAACATGTGCAATTCTTCTTCACATACCTCCACACTCATGCTGCACAAGAAAAATCAGATCAAAAAGGAAAAAGATGAGAAAGAAAATAAAATGCAGGCAAACAACAATAATAAAAAAGATGAAATTGCTAAGTTGTGTTGCACACTCTATCCCCACAGTCCCCTCTGGATGCAGATGGCTCCCTCCATCACAAGTCTATTGCCATGCCTCTCCTTATGTATAGATGTCACTCCTCCCTTCAAAAACCTTCGATGGCCCCAACCCCTGCCCCACTTTTTTTGAGGCAGTGAGCGGTGAGTCGCCTAGCATCACACTGCTAATAAGTGTCTGAGGCCAGGAACTTCCCCCATTATTCTGCGGAGAACACTGTAACTTTCAAAGGCAGGAAGAAGTCCATGGACCTGGATAGATTTCAGGAGGTCTGTGAACTTGTATGGGAAAGAAATTAATCTTTATTATCACTGAGCTCTAACTGAAATGTATCATTTCCTCCAATTATTTAGAGACTTTCTTCTGAAAAAAGGGCCGTGGGGCTTCACCAGAATGCCAGCAGGGTCTAAGACCCTCAAAAAAGGGTTAAGAGCCAGCTCCAGGGGATTTCTCATCCACCCCTCTGAATTCTTATCATCTGAATGTCAAATCCTCCCACTGGATCAGAGGTTCTTAACTTGGGAGTCCATGAAAATGTTGCTTTTTTAATGGTTGGATAACTATATCATCATAATTGGTTTCTTTGTTATCCTGAATGTTTTGTTTTATGTATTTAAAAACATTACTCTGAGCGGGGCTCCCTAGGTTTCACTGAAATCTAGGCCACAGAAAAGCTCCCTCCCTCTCTATAGGTGAGACCCCCACAAAAGGCAGGGACTCTCACCTAAACTGCACGTCTCACCCAGTAAGACCTTAATGGATGCTTTGTATAAAGGGCAGGAAAAAAATCTCCTCTTGCTACCTGGAGTTAGTAAAAACTAGAGATAAAAAAGGAAGAGGTGGAGGTTGGGGAGGACCCCTGGTGGGCTGTGGAGACCGTGATTTTCTGAGGGCCACCCTGAATCTGCTTGGGGAGCTCTTTTAGCTCTGGGAAGGAGGTCCAGGGTCCTTCATCTGGAGGTCAAGGTTCAAAGATGCTCAGAAAAGGAGTGAGCAGCTTTGGTCCTCCGGAAGCTAGACATCCCTGCAACGTCAGACTCCTTGAGTGGGGGCTCTGGGAGTTGTTCTGGGCCTTATGGCGCATTTGATAATTTCTGATTAAAGGGTCTGCCCAGCCTGGGCCCCATCTATCAGCAGCCATAGTGGTGTCAAGGAGCTGCCGCCAGGAAGCCAATTTAATTTGTAACCGTGGGCCCAGGCAGACAGGGAAAAAATCTGACAAAGGCCTGGGGGGAGGTCTCGGTTTCCTTAACCTCTCTGAAGGCTCTGGGGACCCAGAGAAGGGCGGCTTCTGAGACTGAGCCCCAAACTTAACTCGTAGGGAGGGAGAGGCAGAGGACTGTGCGAGGCAAGCCTCCCAGCTCCCTCCCTGCCTAACCCCGGGGACTGGTGCAGCTCCCCAGGCGCTGAGCGCCCACCTGCCTCACAAGGAGGTCTCGGATGCTCCCTGTGTCACTGCAAGCAAGCCACTTTGCCATTCTAGGTCTCACTGACTCCATCCATAAAATGGGGAGGAAGCGCGCAGCAGCTTTTCTCACATGGCCGCCACTGGAGATCAAAGGAGATAATGGATGTGCTCATGTTGCCTAAATGTGCGCTACGATTATTATTATCCTTTCCTCCCCGGGGACCCTCCTGTGAAATGAGGGGGTTGACTGGCTCCCAGCTCTGCCATTCGGCGTTCTCGGGCTTTATCAGCCTGGCTAACCTTGCCTGTCGGAGCTCCCTGCCAGGCCCCGCTCCCCGAGCCGAGGTCTCTGGGAGCCTGCCCTAGTCTTTCCATCGACTATGGGAGATAAAAGTGCCACAAGGGGACGGCTTGGCTGCTTACGGCGAGCTGAGAGGAGTGAGGGCGGGCAATGGGTGGCGTCCCTCAGGGGGCGCGGGGCTAGGAGAGCGAGGGCCTGGAGCTTTCCCCGACTCTCACTGAGTGTGGACAAGTCCCCCTCTGCTCATCTCTGTCCGCGCTCTCAACATGGACCACAAGAAAACCGCATTCTGGTCCTGGGACCAAAGCCCTGGAGTGACTGGAATCTACCCCAGTCAGGAGATGGGCGAAGGAAGAAAAAAAGGACAAGGGTGGGAGGAAGAGGGAGGGGAGAGGAAAAGGGAGCAAGAGGGAGAAGATACAGAAAGGGATAATAGAGAGGAAGGGAAGAGGGGAAAGAGGTAGAAGGGAAGGGGGGAGTGAGGAAGAAAAGGGGAAGGGGAGCGGGATGGAAGGGGAAGGAAAGAAAGAGAAAGGCAGAAGAGGAGAGGAGGACAAGGAGAGAGGGAGAACGGAGGGAGGGAGGGGGGAGGGGAAGCCGGCTCCGAATGAGGTCAGGGAAGGGGAGGGGAGGGAGGCGGGGAGAACGCGGCGAGTGTCGGCAGGAGTGTGGGGGCGGGGTGAGAACGAGGCCTGGGCGTCCGAGGCCGCGGGGGGCGCGTTGGGGAGGAGAGAGCCCGGCATCCCGGGGTTAGGGAGGCGGAGGCGGAGGCGGCTCGAGGACCGGGACCGGGGCGGGAGGCGAGGCCGGAGCCCGAGCGCCGGGCGGTGGGACCGCGGATCCCGGCGGCGGGGGCGCGCCCGGCGACGCGCACGCGCACGCGCTCCTCTCGCGCACGCGCCCCCTCCCCCGCGCGCGTCCCAGTGCAGGCCGCGGGCTCGGCGGCAGCAGGTGGTGCTGCTGGTGCTCAGCAGAGGCCGGAGCCGGACCGACGGAGCCGAGGCCGGAGCCGCTGCTGCCGCTGTTGCCGCTGCTGCAGCCCCCGCCCCCGCCCCCCGCCGCCGCGGCCGCCATTAGACAATAGGAGCGGCAGCCCGGGAGGGCCGTAGGAGGCAGGAAGCGGCGGCCGGCCCGGCAGCGGCCCCAAGCGGGAGCGGGCCCGGCGGCGGAGGGCGGGCGGCCCGGAGGAGGCGGCGGCGGGAGGCCGGGGCGCTGCGGCAGCGCCGAGCGGCGGCGGCCGGGCGGGGACAAAGGCGGCGGCGGGCAGTGAGCGAGGCGGCCGGGCCGGGCCCGCGGCGGGGAGGAGGCGGCGGCGGGGGCGTCGTCGCGGGTGCGGCGGCTGCAGTTGGTGCGGCGGCCTCTGCCTTCCCTCGGCCCGCAGCCCTCCCTCTCCCCCTCCCCACCCCCCACGAGTGACATGATGTTTCCACAAAGCAGGCACTCGGTAAGGGGGCGGGGAACCGGGCGCGATCGGCGCGGCGGGGGGGCTGGGTGGGGCCGCCCCCTCGGGCCCTGCTAGAGCATTCCCCCTCCCGCCGCTTCCTCAGCCCCTGCCGCGTTCTCGCGGTCTCCCGCCCTGCCCCCAATTTCAATGTCGCCAACCCCCTCGTGACGGTTTCCCCGGCCCCTTTTTTAGGTTCTAATCCTCCCTTTAGGCATCCGTGAGGAAACGGGGGGCACAGGGATGGAGGGAGGGAACGTCAGTGTTCCGGAAAAAACCTTTAATTTTTCATTTAAAAACAGTGGGAGGGCGGTCCTGGTGAGGGCGCCCTGCAGCAAACCCCCCCCCCCCAATGTGCATGGCCTTGTGGGGGGGAGGTGAAGGCCGGACGGGGAGCAGGAAATGGGGGGGGGGCGGGCGCTGAGCATGTAAACACGAGCTGTTGGGGCAGAGCTGGGAGCTGGGCAGGCGGGTGGCGGCGGGGCCCAGGAAGTGCCTGGGGGAGGAGAGGAGGAGGATGGTGGTGGGAGCAGGAGGAGCACAGAGGCTGCCAGCCTCGGCCCCGCTCGCCCCGGGCTAGAAAAGGGGTACCCCGGCCCTCCCCCCAGCCGCCTGGCAGAGCAAGATGGCCGGGTCGTCACCCCCAGCCTGGCCTTTCCTTAGGGGCAGAGAGCACCTTCCAAGCTTCCGGGGAAAGTCTTTAGCCCTGCATCTCTCTTGCAGCCTCCCCTCCCACTCCCCCAGTGGCCGCAGGGGGAGGGTCCCCGCCTGCTTTAACCTTCCCCGTCCCTCCCTCAGGGCTCCTCACACCTGCCCCAGCAGCTCAAGTTCACAACCTCAGATTCCTGTGACCGCATCAAAGATGAGTTCCAGCTCCTGCAGGCCCAGTACCACAGGTGAGGCCCTGGGGGGGAGAGCCTCGAGCTGGGCGACCTCAGCCGGTCCCAGCGCTGAGTTTGGGGTTCCCCGTTTCTGGGGGTATGATTCTGGGATAAAGATGAACTGGGAGCCTGGATGTCCCACTCGGTTCTCCCTTTGTGACCTTGGAGGATGCTTCCTCCATTAATGGATCTAGAGTCAGGAAAGACCTCTCTCGTCCCGCCCCCTCCTCACTTTTACTAAGAGGGAACCTGTGGTTAAGTGACTTGCCCACAGTAGATTTCAGAAGCAGAGACCTGAGCCTGGCGCCCTCTCCCCGCTCCCAAGGCCGTCCTCTGCAGAGTGTGGGGCATTATGTAAATGGGAAACTGTGCTATTCTTAGATCCAACTACCTGGGCGGGACACTGCTGTCTGACCCCTGCCTTCCCAGCCTTCCAAAGCCAAGCTGGGGGGGGGTGCCCTCCTGAGCCAGCTCGGCATTTCTTCCCCTTCTGCCCCCCAAGGGGCATCTCCTTCCTCTCCAGGCCCTGCCCGGCCTGCTGGGGCCTCCTGTTCTCCTCTGTGCGCCTGGGCCTGGCCTGCCTGGGCCTGGCCTGCTTGGGCCTGGCCTGCTTGAGCCTGGCCTCCCTGGGCCTGGCTCTGTCTCCTGCCCCAGCTTTTCTCCAGCACTTGCTCTTGAGCCGAGGGCAGGGAGGGAAGTAGAGACTGGGGGATGTACCATAGAAAGTGGCATGAGTCCCCGAGACGGAAAAAGGGGCCGGGTCAGCTATAGTCAGCTTCCCTTTTCCAGGTTTGCAGTTCAAGAATGTGACTTTGGACAAGTTTCCCCCCTCTCTGGGCCTTTTATTCCCCATCTTTCAGACAGAAATGAAATAATGATCCTTATACTCCCTCATTTTGAGGTTGAGGAAGGCATTTTGGAGACCTTGAAGCATCAGAGAAATGAAGTTATTATGATTAACCATACTCCCCTTTCCTCCCCCCTCCCCACTCCCAGCTCGTGCCAGAGCTGAAGATGTCTCCCCGCTGGCTTCTAGAATCACCTGGCCTATTGCATTTAAATAGATTAACAGATAGAAGGCTCCCCACTCCCCCTTTGGTTACCAGGAAATTGATGAGGGGTTGTTTTCCAGAAGGGTAATAGAATATCTTTTCTTTCTTTTAGTAAAAATATTTTTGGGGGTAGGACATGGCTTTCCCAGGATCACTAGCCGTCTGCCTGCTCATCCTCCCTCCCTCCTTTTCTTCCCCCCCCCCCCCAGGAATTATGGCCCAGTAGAGTCTGGGAGGGGTCCCCTGAGACGACTGGCTTGTTTATTGCATCGGGTAACATGGAAATGAGGCTTTTTTGGAAGAAATGGGAGGGCCTGGGTTGAAGAGTGAGGGTCCCCTGGGGCAAGGGGAGATACCCCTGTAGCAGGGGTGGCTGCTTCCCCCCCACCTACTTGAGCATCAGGTGCTTTTGAGCTCAGGAACCCATTTGTGATGCCAGGAAGATGTTCAGAGGCTTGGCTTGCTGTTGTCCCCCCGCTGTAGACCCAACAGATCCTTGGCATGGGCCCCACTGACCTGGAAGCCTGTGGGGAGAATTTCCCCTCCTTCCTCCCCCCAATTCTGAATTCACTCTGAGTTTCCCCAGAGTCTGTGAAGTGCTTTGTAAATCAGCAAGACCCGTTATAAACGGGAGGCCCGCTCTGCAGGCCGAGGGAGCCGGGGAGGGCTTTGTAAATGGCGCCCACCGCCAGGCCGCCCCTGTTTTCTCTTTCCAAAGCTTGAAACTGGAGTGTGACAAGCTGGCCAGTGAGAAGTCGGAGATGCAGCGTCATTACGTCATGGTAAGCCCCTGCCCCCCCGCAGAGCCGGTGTCATTGCCCCTGCCCCCCCCCTCAGGTGAGGTCAGGAGCAGGGCGACAATGGAGGCCCACACTCGTGGCTGCGGCCGTGGTGGGAACATATGTTTCTGATTTTAAATCAGAGCTTCCAGGGGAAGATTTCAGAGGCCCGGGCCCAGCACAACAAAGGGTAACTTTGGGGGATTCAGGCTTCAGCCGCCTGCCTGGGGAGCCTCCCACTGTCCCCCGAAAGCCAGAGGGGATCGGATCGCCTTGGCTGAGGGTCACTGGGAAGTGTTCGGGAGTAGCTGCTGAAGGAGTCGAAGTAAACTGCCCCAGCCAAACCCCAGGCCTTCACTCCCTGGCCTCGGGCCCAGGCAAGCCGGCTGGCTTGGCGCAGCAGGGTAGGGCTCTGGGCCCAAGTGCCAAACCACGGCGTGGCAGGCTGGGCCCGGCTTTGGAGCAGGCCTGCCAGCTCACCCCGGGCCCTGCTGCCTGGGAGGCTGGGCTGTCTGCCCGCCTACCACAGAGATGGGGTGGGGTGAGCTCACCGGCTCTTGGATATGAATAATTCAGGCCTTGCTTTCTGTGCACACTCTCCCTCCACCCCCTGCCCTTGCCAGTGCTTTAACCCCTTGGTGCCAGACAGTGGTAAGGAATGTCCCACCTCTGCCCCTGCCCGTGTCACTTTGGGCAAATCTGGTCCCCTCTCTGATCCTCTGCTTGCCAAGTTTTGAAATAAGAACGGCATGCTGCGAGCTAGCCGTGTGGAGCCTCTGGTCGCTGGAGCCCCTCTCTGAGACGAGAGGATTGGGCCCGCTTGGTCCCCGGGTCCCTTGGGGTTCTCGTAGTCTGTGATTGTTGGACAGAGCTCTTGGGGCTGGGTGAGGGCCAGCCCTGAAATGTTGCCTGCTTCTTTTCCCATCTCTGCTGCAGTACTATGAGATGTCCTATGGCCTCAACATTGAAATGCACAAACAGGTAAGATCTGGTTTACAACCCCCTCTATCAGGCCCCCCTCCTTTCTTCTCTTCCCTCCCACCTGCCTCCCTCCAGGTAGGAACCACTCACTCACCTTGGCAGCCACCCCAGCCCTGCTCTAGTTACCACCTCCACCCTGTTACTGGGGCCCCCTGGGGCTTGTTCTCTGGCCACCTCTGGAGAAGTTTCCCTCAATAGGAAGAGGGAGGGAGACAAGGGGCGCCTCTCCAGGGACAGTGGCCAAGCGGCCTCAGAATCTGACTCTCCTACAAAGCACCCCTTGTGTGAACACACCTGGCGATGGGGGTGGGGGCTGTCCCTGCCCTTGGGGTGTCGGCTGATCTGGAACAAAGCTCTGAGGGGCCCAGCTCCTGCTGGGCATGGGGCACTGGATTCCCCTCCCCCCTTTCTCTGCTAACTGCTCCTACTTGGAGGTTGTGGCTTCCCTGGGCCTGGGCTTTAGAGTTGCTGAGGCCCTCCCCTCCTCAGGCCCCGATCTCTAGGGACTAGACTAGGTGGCTGCTGCTAAGGTCTCAAGAGTCAGCAGTGCATGATCTATTACCTGCTTCCCCTCCCCCATGCTCTGTTAACCTGCTTCCCCTCCCCCTTATACTTTCTACATTCTGACTCCTTTCAACCTGGCTTTTTGTTTCTCATACTTGCTTCCCTTTCCCCAAAAAAAGATTTGGGCAATCTGTTTCCTTCGGTTTCTCTCCTGATTTTTCCATGTTCTAAATTCCCATTTGTTGTACATGTGACTCTTCTCCCACCTTGTTTACAGATGGGAGAAAAGGCCCAGAGATTGGGCTCGAGGGAATCCTCGTTTTGAGCTCGGGAGCCTTGTGTTTGAGTCCCAGCTCCCAGGCAGGCTTCACTAACCCTGTCACTTTGGACCAGGCCCAGTCTGATGGGACAAATGCTCTGAGCCCCCCATGTGGTTTGGGTGCAAAGGATCTTTTTCTGTAACCTAGCACCTCCTGAGTGGGTGGGCTCCTGGTCAACCTTCTGGTCCATTTCAGGCAGTGCAGTTCCCTTGCCTTTGACTTATTCCATTGTTTCAGGGCCTTTTGGTGTCCTGGGAGGGAAAGGAGGTGTCTTGGCTCTCTAGCTCTTCAGATGGCATCAGTTAGGAAAGTCTTGGATTTGAATCC
Organism: Sminthopsis crassicaudata; assembly: GCF_048593235.1. Classification (NCBI taxonomy): domain Eukaryota; kingdom Metazoa; phylum Chordata; class Mammalia; order Dasyuromorphia; family Dasyuridae; genus Sminthopsis; species Sminthopsis crassicaudata. Next base: position 49,795,324 of record NC_133617.1, on the reverse strand, counting down.
CTCCTCTGATTTGCTTCTTAGAGCTGCCTGACCACAAAACAATTCACTCCAGCTCTGTGAGCCTCAGTTTACTCATCTCTGCAGTGGGCATAATGAGAGCCTCTGTGTCACAGGATGGGTGCTTGTGAGGTCCAGCTAAGAGAATGGAGTAAATGGATTGCCAGCCTCAGAATGCTTCCATGTCCCCACAAATTACAGTTGCTTGTCTCAGTGTCACTCCCTAGCCACAGTGGAAGAGGGACGGGCTTTGGGGAAGATTTCTCCATTATTAAATGAATGTCTGAGCTCCCCCAGAAGAATGTCCAAAGCGTGTCTTCCCAAAGGTTTCTTACCTACTCTGTTCTTGGAGATGTTCCCTAGCACCTTCCATCTGAGATCACCTCCCTACAGTTTATCTAGATCTTAGAAAGATCATCTCCCATGTTAGACTGAACAGGGTTTGTGCTTTTTGCTTTTTCTTGTATCCCTAGCCCTTAGCACAGTATAGTGCCCTGCACACAGTTTTAGTTAAATGCTCTGAGGACTCAACTTCTTCCAGAGGGACTAGGACATGGGCTGTTCCTTGGGCCCCCTGTGATCCAGGCTAGCTGGGTCCAGTTTGGGGAGGATCTCCCCCAACTCTCCAGCAGGTTCTATTTCAGGCCCTAAGGCCGAGAAACAACACCTGTGATAGCTTTCCACGTGGCAAGATGTGGAGAGATGGGAGGAAGCTTTATGCGTCACTCAGGCTGAAGTGGTTTGTGATAACAGGTCAACAGAGGATGGATTCCCATCCTCAAGACTCAGAAGGACAGCAATTCTAAGGTGGAAGGGACTTCAGCCAACTGCGGTCCATCATGGAAGGGACACCTGAGACACCCCCAGCATGACCTTGTTGTTCACTTAGAGACCTTTAAAGTGGGACAGCCTCCCCTCGTGGGCAAGTCCCTTCTGCAGCCAAACCCCTCTTGTTTGGAGGAAGTTCTCCTGGCAGCCCCTTCCATCCCAGGCCGAGCAGAGCAAAGCTAATCCTCCCCCTGAGAGTGCTGGCGCCCAGTGACAGCTGTACATGACACCTACGTCATGTACCTCCTTAAGCCTCCTCTTCCCAGGCTGACTGTCCCTGTCCACGCCTTCCCCCATCTCCAGGCCCTACCCGAAGTTCCCCAGGCTTTCTCCAAGTGGGCCCAGTGCCACAGCAGGTAGCAGTCACTGATATCTGAAGAGCACTGTGGGGTCCTTTTTCCCCAAGAGCAGTTCCAGGAGACCCAGAAAGGTGGGTCAGCTCAGAGTCAGGAAGGCCCTCACTCCCCCCCAGGGGTGGGGGGGAGATCCAGTGACCTCTGAAGTTTGGGTCTGAGATGCTCACATCCCCGGCCCCTGAATCTTGGTCGATTCTCTTTCTGACCCTCTGACCCCCAACCTTGACTCCTCCAAGGCTGGACACTTCCCCCTCATCACAGATCTCCTTCTGTGTTTCAGGCCGAAATCGTCAAGAGGCTCAATGGCATTTGTGCTCAAGTCTTGCCCTACCTTTCACAAGAGGTAAGGGGAGCCCCCGCCCCCAAATTTCTGGACTTTGGCCAGCAGAGGGCAGCCAAACCCCATGTTGCAGTGTCTTGATCCTCCCCCTGGATACTGACTGGCACAGCTGGGGAGGGGCTGGGGCAAAGGGGGGGTGCTGAGAGCCGGCCAGCTGCAGAGGCCTTGGGGTGGGCCTGGCCTGCTGCCCCTCTCTGGTCAGGCCTCCATCAGGAATCCTGCCCCCCACACTTAGTAGCTGGGCCAGTCACCTAATCTCCGCCTCAGTTTCCTCATCTGTAAAATGAGGGTCATAGACTCCCAGGATCATTGTGAAGGTGGATTGTCACATAAGTGCCCACCATTATTGGGTGATCCTGAGTGGGGGCCTTGTGCCTCTTGCCTTCCTCTCCCATGTGGATGGTAACGTGGGCACTGGCTCTGCTGGTAGGAAAGAACATTTAGGAACATTGACATGGCGTTAGGAAGAGCTGCTCTTTTTGTTCAGTTTTCATGACTGTGCTGGCCGCTGCTCCTTGCACCTCATCCTTGTCTATAAAATGGAGCAAATAGCCATCTCCTCCGACACGTGTGTAATTCTTAGGCACTGTGGAAATGGGAGTGCTGCTAATGCAACTAGGGAAATAGCAGGTGGCCCCTGGTCCGGCTGACCCCGAACAGTGTCTGGCCCGTCCACCTGGGAGGTTATTGTGGCCCTGAGGTCTCTTGGCCTTCCGAAGACATCTGAGAGAGGCTCGCCCAATCTGAGCCCTGAGCATGTCAGTGATGGAGGCTCCTGGCAGAGACGTTTGGGAGCCAGGTGGCCCCTTGGCTGGGACCTGTAGACCACACTGGTCTAGCTTTGGGGTCAGCAAGAGCTTTGTTTTCCCAGTCCCAGACAGTGGGAATCAATCAACAAACATGAAGGCTTTTAGGAAGTGCCTTCTCTGTGCCAGCTCTCATTGAAGGCACTGACATTTGTATTAGAAAGAGATTTCTAGATTCAGATCTAGCCTCCCATACCTGCTAGCTTTGTCTCCCTGCACCAGGTTCTACATGTCATTGAGTCTCAGTTTTCTCACTTGTAAAATGGGAGACAAGTACCTGCCTCATAAGAGTTTTTATGAAGGATACAATATAAATGCCAGTCAGCCACTTAGAAACATCAGATTCTGGGGGAATTTTCTTTCCTTTCTACCTTATCAAACTGCTGCAAAGTGGTGCATGATAATTAGGGACTCTTTCTAAAACTTCTTTCTCTAATAAGTGGGAGCCTCAGGCTGGTCCCTGCCATGGATCCTTCTGGTTCTCTTGCATTTCACTGGGCAGCCTGCCAGCTGTGGGGCCTGAGATCATCCTTCCCCAGGACTTAGGCAGGAGATGAAAGAATGGTGAACTCTTAGCTGCATTATAGTAGGCAAGTCACAGGCCCATTCTGAGCCTTCCTGATGCTTCCCTGCAGGATGATGAAAAAAGTTTTTTATAAACCTTAAAGCACTAGCCATAGAAACGTGAACTCTGGGGAGGAGGAGCCCCAATGTTAGCGGCTGTGGAGAACCCCCTTATTGTCCAGGGAACTGGCTGGTGCCCCTGGGGCCAGCACTGCTGTGACTGAGGCTTGGGGCAGATGGAAACAAATCAACAATTCTTTCTCCACTCTCCTTAGCATCAACAACAAGTCTTGGGGGCGATTGAGCGAGCCAAGCAAGTAACTGCTCCGGAGCTGAACTCCATCATCCGGGTATGTGCCTTAATTAGCATGAACTTTATCCCCAAAGAAAGAGTTGGGGAGCTCCAGAAACCTGTTCTAGCAGCACCCACTGAGGCAGCCTGGGGAGAGGTGGGCCTGAGGAGGCTCTGAGCCTCAGCTCTGCCACAGAGTGACCGTGGGCACATAGATCCCTGCTTCAGTCTGTGCCCAGTTTCTCTGTTTACAAAATTGGGGATTGATCCCCTGGTGTGTAAGGGTCCTTGTGGGCCTAAAGCACCTAGAGGGGAAGAGCCATTCTTTCATCCTGTGACACATGAAGCAGCCCCTGGGCAGAGGGGGTAGGTACTTGGGGTGGACTGCTGACCTTGGCTTTTCCCTCCTACACATAAGTGTGGTACTAGACGAATTACTTAACTTGGCTGGATTAAAGCTTCCTTGTTGGCAAAATGGAAACAATACCCACCCTGGAGGTTGCTTGAGTTGAAATGATGGATGTAAAATTACTTTGCTAACTTTAAAGTACTATGAAGAAATTTCCCCCTTGGAAAGCACAAGTCTGCCTCAGAGATCAATGAATTGGTACAAATCCCTTTACCTTTTGGACCTCAGTTTTCCTGTCTGAGGTTGGACTAAAACCTTGGAAGCATTTCATTTCAATCTCCAGAGGTTCCAGCTCAGAGACCAAAGCCCCAGGTTGAGTCCCCAGCTGTGCTGCTGCTGTTTCTCTGTGTGACCATGCACAAGGGCTAGGCCTCATTTTGCTGCTCTGAAGGGAGCCGTTCAGGGCAATTCCTCTTTTTCAGAACTGTCCGGAGGAAGATGCTTTACTGCTAACAGACTAAACTGAAAAGTTGGCCCTGACCCCAGCCAAGTCTCCTTGTAGCAAATTATGGGGAGCTCCACACCTCCATCCATTCATTCAGTGGGTGTTCAGGGTTTACCCTGAGAGATCACATGCTCAGCACCTTGAGAAAGAAAAAAAAGAGGGCAAAAAATAAAAAAAAAAAACAACCCTCAGATGTCCCTGCCTGGATGGCACTGGAAAGGGGCAGGATTGGAGTTGTTGGACTTGGGTCCAGGTTCTGGAAGGCTCAGTAGGAGGGGGAGACTTTAGTGGGCCCAGGCCACAGGTTAGAGTTGTCTAGAGTCTGATCTGGCTCCTGTGGGTGGGACAAGTGATGTGAAGGAGGTATCTGCCCGCTGGGCCTTCCAAGAGTTGGTGGTTCCGGTAGGTCACCTTGAAATGTTCTGGATAGAAGAGACCCAAAGATTCTCATTGAGCACTCTCATCTTAGAGCTGGGAAACACCAGAAGCAGGGCCGCACATGTGCACACATGCATATACATCCACTGTGGCTTATGTGCATGCACATACAGCAGAAGCAGGGGCACACTCCTGCATGCACGCAGCAGAAACAGGGCACACATGCATATAAATACACAGCAACTTACATACCTGCATATACCCACATGCATATATAAGCACAGCAGAAGCAGGGCATGCAATGCATATATGTGCACACAGCAGGAACAAGGGTACATGAATACATGTACATACACGTTTGTACACACATGTAGGCAAACATCATTTACATGCACTTGTGCATCTCGAGATGTGTCTCGGGTCGGTCCACAGGGACTACTCTTTTTGGCTGCTTTTTTCCACCCTCACCTCTTCCCTTCTCTCCTGCAGCAGCAGCTCCAGGCTCACCAGCTGTCCCAGCTCCAGGCCCTGGCCTTGCCGCTGACCCCGCTGCCCGTGGGCCTGCAGCCTCCGTCGCTGCCCGCTGTCAGCGCCGGCACCGGCCTCCTCTCCCTCTCTGCCCTGGGCTCTCAGGCCCACCTCTCTAAGGAGGACAAGAACGGGCACGACGGGGACGCCCACCAGGACGATGATGGGGACAAGTCAGATTAGAGGCACAGCCCTGGGGGTGGGGGAAGGGCTTGGTGTTTATGGTGGCTGCTGGTGCCCCATAGCTTTGACCGCTCCTCTGCCCCCTGCCAGCCCCTCCCCCTTCCCCTAAATCCTTTGGGGTGTGAATGGGACCGGACTGGGATGGAAGGGAATAAAAGAATGGACCCACCTTAGCTCCAAGCGCCTCCCCCCTTCCCTGTGCACATATGTAACCGCTCCCCCCGTTCGGCCTGTTTGCTGCGCACCCAGCACAGCAGTTCCCCAGTCCCCTCCTGGTACTGCATGCAATCACGGATGCCAGCCGGCCCCGGGTTCCTCCCCTCCGCCCCCCTCCCCCATGTAGAGGATCTACCCTGTCCCCCTCCTCCTTTCCTCCCTCTGGCCATTTGCCTGCCTGACTCTGCTCCCGGGCTCTGCTACATCACTCGTCCAACCTGGGACCCGAGCCCCCTTTGATTGGGGCCAGGTTCTGGGAGAGAGCTCAGTAGCAGGCATGTGGGGGAGGGGGGCTGGATGGAGAGGGTCTGGGGGACCTGCTTCCTCCCCCACCCCATGCCCACAAATAAAGATGAGGGTACCGCATTTGTCTGGTTTTCTTTCAGTCTGCTAGTCTGTCTTTTAAAAGAAACATAAAAGGAAAAATTCACCAAAAAAAAAGTCCCCTTTTCCTTCCCCTCAGATTCGTGTTTGTATATAGTCCTTTAGATAAACTTGTCGGCTTCTGGTGTTCATTAACCTATTACAGAGGAGGAATGGAGACACTGTACTAAGCTTGTACTAGCTGTGCCTTTCAAATAAAGATGTGAGACGGTTGGTTTAAAGCGCCCGCCTCCTGCTGTCATCCCTGGGATCTGCTGCCCACTCCAGCTTGCCTCCACTGAGCCCAGTGCGGGGCCTCCCAGCAGGCTGGACTGAAAGCTCTGCTCAGGGAACTCCCTCCATCTCCTGTCTGGTGACCTCGGGCTCACTGGGAGGGCCTCTGGTTTGGAGACCTCTGGGGCAGGAAGAGGAAGTCTGGGCCTCTGCGTCCACCTGGATAAAGTGGGCCGGGCGATACTCCCTAGTGCCCTCAGGTGCCCACTCTGGGTTTCCAGGATTCCTTCAGAGCTCTTGGGTGCTCTCAGTTCACTCCAGTGCTTCTTGGGGAGTTTTAGTGCAGTGAGGGTTTTGTGCTGTCACTTTCAGAAATGGGTTTTCCCGGAGGGCCCTGGGTCCTTTCCCTTTGTGTCCCACCCTTAGCCTTCCTTGGATGGCTGTTGAGATTCAGAAGTATGGGGGCAAGTTGAGGGGCCTAACCCCAGGATGTGAGGAGCCCTTTGCCAACAAATCAAGGGCTGGAAAGCGCTTTTTCTTCCTACATCTGAGATTTCTGGGTACCCCTCTCCAACTTCTCTACCCTGGGGTCCCAGCTGGCAGGTTCCTCCACTTCTGCCTTCTCCTGCCGGTCAGCTGACGGGAGGTCATTCTTTCCTGGAGGCTAGTTTCAGCAGGTGTTTTGACCTTGGTACTTGAAGCTCTCTGCCCCAGTCTCCATCATCCAGGCCTGCGCTTTTCCAGACCAGAGCTTTGTGAGCCAGATCCATCCAGGAGGGTGGTGGGGATGGGAGCCTGGGAGGAGGAGGAAGCCCAGGAAGGGCTGCAGAGAATATGGCAAACCCCTCAGCGTTTTTGGATGAGGCAGCTTGGTATGGGAGAAAGAATCCTTACCTGGAGAGACTTTGGAATTGGCTCTTGCTCCAGAAATCCTGTCCCCTCAGTGTGCCTATTTCTGAAAAGTGAGGGCATTGGACACGTTTTCTCAAAATTCCTTGCTAGCTGTGACATGTTCTAAGGACCCTCCCAGCCCTGACCTCCTGGGTTCTAAGGGCCCTCCCAGCTCTAATAGTATCTAAGGCCCTCCGGCGGATCTCCTGGGCTCTAGGGCCCCTCCTAATTGAGCCTCTGTTCTAAGACTTGGGGTTGGCGGAGGCCTGGGGCCTGGCCTGCCATCCCAGGCTGACCCCTCCCGGCTGTGGCTGCGGGAGGCTGGTGCTCAGCTCCCAGGCGGAACGTGGCTAATTGAGCCGCTAATCGGCTTCCCTTCCGCAGGGCCTGCCGTTAATGAGTCTGGTGAGGGGAGGGGGGACATCTCGGAGGCAGCTCAGGCCCAGCGGGGCAGCTCCCAGGGGCTCTCAGCCGGGGCTGGGCTGCCGGAGGGAGGGAGAGGGGAGGAGGGGGGTCAGACAGCGGCGGCTTCGCCATCCATCACCCCACTGAGCCCAGGAGGCATCAATAATTCATCTGCACTCAGCAACAGGCCCCGCCTGGACTGAGCGGGGAAGGGAGAGGGAGAGATCAGAGGAAGGGGCGGCAAGCTCAGCCCCGTGACAGTGCCAGCGCCCAGGCTCCCTCCCATCCGACCTCCTCCCTTTACTGAGCCCCCCCATCTGCTCAGTGAGCCCCACCCCAGCTCCTTTCAGAATCCCAGCCCCCTTCCAGATCCCAGTTTTCTGTCAGACCTCCATTCTGCTCTTGGAGCCCATATTCTTCCACTTAGGTCACGTTCTGTTAATGAAGGCCCCCCCAAAAACCCCAGATCCCTGTCCTCTCTCTGAGCCCCCCCATCACTTTCACTGATTCATTCACTCATTAAGCAATCATCCCCCTCCCTGAGGCTCCCAGGGCCTCAATCAGCTTTCTGCTCCCTCAGTGAATCCCCTTCCTACACAAAGCTTCCTGCATTCAGCCTCTCCCACCCAAGCTCCCATTCCCCCGTGAACCTTCGTCCCCAACCCTGAGCCAGGAGGTGGGTACCGTTGAAAGGAAGATCTCCAATCAGAGAGCTGGTGGAGACCAGCCCCAAAATCCTCCCTGGGAAGACAGTGGGAATTTAAATCCCCTGAGGGATGTGGGTTTTGCCAGGAATTATGGGAAGGGAATAAAGAGAAAAGAGAGGATGTAAGAACTAAGAGGCAGAAAAGCAGGGGAGGGAGAGACTGAGAGAGAAAAAAACAGATTGTTAGCACTAGGCCTGCCCTTAGGACAGGGAATATCAGCTGGAGGAACCCTGGAACCCAGGAGGTCAGAGCTGGGAGGGCCCTTAGAGCCCAGGAGGTCAGAGCTGGGAGGGCCCTTAGAACCCAGGAGGTCAGAGCTGGGAGGGCCCTTAGAACCCGGGAGGTCAGGGCGGGGAGGGCCCTTAGAGCCCAGGAGGTCAGAGCTGGGAGGGCCCTTAGAACCCAGGAGGTCAGAGCTGGGAGGGCCCTTAGAGCCCAGGAGGTCAGGGCTGGGAGGGCCCTTAGAACCCAGGAGGTCAGAGCTGGGAGGGCCCTTAGAACCCAGGAGGTCAGAGCTGGGAGGGCCCTTATAATACAGGAGGTCAGAGCTGAGAGGGCCCTTAGAACTCAGGATGTCAGAGCTGGGAGGGCCCTTAGAACTCAGAATGTCAGAGCTGGGAGGGCCCTTAGAGCCCAGGAGGTCAGAGCTGGGAGGGCCCTTAGAACCCAGGAGGTCAGAGCTGGGAGGGCCCTTAGAACCCAGGATGTCAGAGCTGGGAGGGCCCTTAGAACTCAGAATGTCAGAGCTGGGAGGGCCCTTAGAGCCCAGGAGGTCAGAGCTGGGAGGGCCCTTAGAACCCAGGAGGTCAGAGCTGGGAGGGCCCTTAGAACTCAGGATGTCAGAGCTGGGAGGGCCCTTAGAACTCAGGATGTCAGAGCTGGGAGGGCCCTTAGAACCCGGGAGGTCAGAGCTGGGAGAGCCCTTAGAACCCGGGAGGTCAGAGCTGGGAGGGCCCTTAGAACCCGGGAGGTCAGAGCTGGGAGGGCTGTTAGGACCCAGAGGGTCAGAGCTGGAAAATAATTTTAGGGTAAGGAATATCAGCACTAAAAAGAATCTTGGAACAGAAAGTTGTAATGTCCGGGCTAGCTCCTGAGTCAGCCTTAATGCAGGAGGCAGGAGGGCCAGCAGGATGGTCAGATGGAATGTCTCATTTCCAGGCCTTCTCATCCCTTAGATACCTTAGTACACTTACATCATTACAGCACTCTAATTATGTGTGAATTAGAGAACCATTACATCACCACACTAAGTACTAAGTATTTATGTGAACTAGAGAACCATCATCTCATCCATCACCCTGAGTTAACACCTTGTTTCAAGTACACTTCTCCAGAGTTCTGGCCCTCTACATAAAGTTGAAGAGAATCTTAGAATATCAGAACAAGAAGGAATCTTAAAGATAATATAAAATCCAATCTTCTCATTTTATTAATGGAGAAAGTAGATCTCAAGCAGGGGAAGAGGCAGTCGAACAACACTCAGGGGGACAGAGCAGAGAAACTCTCAGCTCTGCTCAGGGAACTGATACAGCCTCGGAGTCATCACTTTGAGCCCCCCCTGCTCATACCAGACCAAGCCAGGTGACATGAATTCAAAACAGACATTTTACATTCTTGGAAGTCGTTCTCAAATGGGAATGCTCGTTGACTCCCAATTTAACCCCTTTCTTTCCTATGGAAGGACACAGGGTCTTACTGTAGCAACAACTTTGGGGACGCTGGCAGAAAGCTCAGAATATCTCAGAGCTCACTGCCGATTTCCTCTGGCTCCTCAGCTGCAATTGAGTGTTGACTTGACTTTTTCGATAACCAGAGCTTCGATTGTGCTGACTCTCCCAACACCCCGGAACCAAGGGACCGTTGACCTCTCTGGGTGCCTCGGCCACTGTACTGACTTTGACATTGTTTAGAAATGGCTGCCATTTTCCTTTATCTCCTCTCCCTTGGACCAGCCTGCATAGGTAGCCTCTTGCAGGCTTTTTGTGGGAACAAAGAACAGGAAAATCAAGGGAAGATAACCATTATTTGGAGGCTGGTTAGAAAAGTGTGACATATAGATGTAATGGGATATGATTGTCCCATAAGAAGTGGCAAATGGGAAGAATTCAGAGAACCAGAAGATCACTCAATAGCAACTGAGCTAAATGGGAGAATCAGGAAAACAATATACATGATGACTACAACGCAAAGAACAGAATGATACTAATTATTAAAAAAAATTGTGAAAATGCATCTCCCCTTCATGGCAGAGATGGGAAGCTACAGGTATAGATGTAGTAAGGCTGGTGACTTTGCAAGGTGCTCCCTCACTTCAATCCAATTAATTTCACCTTCATGATGTCATGGTTCTCATTGAGTATCTGGGACAAACTATTATGCAGTAATAATAATAATTAGGTACACAGTAGAAAGAGTGATGGATTTGGAGTCAGGAAGGCTGACATCTTCTGGATCTCCAAATCTCCATCCCTTACTAGCTGTGTGACCCTGGGTAGGTCACTTAATTCCATTTACCTCAGTTTTTTCATCTGTAAAATGAGCTGGAGAAGGAAAATGGCCAAACGAGTATCTTTGGCAAGAAAAATCCCAAATGGAGTCAAGAAGAGTTGGACACAGCTGAAATGATGCAACAACAAAAAAGCATGTGTTCCATATTATTGATTGTCAACTCCTTGAGGGCAGGACCTAGTTTTCATTTCTTTCCTTCTATCCCCAGTGCCTTGCAGTCTTGTATACAGTAGGATTTTAATAAATGTTTTTTGAATTGAAAGGAACTCTCCAAGTCTGGCCATATTTAGAGATGGAAAGAGGTCATCCAGTTAAAAGCCTGTATTTTCCAGACAGGGAAACTGAGAGCAAGGGAAGCAGATGGAGCATCGGAAGGAAGCGTCTAAGGCAGGATTTGACCTTAGGTTTTCCTGAGCACAAACCCAGAGCAGATTTATCTGCTCTGCCACCTAGATAATCTTCTTTTCTGGACTATTATAAGTCAACTTGGACAGTGGCGAGATAAGCCTGGCACTTATATAGAGATGTCTGGTCATTTAAACCCCCTTATCTGTCTCAATCTCAATCTGAAACTCATGGATGCCTCGAGCTCAGGCGCTTCTGGGCTAATTCTTCTTCTATGACTAATTACGAGAAGAGAAACAATAACATCAGGAATGGCGGTTTTATAGTGTTTTGAGCTTTGCAAAGCATATTACATATGCTGCCTATTTAGAGCCTTGCAAACCTTCGTAAATGTATCATTATCTCCGTTTTACAAATGGGGGAATGAGGCTGAGAGGTTGAATGATTTGTCCAGGCTCACAAAGCTAGTAATGTTAAAAGTAAAATTTGAACTCAGGTCTTCCCGGACTCCACATCTAGCACTTTTCACATTTAGTTACCTTTAAGAGGGCATTAAATTTGCAGTTTCCTTTTCTTTTAATTCTTGACAGCAAGGGTGAAGGATGTTCAGCTGATCTAATGCTAGTGCCCTGTCTGAGGTCAAAAGTGGGAGATAAGGGGCTGGAACTGCTCCCCTTTTTGTTAACCTAATGACCCAAGTCTTAGTCCTCCCAACCAATTAAATCTTAAAGATGTTTTCAGTGTCTTTAAAAAAAAAAAAAACCAAACCCAACAACACAGTAGTCTAATTTGAATGGTGTAGGGCTTTAGGGTGTCTCCTACCACAGGTGATATTTGAACCCAGGTCAATAAGGCCAATAAGCATTTCCTAAGTGGCCTACTGTGCTCAAAACTGGGCTAAAAAAAGGCAAAAAGACAGTCCCTCTTCTCTAGCAGCTCCCAGTATGATGAGGAAGACAGCAAGAAAATGACTGTGAACTATATTCAGGATAAATAGGAAATAACATTGGAAAAGCCATCGGAAAGGAATCCTGCAGAAGTCAGAACTCGGCCTCATTGACAAAGACCAAGGTCATCTGCTAAATCCCAGGCTATAGAGAATTGTCCTGACTTTTGCTCTGCTTGTCTTTGCATGCAAGGTGAGCTAATATAATGTCACTACTGCTACATGGCTCGGGTTCTTCCAAAGGTAAGTCTGCACAGTGAATACAGCTCCAAAGGGCTTTACGCTAGTCCTGCTTCCCCGGGAAATGCATGAGTTGGTACCATTTACCTTTGAACACGTCTCTTACTGCTGCCATCTTGGATGAGTAGATTCAACTCCCAACCAGTTCCAAACTTCTTCTTTGACCCAGGTGTCCCCTTCCCTTGCTCACATTCCCCTGTTCCTCTTTCCCTTTTCTTTTTCCCTTATTGAAATTAAGTAACTTGTGCAGGTTCACAAGTGTCTGAGGTTGAATTTGAATTCAGGTCCTCCAGACTCAGAGCACCTGCTCTGCCGCCTAGGTGCCCTACCCTGGGAATTTTCTAAGATGAAAAATAATCCTTGATCTGCTTTGAAGGAGAGTTCCCTACACCAGAAGTGTGGTCTGCTGGGGCTCATCCACAACCCTCCCTAGCACCCAACCAGAGCACAACATAATTGGGAAATAGTTAACAAAATAAATAAATAAACAGCAGCAGCACGTGGGCAATGCTAACATGTGGTTTTCTAAGTCAATATGTAGCTTCAGGGATTTTTATTTAAAGTTTAGCAGCCTTATTTCTATTTGAACTGGACACTAATATCCTATAGCAATGAAATCACAGACCTAGTTAAGAAAAATAATTTCTATTTAAAAATGTTCTACGGATGCCTTTTGTCTTTAATATTGTATCACGGTCGTTTCTGAAACATGAAGAAAATGCTATTGCCCTGCTCCAAGTTAAATCTATTTGTTACCAAGCATTTATTGAGCACCTACTAGGAGCCTGGCACTGTACTAAGGGCAGGGGATTTAAAGGACAGTTCCTGCTCTCAAGGAGTTCAGTCTAAAATGTAGGGATGGGGTAGGGTGGGGGACAGGAAAACAACGTGCAAACAACTCGGTGAAAATCAGATGTGGACACTAAGAGTAAGAAGGATTTTTGTTTTTTGTTTTTTTGGTAAGGAGGATTCTTATTCCTTGTGCAAAAGAAAATCAATTAAGCAACAACAACAATAAAACAAATACAAATAAACAAGCCCCCCCCAATAAAATAAAACAGCACCACCTGATGTGAGAAATAATAGTGTATTCACCATTCTGCTCTGTAGACCCCCTCCCTGCTTGTTAGGAGGGGGGGAAGGGAATGGTTTACTTTTTGTTCTCTTGGTACTTTCTCTGGTTTTCTAATAACTTGATGGATGTTTCCATTCCCATGGCCCTTGTAATGGAGCAGATTCTCATCTTTTTTTTTTTTTTTTTTTTTTTTTTTTAATCTATGTTAGCAATTATTAAAAATCACCACTTCTTCTGGGCCGCTTCCTTTGTTTCCAGGGTCAGTTTCCTCAAGGTCCGATAGATCAGAGAGGGCTGATTGGCTTCCAGATTCGGTTCCCTCCAGGGGAGGCCCTCTACCTGCCAGGGGCCCAGCCTTCCTCTCCATGTGTGGGCATGGCTGGTGCTTCGTTGCCTGAGGCCCGGGGCATCCACCCTAGGTTCATCCTCCCAGTGGTCACCGGCTGAAGCCTCCAGCCCCATTTCTCGCAGGGACTTGGCAAACGCCAGCGGGGCTCCATCCTCATCCACTAGCCAATGACAGGCCCAGAACACAGATCCGGGATGGGGCATGATGGGCCTCTCTGCCCAGAAAGTCAGAGGCTCGATTCCTTGCTTGTCACCCACATTGGGTTTTTATAGCACCCTCCTTTCTAGACTCCCTCCCCTCAACTAACAAAGAAAGGGGGAAAGAGGAAGGGTTTTCCAAGACTAGCAGACACGCCTGACAGTGCACTCAGTGCCCACACCTGTGGGCTTCTGTGGAAGGGGAGGCTCCCCACAAAGACACCTTTTTGGCCTAAAACTGCTCCCTGGTTCTCTGTGTCACGCAAAGGGCCTGAGCAGGCCCGCAAAGGCCACTTGTCCATATATGAGGAACTTGGCTAAGACCTTCATCCTCACTTACATCTCAGCCCAGCAAACAGCAAATGATGCCAGAGAATTCAGGCCAGGAATGTCCGCCTTTGCCCTTAGATGCAAACTCCTTGGGAACAGGCATTGCCTCTTCTCCCTCCCTCCCTTCCTTCCTTCCTTCCTTCCTCCCTTCCTCCCTCCCTTCCTTCCTTCCTTCCTTCCTTCCTTCCCTCTTTCCCTTCCTCCCTTCCTTCCTCCCTCCCTCCCTCCCTTCTTTCCTTCCTTCCTTCCTCCCTTCCTTCCTTCTTCCTTCCTCCTTCCCTTCCTTCCTTCCTCCCTTCCTTCCTTCCTCCCTCCCTCCCTCCCTTCTTTCCTTCCTTCCTTCCTCCCTTCCTTCCTTCTTCCTTCCTCCTTCCCTTCCTCCCTCCCTCCCTTCCTTCCTTCCTCCCTCCCTCCCTCCCTTCCTCCCTCCCTTCCTTCCTTCCTCCCTCCCTTCCTCCCTTCCTTCCTTCCTTCCTCCCTCCCTTCCTTCCTTCCTTCCTTCCTTCCTTCCTTCCTTCCTTCCTTCCTTCCTTCCTTCCTTCCCTCTTTACCTTCCTTCCTTCCTTCCTTCCCTCCCTCTTTCCCTTCCTTCCTCCCTCCCTTCCTTCCTTCCCTCTTTCCCTTCCTTCCTTCCTTCCTTCCTTCCTTCCCTCTTTTTCTTCCTTCCTTCCTTCCTTCCTTCCTTCCTTCCTTCCTTCCTTCCTTCCTTCCTTCCTTCCCTCTTTCCCTTCCTTCCTTCCTTCCTTCCTTCCTTCCTTCCTTCCTTCCTTCCTTCCTCCCTCCCTCCCTTCCTTCCTCCCTCCCTTCCTTCCTTCCTCCCTCCCTTCCTTCCTTCCTCCCTCCCTTCCTCCCTTCCTTCCTCCCTTCCTTCCTCCCTTCCTCCCTCCCTTCCTTCCTTCCTTCCTTCCTTCCTTCCTTCCTTCCTTCCTTCCTTCCTTCCTTCCTTCCCTCTTTACCTTCCTTCCTTCCTTCCCTCCCTCTTTCCCTTCCTTCCTTCCTTCCCTCTTTCCCTTCCTTCCTCCCTCCCTTCCTTCCTTCCCTCTTTCCCTTCCTTCCTTCCTTCCTTCCTTCCTTCCTTCCTTCCTTCCTTCCTTCCCTCTTTACCTTCCTTCCTTCCTTCCCTCCCTCTTTCCCTTCCTTCCTTCCTTCCCTCTTTCCCTTCCTTCCTCCCTCCCTTCCTTCCTTCCCTCTTTCCCTTCCTTCCTTCCTTCCTTCCTTCCTTCCTTCCTTCCTTCCTTCCTTCCTTCCTTCCTTCCTTCCCTCTTTCCCTTCCTTCCTACCTTCCTTCCTTCCTTCCTTCCTTCCTTCCTTCCCTCTTTCCCTTCCTTCCTTCCTTCCTTCCTTCCTTCCTTCCTTCCTTCCTTCCTTCCTTCCTTCCTTCCTTCCTTCCCTCTTTCCCTTCCTTCCTCCCTCTCTTCCTTCCTTCCTTCCTTCCTTCCTTCCTTCCTTCCTTCCTTCCTTCCTTCCTTCCTTCCTTCCTTCCCTCCTTCCCTCCTTCCTCCCTCCTTTCCTTCCTCCCTCCCTTCCTTCCTTCCTTCCCTCCCCCCTCCCTCTCTCCCTTCTTTCCTTCCTTCCTTCTTTCCTTTTCTCTATCCTTCTCTCTCTGTCTCTGTCTTTCTCAACCCAGAACCTAGCACAGTGTCTGGCACATAAGTGCTGAATAAATACTTACTGATTGACTGATATTGTTCCTGATTCTTCTCATGACAACTTTGTACCCACAGGTGAGATCTATGAGATGCTCCAGAACAAAGGAAGGAAATAAGCATTATGAAACAACTGCAAGTTGCCAGATATTATGCTAAGTTCTTTACAAATATTATCCCATTTGATTCTTACAATCCTGGGAAGTTGGTACTATTATTGGTCCATTTTATACCCAAAGAAACTGAGGCAGCAGAGGGAAAGGAACAAACATTTATATAGCATCTATTATGTGCCAGGCACCAAGTTTAGCTCTTTTACAAATAGTAGCTCATTTGATAACAGAGTTACCATTAAGTGACTTGCCCAGGGTCAAACAACTGGTATGTGCCCAAGGTCTTATTTGAACTCAGGTTTTGCTGACTACAGATTCTGAGCTCTATCCAAATTCTTAAAGTAGCCACCAAATTCCAGCAAAGTGTTTTTTGTTTTGTTTTGTTTTGTTTTAATTTCTCGGATGTGTCCAGGCGACAAGCATTTCCTTTTGAATTTCTGGGTCATCCACCAGGATGCCATGTGACCCCTGGGAAAAACCGGACATCCACTGAAAGTTCCAAACCTGAGGCCTTCAGCCAATCTCACACGTTTGGTCATTCTTCCTAAGGCTCTCCCCAGCACCTCCTACACTCACAGATTAGAGCTGGGAAGGCCTTTAGAAATCATCAAATCCAATCCTCTCATTTTACAGAAAGGGAAACTGAGGCCAGGAGAGGTCAAATTACCTGCCCAGCATCATAGAAATAAATAGAGCTAATATTTGAACTTGGCCTTCCTGATTCCCAAGTCCAGTGCCCTATTCATCATCCCATATTGTTCCTCTCCTAATATGATGAGATCATCTATCAATGTTTCCAAGGAATTCTTAACACTCACCAATACCTGAAAAATGACTCAGGGGCCCCCAGACATTTCTCGGGGCTTCTACTGAAGCGGGTTGAATTCTCCCAATCAGATGGAAATTGTCTTTCCTTTGCTTCCTCTGCTACTAAGGATTCACTGACTTATTTAATAAGCATCTATTAAGGGCTTGTTATGTTCCAGGCACTGGGGTAAGGGCTGGGGATACAAAGACCAAGAACCCAGCCTTAGGGACCCTCCCTCTCTGGGAGGAAAAAGTCAGTAAGTACCGATAATTAAATGGAAAACGGATGCAGAATGAATTTTGGGAGGAGGTGCTGGCAACCGGGAGGTAGGAGATTCGGATGGTTTCCTGCCCACATGTGAGCTAAGGCTTGAAGAAAGCCAGGAATTCTTCGAGGCCTCGATGAGGAGGGAGAACGTTCCAGGCCTGGGGGTCAGTCTCTACAAGGGCACAGATCTAGGGCAAGAGATATATATATAGTGCTCAGAGGATCGCAAGTAGGCCACAATGAAGGAGAGCCAGACTTCCCCAGATTGTAAAAGACAGAGGAGTTTGTATCTCAACAGCAACAGGGAGCCATTGGAGTTTCTTGAGCAGGTTAGTGACATAGTCAGACTTATGCTTTAAAATATAATTTTATTATAGATTTAAAAGGAATAATCAAAAAATAAAAGGAATAACAAATAGTGAATACTGGATTTGCAGTTGTAAACTCAATCATCTTTTTTTGTGGGTGAGCGTGAAAATGCTTGTTTTATTTCATAAATTAAAAATAAAATAAACAAATTCTAATATAGAGTTAGAATGTATTATGGACTGAAAAAAGGAGAGATTGGACTGATTCAGGGAGGGTTATACAGGCTCTCAAAGTAGTCCGAGTGATAGGTTGGAAGCAAGGATAATGGCAATGTGATTGGTCAGAAGGAATGAGTGTGAGCTAGTGGTTCTGTTTTGTGTGGCTTGGATTCCTTTAATGGTCAGTCTGATACCCATAGAATCCTCAGAAGAATCTTCGAAAGGCACAAATTAAAATAAATAAGATTACAAAAGAGCTCCGTTATATTCAGGGGCAGCTGGACAGCACAGGCCCTGAAGTCAGGAGGACCTGAATTCAAATATAGCCTCAGATATTTGACACTATGTGATCCCGAGTAAGTCGCTTAGTTCTGACTGTCCTACAAAACAAAGAAACAAACCAAAATATGTTTGTGGGCTCTAGAATAATGTTTTAAATACATAAAATGAAACATAGGATTGCAAAGAAAAATATAGTTATTGAAATAATTATCAAAATACTTAAAATTAAAAAACAATAATATACCACCCAGATTAAGACGCTGTATTGTAGAGGAAGAACCAATACCCAGCAAAAATGAACCATAGCCTTTCTTCATTCTATCAGGAGGGACAATACGTACACCAGCGGGTATATACAAGGGTGTTTCGCACCCAAAAATATTAAACTGTGCATATTCTTTGCCTCAGTAATACCATTAACTAAGCTCAGACTTCAAAGAGATCAAAGAAAGAAGAAAGAGATTCATTTGTACAAGAATATTTATAGCAGTTCTTTTTGTATTGGCAAAGAACTAGAAAGGAAGGAGAGCCCACCACCTGGGGAAGGATTGAACAAGATGGGTAGATGATTGTGATGGAATACTATCGTGCAATAAAAAATAATGAAAAAGATGGTTTTAGAGAAACCTGGGAAGACTTTTATGAACTGATACAAAGTGAAGTGAGCAGAACCAGGAGAACAATGTAGACAATGATGGTAATATTGCAAAAACAAAAATCTTTGAAGGACTTTGAAATGCTAATCAACACAATTCCAGATGAAACATGATCTCCACCTCCAGATTGAGAGCTGATGAATCCTGTGCAGACTAAAGCATATGTTATTATTATTATTATTTTTCTTGGCTAGGGGCATGACTTTTATGGGAATTTATTTTACTTGACTATATATATTTGTAATGGGTTTTTTTTTTTTGTCTTTCTTGTTTTTTCAATTGGGAGGGAGTGAAATGAAACCTGAAAACAAAATAACATTTGGAATGGTTGAGCAAATTATGGTATATGAATCAAAGAGAATATTACTGTGCCATGAGAAATAATGAGAATGGCTTGCCACCACAAAATGAGCTGCTCTAAATATTTTTGTACAAATGATTCCTTTTCCTTTTTCTTGGATTCCTTTGGATTGTCACTGGGTTTAAGAACATGCATGAATCAGTGACTTTGGGAGCATAGTTCCAAATTGCTTTTCCACATTGACTGAGACAACAATGTACTCATTTTATAGAAGAAAGAACGGAGGCACAGTGGTTATGTGACTGATCCTGGGTTATAAGGTGGGAGTTGATTCTTCCTGACTCAGTACTCTAAGCATTATTCTGTGATACCTCCCATTGGTTTTAGACCAATCCCAGGATATTCATCATTTCTAAACTCCTCAATTCATCAAATCCAAACCCCTTTCTCTTTGGGTCAGATATCACCCAAGTGTTCCATAGAAACTACTCCTTTGATTTCCATTTGCTGTTAAGGCTCCTGTCTTTTCCCACCTTGATCTCCTGCCGGCTCTTGCATTTCCCTTTTAGCATGTCCTCCCAGGGACTCCAAGGGAGCTTCTCCTGGTGGACCATAGCTTTCTATACTGAGTTTCTTGCAATGTAGTGGAGCTGTCATGACTCTTGGGACTAAATCCTGCCAGAATCCCTCTAGTTCCTGAGACAGATGTAGGTGTTAGGTTGAATGGAAACTCAAGCAATTGAGCCCTGGATACAGGGAAACTCCTTGGCTAAAAACAATTAAATATTCAAGAACAAAAGGGTGAGCTGGTAAAGATGAAACAACCAGATCTTGGGAGACAGGGCAAGGTGGAAATGTAGGCATGAACACACTTTTACATTTAATCTGTATCATGAACAATTTTTATTTATTTTTTGGAGGCAAACAAGCGAAGTGACTTGCCTAACTGCATCTGAGGCTGGATTTGAACTCAAATCCTCCTGATTCCTAGGCCAATGTTTCCCTGTGCCTCCTAGCTGCTCCATTGTTACTATTAAAAAAAAAAATAATTTTCTTAAGCCTAGACAATCAAATAACAAGTCAAACCCTGATTTGCAGCATTTGTTGAGTTCCAGGGAATAAATGCTCACACTGAAAATTTAACCACCAGCTCTTCTGAGCACATCTCTGCCAGTTCAGTGGATTAGGAGAGCGAGTGCTTGTGGTCAAGGGGAAGATCAGGACAAAATGTTTTAATTAGAATAGTTTTATTATGGAATAGAAATGCAGTCACACACTCGTTAGGGTCATTGTAGCCCAGGGTTCTTGACTTTCTGTGTGTCATAATCACGTGGCACATAGACTCCTCTGGAGGATCTAATGAAGTCTGTGTTCTCTTTCATGAATAATTGAAGAAAATGCTAAATATCAATCTGAAGCTAGTGAAAATAAAGATTTTCTTCCCATTCCAGTTCAAGGATTCCCTGAAATCTACCCATGTAGCCTTTGTGGGAAGAGTTCTGTCCGGCCCAATCAAGCAGTTAGCATTTATAAAACATCTACTATGTGCCAAGCACTGTGTTAATCATTTCATTCCAGATTCAGAACCCTTGCTGTATAAAGTTTATGGGTGATATGCAGATTATCTGCCCCACACACACACACACAGAGCTTACAAAGAATATATGTGTCAATCAGGTCTATAGCCAACCATTGAAAACTTTTTTTGAAGTTTTCTTGATGTAGTTTTGCTTTTAAAACCACATTTGCTTTCTTCTCCACTGCTTTGACTTGTGAGAAAAGAACAGAAAAACCACCCCTGACAGAAGATGCAACATTCTACCAAGAAGAGAGAAGTGTGCTTGATCAGTCTTTCCATCCTTCTTAATGTTAGTGCCTTCCCTCAGTTCATCTCGGATATATCTCCAGTGTTGCTTGCATTCTCTTTCCCACTAGAGCATCTGATGGGAAAATGGCTAGAGCACTGGGTCTGGAATTAAAAAGACCTGAGTTCTAATCTAGAAATAGACCTTTACTAGCTTTGTAACCCTGGGAAAATCACTTAAACTCTACCTTAGTTTTCTCAATTGAAAAATGGGAATAATAATAATACCTACCTTGAGGCAATATTGTTACGAGGATCAAATGAGATAATATTTTTTCCATGTAACAGTAATTTATTTTTTTCCAATTACATGTAAAGATATTTTTTTCAAACATTCATTTTTGCAAGATTTTGAGTTCCAATTTTTTTCTCCCTCTCTTACCTCCTCCCTCCCCAAGATACCAAGCAATCTGACAGAGGTTATACATGTACAGTCTTTTAAACATATTTCCACGTTCCTCATGTTGTGAAAGAATTAGAATAAAAAGGAAAAGAAAGAAAGAAAAATAACTGAAAAGAGTCAACTTCAATCTGTTTTCAGACTCCACAGTTGGCATTCTCCATCTCAACTCTATTGGAATTTCCTTGGATCATTGTATCGCTGAGAAGAACTAAGTTTATCATAGCTGATCCCCTATACAATGTTAGTGTTACTGGGTACAGTCTTTTCTGGGTTCTTCTCATTCCACTCAGCATGTAAGTCTTTCCAAGCTTTTCTGAAATCATCCTGCTCATCATTTCTTACAGCACAGTAGTATTCTATTACATTCATATACCACAATTTATTCAGCTGTTGATAGGAATGCCCTCAATTTCCAATTCCTTGCCACTACAAAAAGAGCTGCTACAAACATTTGTGCACATCTGGGTCAAATGAGATAATATTTGTAAGGAAATAAAAGTTCTTAGTATAATATCTGGCATAAAAATATTTGCTCTCTTCTTCTCCTTCCCCCAATTGGACTATGAAGCTTTTTGAGAGCAAGGACTGTTTTTTGCCTTTTTTTATATATGTGCTTAATAAATGCTTGTTGACTGACTGACTGATCTTTTCTGAAAATAAAATTGGCAAACGAATTTAAGCTCTTCATCCAGTACATTATATTGCCTCTGAGGTCTCTGTTTCCTCAGTTGTTTAAGAATCTCTGAGGTCCATTCCAATTCTAGACCTCAAATTTGAACCCCAAGCCTCTGGACTTAAAATCCAGTACTCTACCACCCTCTCCTAAAAGATCCTAGGAGCATCAGAGTTCTAATGAGGGAGGGGGAATGAAGAAAGAAGCCAAGAGAAGCCTGAGGGTGCTCAAGAGGCATCTGGGTGACCAAGAAAGTCAATGATAAAAAAGAAAGGTCCCTTCCTTCACTTCACACCCATCTCTTCCTCCAGCCTCATACTCCAAAATAATCACTGCAGCAAAGACCTGGAAATAAAGCAGACACCCATTAGCTGGGGAATGGCCAAACAAATCTGGTACATGGATGTAATGGAATATTACCTGGTTCAAAGAAATGATGAACAATAATAGTGAATATATCAACATTTGACATTTGCAAAAAGTTCTACACGTATAATCCCAATTGTATCCTCACAACAACTCTGTGAGATAGATGCTATTGTTATTATTAGTATTTTTGTTGAGGCATTTGGGGTTCAGTGACTTGCCCAGGGTCACACAGCTAGGAAATGGGAAGTGTCTGGGGTCACCTTTGAACTCAGATCCTCCTGACTTCAGGGCCTGTGCTCTATCCACTGCGCAACCCAGCTGTCCCTGGAAGGTGCTATTATTATCATTCTCATTTTAAAGGTAAGAAAACTGAAGCTGAGAGCAATTAAATGATTTAGCCAAAGGTACCCAGCTAACAAGTTTGAAACAGGGTGCAGATCTGAGTTTCTATGAATCCAGGCTGAGCAGCTCCATCTACCTGGCTGGAGAGACGCACAGAAGAAACTTCTATAGTCTCAGCAGTCCGGTCAGCAGAGCCAGGAGAACCAGAGACAGCGACTTCCATAACAGTGTGAGCAGAAAGAACCACCGAACAGCAGCTGCCCAAATGATCAAAGATGAAGGTGGCGAAACAGGGATGGCCTAGGAGAGAGAATTCTGCCTCCCTCCTTTGCAGAGGTGATAGTGGCAGGGTTCTGAGATGCATACAATGTCAGATTTTTTGAATTATTGATCAGTTATTGATCAGGGATGAAATATTTTTTTCTTTTAAGAAGTCTTTGTTATATGGGGCAAGGGCATAGGGAGAAATCACCAACAAAAAGGAGGTATTAAAAAGAGCCAGGAAGTTTGGCTGTCAACCAGAGTCCTGCTACTAATGTGCAATGCACTTCCTTTCTGTGGGCCTCAGTTTTCCCTTTGTAACAAAAGTCCTCCTTCACCCCAACACTTTATCCCTCAGAGATGCTTGGAAGGAAAAAGTCCAGGCCCTCCCCCTTCAAGGATGGGACAATTCTCCTCCTTCCTTCTAACCCAGGATGAAGCCTCGGGCTTTCTCTCCAGTCCTGTTCTCAACCCCCCCCAACTCCCCCCAATGGTTTCTTTTATGACCAAGACAGTTAAGCCAAAGCTGGGTCTAGAACCAGGCTGGGGGGTCGGTCTGGGACCAGTCAGGGACCGGTGGAGTCAGGATCAAGGGCTCAGACCTGAGCCAAGCTATCCGGCTCCGCTTTCTTCCCTCCGAGTCCTCCCGACCCAATCTGAACAGCTCAGCCCGTGGAGCTCGGTTTGGGAGCAGATAAATCCAGGTAATAAATATCTCTCTGGTGAAATATACTTACACTGGCCGCAGGCCCGGGCTGAAGTGTGTGGGAGCTGAGAGCATGGGTGGGGCAGAGTCCCCTTCCTGTGAGTCCTCCCCTAACCCCTCCTCCCTTCCCGCTGCCCCTCAGCCCTTCTACCTAGGGCCCCCAGGGTGCTCCCCACACACCCTAGTCCTTCTCCCTCAGGCCACAGGCCCCACATCGGCCCAGAGCGGGCAGGGGGAAGGGCCGCAGGGAGAAGGGGAGGGACAGAGCTGGGGTAGTCTTGGATTTCCCTCTGGCTCTGGCTCTGCCCTAGGGGAGATGGAAGGAGGCTCCTAGAGCAGCTTCCCTTACGGGGCTCACTGTCTACCTGGGAGACTTTTTCCAAAGGAAAGGCCGGGAGTGAGCCGGGAGGGCGGAGGAGGAGAAAGGGGAGATTGTGGGGCGGATGGTGAGGATTCCCAGCCGGAGCTGGAGTGGGGAGACAAGAGAAGGGAGTCATCCCTCAGAGGAAGGCCTGGGGGAGGCAGCCAGGCTGGGGGGGGGAAGGGCACCCGGTGTGGGGGAGGCCAATAATGACCTAGAAACCACTTAGGGCTTCCTAATTTTTTTCCACTCTTCCCCTCTTTTCACCTGAGAAATTTTTATATGACCCTGTGACGCATATAGATATAGCAAATGGGTATACAAATCCAACATTTACTGATAATAAATCAGAATTTCACAACCCCCACATTCAATTAGGAGACCCCCAAATGGAGTGGAGAACCACAGTTTAAGAAGTTGGTCTTAGAATATGGATTCTAAGAGCTGGGAGGGCCCTTAGAACCCGGGAGGTCAGAGCTGGGAGGGCCCTTAGAACCCGGGAGGTCAGAGCCGGGAAGGCCCTTAGAACCCAGGAGGTCAGAGCTGGGAGGGCCCTTAGAACCCAGGAGGTCAGAGCTGAGAGGGCCCTTAGAACCCAGGAGGTCAGAGCTGAGAGGGCCCTTAGAACCCAGGAGGTCAGAGCTGAGAGGGCCCTTAGAACCCAGGAGGTCAGAGCTGGGAGGGCCCTTAGAACCCGGGAGGTCAGAGCCGGGAAGGCCCTTAGAACCCAGGAGGTCAGAGCTGGGAGGGCCCTTAGAACCCAGGAGGTCAGGGCTGGGAGGGCCCTTAGAACCCAGGAGGTCAGAGGGGCCCTTAGAACCCAGGAGGTCAGAGCTGGGAGGGCCCTTAGAACCCAGGAGGTCAGAGCCGGGAAGGCCCTTAGAACCCAGGAGGTCAGAGCTGGGAGGGCCCCTAGAACCCAGGAGGTCAGAGCTGGGAGGGCCCTTAGAACCCAGGAGGTCAGAGCTGGGAGGGTCCTTAGAACCCAGGAGGTCAGAGCTGGGAGGGCCCTTAGAACCCAGGAGGTCAGAGCTGGGAGGGCCCTTAGAACCCAGGAGGTCAGAGCTGGGAGGGCCCTTAGAACCCAGGAGGTCAGAGGGGCCCTTAGAACCCAGGAGGTCAGAGCCGGGAGGGCCCTTAGAACCCAGGAGGTCAGAGGGGCCCTTAGAACCCAGGAGGTCAGAGCCGGGAGGGCCCTTAGAACCCAGGAGGTCAGAGCCGGGAGGGCCCTTAGAACCCAGGAGGTCAGAGCCGGGAGGGCCCTTAGAACCCAGGAGATCAGAGCCGAGAGGGCCCTTAGAACCCAGGAGGTCAGAGCCGGGAGGGCCCTTAGAACCCAGGAGGTCAGAGCCGGGAGGGCCCTTAGAACCCAGGAGGTCAGAGCTGGGAGGGCCCTTAGAACCCAGGAGGTCAGAGTTGGGAGGGCCCTTAGAACCCAGGAGGTCAGAGCTGAGAGGGCCCTTAGAACCCAGGAGGTCAGAGCTGGGAGGGCCCTTAGAACCCAGGAGGTCAGAGCTGGGAGGGCCCTTAGAACCCAGGAGGTCAGAGCTGGGAGGCCCTTAGAACCCAGGAGATCAGAGCCGGGAGGACCCTTAGAACCCAGGAGGTCAGAGCTGGGAGGCCCTTAGAACCCAGGAGATCAGAGCTGAGAGGGTCCTTAGAACCCGGGAGGTCAGGGCTGGGAGGGCCCTTAGAACCCAGGAGGTCAGAGCTGGGAGGGCCCTTAGAACCCAGGAGATCAGAGCTGGGAGGGCCCTTAGAACCCAGGAGGTCAGAGCTGGGAGGGCCCTTAGAACTCAGGAGGTCAGAGCTGGGAGGGCCCTTAGAACCCAGGAGGTCAGAGCTGGGAGGGCCCTTAGAACCCGGGAGGTCAGGGCTGGGAGGGCCCTTAGAACCCAGGAGGTCAGAGCTGGGAGGGTCCTTAGAACCCAGGAGGGCAGGGCTGGGAAGAACTTTAGAAGGGAATGTCAGAAGCAGGAGGAATATAGGGATTATCTAGTAGAAACCCTTCATTTTACAGGTAGATTTGACTGAGGTAAGGTAATTAGGGGGATCATAGCAAATAAACAATCAAATGAATAAACAAGAAAATTAATGTCCAAAACCCTAGAACCCAAGTCTTGTGGTTCTAGCACGGGTCTCTCTCCACTTGTGATGTCTTGAATCTGCTGTGTAGAGTTCCTAGGGGCATCTTGCCTCTCCTAATCCATACAGGAAGCTCTTAGAGAGCTGGAATGGGGGTCTGGGACCCAGTCAAGGCCTGGGTTTCCCAGAGGTTGCGAGACAGATTCCTGAATTCCTGCTTGATCTTTCTTGTCTGTGGACAGTTGAGAAGGGGTCGATAATCTCCCCAGGTGAAAGCCAGAGGCAGCCCCCACCTCCACCCCATCTCTAATGCACCGAGGCTCTGCTCACTCAGAATCAAAACTGGAGAGAAAGCACAAAAGGCCTGTAAATATTTCAGGCAGCAGCTGTACCTGGCCCTCTCTCAGGCTAAATATTTAACATGTCACATTCCAACCTCATCTCTTATTCACGATGTTTTGTGCTCCCTGGCTGAGGGCAGGCAGCCCAGATCAGCTCACCCTCTGCCCTCCCCATACCCCCCTCCCCAGGCAGCCCTGCCCCCAGCGGAGACATGATGATAGTCCAAAGGGCTATAACAACATGATTCTGTTTGGAAGGGATGGAGGGATCCCTGTGTATTCTCAACAACTCTGGTGGAAGAGGGAAGAGGGCCTTTGCTAGCGATATTTTTCTCATTCTATAGAAGAAATTGAGACCAAGTTATTTTCTGGACACTCATTCCTTGTCCCATCACACCCATACCCTGGGGCAAATCAGAAAAACCACTTACTAATACTTAGCTTAGAAATTAATTTTAATTAATTTCACTGGACCTTTATGACAAAATAGATTTATTTTTGCTTCTTTTAAGATATATCCCTATTCTGACCTCCTGGGTTCTAAGGGCCCTCCCAGCTCTGACCTCCTGGGTTCTAAGGGCCCTCCCAGTCCTGACCTCCTGGGTTCTAAGGGCCCTCCCAGCTCTGACATCCTGGTTCTAAGGGCCCTCCCAGCCCTGACCTCCTGGGTTCTAAGGGCCCTCCCAGCCCTGACCTCCTGGGTTCTAAGGACCCTCCCAGCTCTGATCTCCTGGGTTCTAAGGGCCCTCCCAGCCCTGACCTCCTGGGTTCTAAGGACCCTCCCAGCTCTGATCTCCTGGGTTCTAATGACCCTCCCAGCTCTGACCTCCTGGGTTCTGTGGGCTTTCCCAGTGCCGATGTTCCACATAAGGCACAGAGGTCAGACAGGCAGTCACTGGGAAGGAAATTTAGGAAGGCAGAGAGCCCCCTCAGGTAGCTGAGGTTCAGGACCCTGCCCATACTTACACAGCCGATAACTGGTTGGGCCACTATTTAAACCCAGTCCTTCTGACACTGTTTCTACTTCTAGCACTCTCTCCTACACTTGCTGTATCCTCCCAGTGTTTCTCTTTCCCCTGTTTCTGGGTCATCCACCCTTTCTGCTCAAGGCTCTCTGAAGGCATTAGTTACCAGGCTCGGGCCACTATTCTGGGTTTATAAATTCCACCCCCTTCCCTCCCCTCTCTTCCCCATTGCCAGTCACATCCAGAGAACTGTATCGGGGTCAGACAGCCAGGCCTGCCAAGCCTCCATCCAAGGCCCCATAAACCCGGGTTCCTGGAGACACGAGCCTGCCAGGCCGGAGGGAGCTTGTCCTGGCTCCACTTAAAACCAGCTTTGCTCGAGGCTCGAAGCCGAGGATGGTCTCTGATTACAGCTTCTCCCGCCCTCCCTCTGTCCTGAAAAGAGCCTGTAACTTCATCCTTAGAGTCTGGGAAGCTGCCAGGGGCAGACACAGCCCCAGAGCTCATAATCATGGGTTTGGAGTTCAAATCCTCCATCTGCCCTTGCCTCAAAGAGGCCCATTCTCTTAGAGCCCTTTGGGACCTCAGAGGTTCCTCCATCCAAACTTCCTCCTCTTCCAAAATTCCTTTCTGACACCACCTGTCGGGCTTCCAGCCTCCGCTTGGAGATCTCCTGGGAGGAAGCATCCTGAGCCAGGCCTGGCTCTTGTGGCAGCTCCCTTGTTAGAAAGGTCCTCCTACCGCGTGAAACCTGCCTTCCTCTGATTTCTCCTCCTTGCTTCTAGCACTCCCTCTGGCACCTTCTCCATGCCTTTTAAGGCAGCTGAAGATAACAGTGGCTTTTGTCCACTCTTGCCTTTTGTCCAGACTAAACATCCTCAGGTCTTTCAGTCTATCCTCTTATGGCCTGATCACCTGCCTTCCTCTGACTGTCAGTGAAACTTCTAAAATGAAATCCCAGGAGCTGATACAATCTGCCCAGAGCAGGACAGAGAGTGTGGACTGTTATTTCTCATGTCCTGGATACTATTCTTCTATGCCTTAATGTCCTTCCCATTTCTCAGACTCTGGGTTCCAAGGGCCCTTCCAGCTCTGACCTCCTGAGTTCTAAGGGCCCTCCCAGCTCTGACCTCCCGAGTTCTAAGGGCCCTCCCAGCTCTGACCTCCCGGGTTCTAAGGGCTCTCCCGGCTCTGACCTCCCGGGTTCTAAGGGCCCTCCCAGCTCTGACCTCCCGGGTTCTAAGGGCCCTCCCGGCTCTGACCTCCCGGGTTCTAAGGGCCCTCCCACCTCTGACCTCCCGGGTTCTAAGGGCCCTCCCGGCTCTGACCTCCTGTGTTCTAAGGGCCCTCCCAGCCCTGACCTCCTGGGTTCTAAGGGCCCTCCCAGCTCTGACCTCCTGGGTTCTAAGGGCCCTCCCAGCCCTGACCTCCTGGGTTCTAAGGGCCCTCCCAGCTCTGACCTCCTGGGTTCTAAGGACCCTCCCAGCCCTGACCTCCTGGGTTCTAAGGGCCCTCCCAGCTCTGACCTCCTGAGTTCTAAGGGCCCTCCCAGCTCTGACCTCCTGGGTTCTAAGGGCCCTCCCAGCCCTGACCTCCTGGGTTCTAAGGGCCCTCCCAGCTCTGACCTCCTGGGTTCTAAGGGTCCTCCCAGCTCTGACCTCCTGAGTTCTAAGGGCCCTCCCAGCTCTGACCTCCTGGGTTCTAAGGGCCCTCCCAGCTCTGACCTCCTGGGTTCTAAGGGCCCTCCCAGCCCTGACCTCCTGGGTTCTAAGAGCCCTCCCAGCTCTGACCTCCTGGGTTCTAAGGGCCCTCCCAGCCCTGACCTCCTGGGTTCTAAGGGCCCTCCCAGCTCTGAAATCCCACGTTCTAAGGGCCCTCCCAGCTCTGACCTCCTGAGTTCTAAGGGCCCTCCCAGCCCTGACCTCCTGGGTTCTAAGGGCCCTCCCAGCTCTGACATCCCGGGTTCTAAGGGCCCTCTCAGCTCTGATCTCCTGAGTTCTAAGGGCCCTCCCAGCCCTGACCTCCTGGGTTCTAAGGGCCCTCCCAGCTCTGACATCCCGGGTTCTAAGGGCCCTCCCAGCTCTGACCTCCTGAGTTCTAAGGGCCCTCCCAGCTCTGACATCCCGGGTTCTAAGGGCCCTCCCAGCTCTGACCTCCTGGATTCTAAGGGCCCTCCCAGCTCTGAAATCCCACGTTCTAAGGGCCCTCCCAGCCCTGACCTCCTGGGTTCTAAGGGCCCTCCCAGCTCTGAAATCCCACGTTCTAAGGGCCTCTCAACTCTGACATTTTCTATCAAGAGCTGATCCCCTCTATTGGACACCTTCTTCCGCATTGACATGGGTTGGGTTTGGCCATTCAATCACCTCTGAACACTTTTTTGGGCAGAACAATGAGAAGGGATTTCAGCAGAAGATTTGGCAAAGTTCTTCCTAACCAGGATTTCTGCTGAAATCCAGGGATAAAAATTCTACCTGTCCAATACATTAAATAATGTCATTTTATTTTTAAGAGTATTGCCTCCATCCACCAAAGTCAATCAACTTTTCTATTCTTGTTCTTCATAAATTAATGTTTAGGGATGGAGACCCTTCATCAGTGTGGGGGAAACTCCCTCCAGACAAACAAATCAACAGCTCACCTACAACTTCTCTGTGTGCTGCGGGAAGTGACCTTCAGGCCCCTTCATTTTTGCAGGTGAGGTGAACTAGGCATTTCAGTGCCTCTATTAAGGTCACACGGGTGTCATGCATCTGGCCAGGATTCAGACAGAAAGTTTGAGGTTCCAAATTTGGGACTTTTCTCACAGCACTATAATGTCTCCCAGTTTTCAGTTTGGTCCCAGAGGGCATATTTATGAACAATTAATTGGTGGTTAGGGAAACAAGGGCGGTGGAGGGGAACAAGGTGAGGGGAAGTTGGGATTTCAGTTCAACATCGTGAAAAGCTTTTGAACACATGGAGTTGTCTCTTTGTGGAAGAAGTTGCCTTTAGAGAAGGTGGGCTCCCTCTCAAGGGCCTTTGAAATCAGAGGCTGGAAGACCACTGGCTGGGTGTGGATCAAGGAAATTATTGTTTGGGGACAAACTAGACTCAATGACTTTATCTAGATTTGAAGATTCCTAGTTTAAATTTTGGTTCAAGCTGACAACTCCTCCATGAAATCTTTGATTGTCTCTTCACCTTCTCCACCCCCCCAACCTGAAAATGTTCTTTACTTCCTTAAGATTTTCTATGTAACCTTTGTCTGATTTTGTCTTTTGTCTCTATCCCACTCTACCTTGGATGAAATGAGATAAAAGAAATTTATAGTTTGAAAACCTTACAGTGTCCTGGAAATGCTAGTGATAATTGTCTCGCATTATATTCATTTGTGTATCTGTCATAAATCCCCCCCTTGCCTTCCTTTCCAGATCAAATTTTTTTTGATTAGATAAAAGAAGCCTTTTTTTTGTCTAATTTTTTTTAACCTAATCTTAATCACTGAATGAGAATTGCCTCAGTCAAATTAAAACCTGCTAAAGACCTTAGCTTAAAAAGCCAAGGTCTCCTACTGCATCCAGGGCCATTTCCAATTATTCCGGTCTCCATTCTGGCCACTGGACCCAGATGCTCTGGAGGGGAAAGTGAGGTAGGTGACCTCATCCAGTCCTCCCTCACGGAAATCCAGTCCCTTTGCATGTCTCTGCATCACCTCCCTGGAGCTTGGACTTCTTCCAGAACGAAGGGCAAACAAGCACCTTGAGAATGGGGCCAGAGCCATTCTAGGAAGGTGGTTCTCTGGGAGAGACTTCTATTGAACACTTACTGGAGAGTAAAGGTGAGAATCCCAGAATCCTAGAGTTCCAAGGGATTTCAGCCTTTATTTAGAACAGCAGTGGCCAGATTGACAGTCTGGAAGACCTGTCCTCAGACCCTTACTGGTGGCTGTGTGATCCTGGCCAAGTCACTGAACCTCTGTGTGACCTTGAGTAAGAGCACCTACCTCCCAGGGTTGATGTGAAGATCAAATAAAATAATATGTGTAAAGTGCCCAGCGCATAGTAGGTGCTTTACAAATATCTGTTTCCTGGTTTCCCAAAATCCTCTCTATCTGCCTTCTTTCTTCCTGATGTCAGGACTGAAGCTCTCTGACTCTAATTACTCTTAGCTCCCTGTTCTGCCCTCTGGGGCCGAGCTGAGTCAAATGTGAACCTTTTCTACCAGACAGCCTTTCAGATGTTTGAAGACAGGGATCATGTCCCCCGAAGTGTTCTCTTCTCTAAGCAAAGTGCTCTCCCCTCATCCTCGGAGTCTTCTCTTTGTACTTGCATCTCATTGGTCAGGATGAGAGACAGGGACGGGTTTTGATCTGTGCCAATGAAAGGCGGACCCATTTCAATGAGATCAGGAAGCCACCGAAGCCTTCCCAGAGCTTAGCCTGGGCTTGGGAATGCATTCCCTCGCTGCCTTTGATTCTGAGAATCCCTAGCAGCCTTCTTCAAAGCTCAGCTCTAATTCGGCTTCCTGCAGGAGACCTTTCTTCTGCCTGCTCCCCAGATGTTAGTGCCCCTCAGAATTATCCTGTATTTGTTTATCTTTTCTATGGGGTATAGGGGCAGCTAGAGAGGACAGTGCACAGAATGCCCGGTCTGGAGGAGGAAGGCTCAGCTTCCCGAGTTCAGGTACGACCTCGGACACTTCCTAGCTGGGTGACCCTGGGCGAGTCCCTTAACCGAGTTTGCTCAGGTTAGGAAGAGGCCAACTGCCAACTACCAAAGGAAATCATATGGGGGCATGAAGACCCTGAAAACCAGCGTACAAACACACACATGTGAATATGTGTTATGTATACATGTGTGTATAGATGCACATACATCTATCTATACACATATATATTTACACACACACATATACACATAAACACACATACACACATGTTGTCTCCCCTGCCTTTGGCTCCTGGCTGGGAGGGAAGTTTTTACTTTTCTCTCTTGTGTCCCCAATATCTAGCCCAGGGCTGGTAGGTATAAACACTTAATAAACATATGTTGATTGATTGGCTGATGTTCTTGCACAGGATAGAGGGCCCAAAACCACTTCTGTTGAATTAAACCTAAATGAATCCTATCAAGAAAAGATGAGTTTGGTTTGAATTGTTCTGATGAATTCCTGTTAGGTCCCAGGAATCTGTATTTTCATTTCTGAGGCTCATAGACTGTCTTTTTTCCCCTTTTTAAAAAAAAAATATTTCCCTGCTGTTACCCACATTTGAAACTTTGAGTCCTCTCTGCCTCCCAACCTCTCAGTCACTCACATAGCCCATACGCCATTAGCTGATTCTTTGTTGAACTAGATAGACTGATGTTTGGCTTCTCTGCCTTCCACTTTGCCCCTTTCCATCACTTCTGCATAGGATAATCCTAATGCCTGGCCCTGGCCATAAACCTGCCTATAGCCTTGCCTACTTAGGCGTCTTCTATGACTTCCCGTGGCTGGAAGAGAAAGTCTGAACTCCTCAACCCTCCACAATCCCACCCTGCCCGCAGCAGCCTCATCTCACTTTTTAAGGGAACAGACTTGTTTCTCAGAACTCTATCTTAACATCAAGATGTGTGTCTGTGTGTCTGTGTGTGTATATGTGTCTATGTGTGTCTGTGTGTCTCTGTGTGTGTCTGTATGTGTGTATATGTGTGTGTCTGTGTGTCTCTGTGTGTCTGTATGTCTGTGTGTGTATATGTGTCTCTGTGTGTGTATATGTGTCTGTGTGTCTCTGTGTGTCTGTGTGTATATGTGTGTGTGTCTGTGTGTGTGTCTGTGTGTCTGTATGTCTGTGTGTGTATATGTGTCTCTGTGTGTCTCTGTGTGTCTGTGTCTGTCTGTGTGTGTATATGTGTGTGTGTCTGTGTGTCTGTATGTCTGTGTGTGTATATGTGTCTCTGTGTGTGTATATGTGTCTGTGTGTCTCTGTGTGTCTGTGTGTCTGTGTGTGTATATGTGTGTGTCTGTGTGTCTGTGTGTATATGTGTGTGTCTGTGTGTATATGTGTCTCTGTGTGTGTGTATATGTGTCAGTGTCTGTGTGTCTCTGTGTGTCTCTGTGTGTGCGTGTCTGTGTGTCTCTGTGTGTGTGCGTGTCTCTGTGTGTGTATATGCGTCTGTGTGTCTATGTGTGTCTGTGTGTCTCTGTGTGCGTGTGTCTGTGTGTCTCTGTGTGTGTGCGTGTCTCTGTGTGTGTGCGTGTCTCTGTGTGTGTATATGCGTCTGTGTGTCTATGTGTGTCTGTGTGTCTCTGTGTGCGTGTCTCTGTGTGTGTATATGTGTCTGTGTGTCTCTGTGTGTCTGTGTGTCTCTGTGTGCGTGTGTCTGTGTGTCTCTGTGTGTGCGTGTCTCTGTGTGTGTATATGCGTCTGTGTGTCTATGTGTGTCTGTGTGTCTCTGTGTGCGTGTCTGTGTGTCTCTGTGTGTCTGTGTATCTCTGTGCGTGTCTGTGTGTGTATATGTGTCTGTGTGTCTCTGTGTATATGTGTGTGTCTGTGTGTCTCTGTGTGTCTGTGTGTGTATATGTGTGTGTCTGTGTGTCTCTGTGTGTGTATATGTGTGTGTCTGTGTGTCTCTGTGTGTCTGTATGTCTGTGTGTGTATATGTGTCTCTGTGTGTGTATATGTGTCTGTGTGTCTCTGTGTGTCTGTGTGTATATGTGTGTGTGTCTGTGTGTGTGTCTGTGTGTCTGTATGGCTGTGTGTGTATATGTGTCTCTGTGTGTCTCTGTGTGTCTGTGTCTGTCTGTGTGTCTGTGTGTGTATATGTGTGTGTGTCTGTGTGTCTGTATGTCTGTGTGTGTGCGTGTCTGTGTGTGTATATGTGTGTGTCTGTGTGTCTGTGTGTATATGTGTGTGTCTGTGTGTATATGTGTCTCTGTGTGTGTGTATATGTGTCAGTGTCTGTGTGTCTCTGTGTGTCTCTGTGTGTGCGTGTCTGTGTGTCTCTGTGTGTGTGCGTGTCTCTGTGTGTGTATATGCATCTGTGTGTCTATGTGTGTCTCTGTGTCTCTGTGTGCGTGTGTCTGTGTGTCTCTGTGTGTGCGTGTCTCTGTGTGTGTATATGTGTCTGTGTGTCTATGTGTGTCTGTGTGTCTCTGTGTGCGTGTGTCTGTGTGTCTCTGTGTGTGTGCGTGTCTCTGTGTGTGTATATGCGTCTGTGTGTCTATGTGTGTCTGTGTGTCTCTGTGTGCGTGTGTCTGTGTGTCTCTGTGTGTGCGTGTCTCTGTGTGTGTATATGCGTCTGTGTGTCTATGTGTGTCTGTGTGTCTCTGTGTGCGTGTGTCTGTGTGTCTCTGTGTGTGTGCGTGTCTCTGTGTGTGTATATGCGTCTGTGTGTCTATGTGTGTCTGTGTGTCTCTGTGTGCGTGTGTCTGTGTGTCTCTGTGTGTGTGCGTGTCTCTGTGTGTGTATATGCATCTGTGTGTCTATGTGTGTCTGTGTGTCTCTGTGTGCGTGTGTCTGTGTGTCTCTGTGTGTGCGTGTCTCTGTGTGTGTATATGTGTCTGTGTGTCTATGTGTGTCTGTGTGTCTCTGTGTGCGTGTGTCTGTGTGTCTCTGTGTGTCTGTGTGTCTCTGTGTGTGTGCGTGTCTCTGTGTGTGTATATGCGTCTGTGTGTCTATGTGTGTCTGTGTGTCTCTGTGTGCGTGTGTCTGTGTGTCTCTGTGTGTGCGTGTCTCTGTGTGTGTATATGTGTCTGTGTGTCTATGTGTGTCTGTGTGTCTCTGTGCGTGTCTGTGTGTGTATATGTGTCTGTGTGTCTATGTGTCTGTGTCTGTGTGTCTCTGTGTGTCTCTGTGTGTGCGTGTCTGTGTGTCTCTGTGTGTGTGCGTGTCTCTGTGTGTGTATATGTGTCTGTGTGTCTATGTGTGTCTGTGTGTCTCTGTGTGCGTGTATCTGTGTGTCTCTGTGTGTGTGCGTGTCTCTGTGTGTGTATATGTGTCTGTGTGTCTATGTGTGTCTGTGTGTCTCTGTGTGCGTGTGTCTGTGTGTCTCTGTGTGTGTGCGTGTCTCTGTGTGTGTATATGTGTCTGTGTGTCTATGTGTGTCTGTGTGTCTCTGTGTGCGTGTGTCTGTGTGTCTCTGTGTGTGTGCGTGTCTCTGTGTGTGTATATGCATCTGTGTGTCTATGTGTGTCTGTGTGTCTCTGTGTGCGTGTGTCTGTGTGTCTCTGTGTGTGCGTGTCTCTGTGTGTGTATATGTGTCTGTGTGTCTATGTGTGTCTGTGTGTCTCTGTGTGCGTGTGTCTGTGTGTCTCTGTGTGTCTGTGTGTCTCTGTGTGTGTGCGTGTCTCTGTGTGTGTATATGCGTCTGTGTGTCTATGTGTGTCTGTGTGTCTCTGTGTGCGTGTGTCTGTGTGTCTCTGTGTGTGCGTGTCTCTGTGTGTGTATATGTGTCTGTGTGTCTATGTGTGTCTGTGTGTCTCTGTGCGTGTCTGTGTGTGTATATGTGTCTGTGTGTCTATGTGTCTGTGTCTGTGTGTCTCTGTGTGTCTCTGTGTGTGCGTGTCTGTGTGTCTCTGTGTGTGTGCGTGTCTCTGTGTGTGTATATGCATCTGTGTGTCTATGTGTGTCTCTGTGTCTCTGTGTGCGTGTGTCTGTGTGTCTCTGTGTGTGCGTGTCTCTGTGTGTGTATATGTGTCTGTGTGTCTATGTGTGTCTGTGTGTCTCTGTGTGCGTGTGTCTGTGTGTCTCTGTGTGTGTGCGTGTCTCTGTGTGTGTATATGCGTCTGTGTGTCTATGTGTGTCTGTGTGTCTCTGTGTGCGTGTGTCTGTGTGTCTCTGTGTGTGCGTGTCTCTGTGTGTGTATATGCGTCTGTGTGTCTATGTGTGTCTGTGTGTCTCTGTGTGCGTGTGTCTGTGTGTCTCTGTGTGTGTGCGTGTCTCTGTGTGTGTATATGCGTCTGTGTGTCTATGTGTGTCTGTGTGTCTCTGTGTGCGTGTGTCTGTGTGTCTCTGTGTGTGTGCGTGTCTCTGTGTGTGTATATGCATCTGTGTGTCTATGTGTGTCTGTGTGTCTCTGTGTGCGTGTGTCTGTGTGTCTCTGTGTGTGCGTGTCTCTGTGTGTGTATATGTGTCTGTGTGTCTATGTGTGTCTGTGTGTCTCTGTGTGCGTGTGTCTGTGTGTCTCTGTGTGTCTGTGTGTCTCTGTGTGTGTGCGTGTCTCTGTGTGTGTATATGCGTCTGTGTGTCTATGTGTGTCTGTGTGTCTCTGTGTGCGTGTGTCTGTGTGTCTCTGTGTGTGCGTGTCTCTGTGTGTGTATATGTGTCTGTGTGTCTATGTGTGTCTGTGTGTCTCTGTGCGTGTCTGTGTGTGTATATGTGTCTGTGTGTCTATGTGTCTGTGTCTGTGTGTCTCTGTGTGTCTCTGTGTGTGCGTGTCTGTGTGTCTCTGTGTGTGTGCGTGTCTCTGTGTGTGTATATGTGTCTGTGTGTCTATGTGTGTCTGTGTGTCTCTGTGTGCGTGTATCTGTGTGTCTCTGTGTGTGTGCGTGTCTCTGTGTGTGTATATGTGTCTGTGTGTCTATGTGTGTCTGTGTGTCTCTGTGTGCGTGTGTCTGTGTGTCTCTGTGTGTGTGCGTGTCTCTGTGTGTGTATATGTGTCTGTGTGTCTATGTGTGTCTGTGTGTCTCTGTGTGCGTGTGTCTGTGTGTCTCTGTGTGTGCGTGTCTCTGTGTGTGTATATGTGTCTGTGTGTCTCTGTGTGTCTGTGTGTCTCTGTGCGTGTCTGTGTGTGTATATGTGTCTGTGTGTCTATGTGTCTGTGTCTGTGTGTCTCTGTGTGTCTCTGTGTGTGCGTGTCTGTGTGTCTCTGTGTGTGTGCGTGTCTCTGTGTGTGTATATGTGTCTGTGTGTCTATGTGTGTCTGTGTGTCTCTGTGTGCGTGTGTCTGTGTGTCTCTGTGTGTGTGCGTGTCTCTGTGTGTGTATATGTGTCTGTGTGTCTATGTGTGTCTGTGTGTCTCTGTGTGCGTGTGTCTGTGTGTCTCTGTGTGTGCGTGTCTCTGTGTGTGTATATGTGTCTGTGTGTCTCTGTGTGTCTGTGTGTCTCTGTGCGTGTCTGTGTGTGTATATGTGTCTGTGTGTCTATGTGTCTGTGTCTGTGTGTCTCTGTGTGTCTCTGTGTGTGCGTGTCTGTGTGTCTCTGTGTGTGTGCGTGTCTCTGTGTGTGTCTGTGTGTGTATATGTGTCTGTGTGTCTCTGTGCGTGTCTGTGTGTGTATATGTGTCTGTGTGTCTATGTGTCTGTGTCTGTGTGTCTCTGTGTGCGTGTGTCTGTGTGTCTCTGTGTGTGTGCGTGTCTCTGTGTGTGTATATGTGTCTGTGTGTCTATGTGTGTCTGTGTGTCTCTGTGTGCGTGTGTCTGTGTGTCTCTGTGCGTGTCTGTGTGTGTATATGTGTCTGTGTGTCTATGTGTGTGTGCGTGTCTCTGTGTGTGTATATGTGTCTATGTGTCTGTGTCTGTGTGTCTTTGTGTGTCTGTGTGTCTATGTGTGTCTGTGTGTCTCTGTGTGTGTGCGTGTCTCTGTGTGTGTATATGTGTCTATGTGTCTGTGTCTGTGTGTCTCTGTGTGCGTGTGTCTGTGTGTCTCTGTGTGCGTGTGTCTGTGTGTCTCTGTGTGTGTGTGTCTGTGTGTGTATATGTGTCTCTGTGTGTGTATATGTGTCTGTGTGTCTATGTGTGTCTGTGTGTCTCTGTGCGTGTCTGTGTGTGTATATGTGTCTGTGTGTCTATGTGTGTCTGTGTGTCTATGTGTGTCTGTGTGTCTCTGTGTGTGTGCGTGTCTCTGTGTGTGTATATGTGTCTATGTGTCTGTGTCTGTGTGTCTCTGTGTGCGTGTGTCTGTGTGTCTCTGTGTGTGTGCGTGTCTCTGTGTGTGTGTGTCTGTGTGTGTATATGTGTCTCTGTGTGTGTGTCTGTGTCTGTGTGTGTGTGTGTGTGTGTGTGTGTGTGTGTGTGTGTGTGTGTGTGCCTGCCGGTACTCGGAGCATCCCCTTCTCCCGTTTGACGCTAACAGGCCCCTTCTTTCCCGAGCGGACTGGCTGTGTGACTGTGGGCGAGTCACTCACCTCCGCTTACTTCGGTTTCCTTAAGTGTAAATGGGAACAAACCCAGGCCCTTATCCGGAAGGGGGCCGGGGGGCGGGGAGCGACCTTTGCGAACCTTTAAAGCCTGACTGTATGGACGCTGGCTGGGAACCGACGGCACGAGACGCCCCGAAGCGGAGGTTCTCCGTGGTTCTTTTGCCGACGGGACGCGGGATCCGCGCCCATAGCCGGGCGGGAGGGGGCCGGGGCCCCGCGGGCGGCGCGTCCTTGCCTCAGACCCTATTCTAATTGTTAAGTGCGTTGGGGAGGGGAGGGGGTCACGCCGGGGCGCCGGGGCTGGGTCCGAGGTGGAAGAAGGGCCGGGCTCCCGGCTTCGGGCTGAGCTGCTCCCCCGGACAGCAGCAGCAGCAGCAGCAGCAAAGCCGGGCCCAGTTAGATCAATGTGCGGTAATTATACTGTGCAGCCACTCGGCTCGGGGCGGGGGGCGGGGGTGTTTTGGGGGAAGAGAACCAGGGACCCACGTTACTTTGATTGACAGTTCGGGAGGGGCCAGTTCGCAGGGCCTTGTGGGGCTTGTAGTGCTTCCGTCCTAGTCCGGGAAGAGCGGGCGCCCACGCTTTCTCCCTCTCCCCTCTCTTCTGGCTCACTCTGCGTGGCTGGAGGCAGGCTGGGAGCCCGGGACTCTTGAGCCCCCAGGAGATTAGAAAGGCAGGGCGGGCCTTGTTGAGCCCTCCATGAATGGGTCCTTTCTGCTCCCTGATCTCTGGCATTCACTCTCTTTGCCTGCAAACCTCAGTTAAGCCAAGGCAGTTTAGAGATCCTCCTCCCCCGCCCCCGGCTCCCCTAGGGTCACGGGCTTCAGCTCCGAAGTCCCCCGGATTGGCCCAGAAAGCCCCATACTTAGCCCATCATTGGCTGACCGAATGCGTCCTCCCATTGGTCAGCTGCGAATGTGGCGTCAGAGACCCATGTGGGAGCACTGCCAGCCGATTGGTTGGCGCGACTGGCCAACCGCAGCCCAGAGATGGAATTTCCACAGTAGCCAGGCTTGCAAAGCTCTTTTAAGGTGGTCCCTCAATCCGTCTCCTGGGTTCCTTCTTTCTTCCTTCCCCCTCCTTTTTTTTTTTTCTTCTCTTTAAAACTGAATCCACATAATAAAGTCTGGGTATGGAGCCAGGAGGAAGCCGACAGCCCAGTGTAGTGCAGGGCTTTCGGGCCAGCGGGGAGCTGCCAGATGGAAGGCCCGGGAGGCTGGGTGACTCTCTCAGGGTCACTCGCCTACTTGGGGGCGAGGCCCCTTCCCCTCTGTGGGTTTTACCTCATCTGTCAGATAAAAGGAGGAGCAGGGGCAGAAGGGCCCAAGCGATCTGAAAGCCGTCTAGACAAAGCCAATGTGAGGGAAAACTTCCTGCCTCAAAACGGGCTGCTCCAAGGTAGTGAGCTCTCCGTCCCCGCTTGGAGCCAGGAGTGACCCTCTGTGGCTCCGGGATCCCTGTCCAGCTGAAGCCCGGGAACTTGTGGGCTCTGATCTTTCAGGTTCTCTTATTACCACAGTTAAGCTCTGGGCACCTCTCCCCTGAAGCCTGGACAGCCTGCAAGGCTTCCCGGCTTTCAGTGTTTCCGCCCGGGAGTCAGAGCAGGCGGTCTCTGATCTCTCCTCCAGCTGTGACCCTGTTCCACGGGACACTGCCTGTTCCCAATAACTGAGTACTATGCACTGAAGTCCGTCCAGCTCCATCAGAAGGTACTTCAGAATTCGAGGTGCTGTGTCCTGTATTCTAAATAGCAAACTCTCTTAGGTCAGGAACTAAGCAGCGCCTAGGATACTAACTTGCGAGATTACAAAGTCCTCCGGTTGATGGCACCTATAGTGTGCAGGGAACACCACGGCTCCGAAGACACAAAGTATATCTGGTAGAGACTTCTAAGGTCCCGGCCAGCCCTGACTCTCATTTTATGACTCCTCCTTGCTCTGACACAAAAATAATTTTATTTTTGTTATTTCACATCACCTCCATTTCCATATACAATCCCTGACCATTCCTTGTAACAAAGACTTTAAAAGAAAGATGGAGGAAAGGCGAGGTAACAAAACTGACCACGTCTGATAGCATATGAAACGCTTCCCTCCCTTTGTCACCCACTTCTGGAAAAAAGGGAGGTGCAAATTCTCATGTCTTCTCGGAGATACTCCATTCTAATAACAGCTGGCATTTGTGTGTCATTATGCTTTTAGGTTTAGGCATTGTTTCCTTTCATCCTCACAACAATCCGGTGAAATAAGTATCACAGATACTCCCCCCATTTTTTAATTATTTATTTTTGCTGAGGCAATCGAGGTTGTGACTTGCCCAGGGTCATACAGCTAATATTAAGTGTCTGACACCAGATTTGAACTCAGATCCTCTTGACTTCAGGTCTGGTTCTCTATCCACTGCACCACCTAGCTGCCCTCACCCCATTTTTCAGATGAGAAAATGGAGACTTAAGAGAGGTGAAATTATTTTCACAACATCACCTAGTTAATGAGTGCCAGAATCAGGCCAGCATCCAATCCCACTACAGCCCTAAAGTTCCTTCCAGCTCAGAGACTCTATGTTTGATGTTCTACGGTTCCCCCCAGCTCAGACATTGTCTCATCTGAAGTCCTTTGATGTTCTGGGGGCCCTTCCGGCACTGTCATTCAATGCAATGCAATTTAATCCACAGAAAGTAATTCAATTTCTGGTTGCATTGAAATGAATTTAATTCAAAGAATCATAACATCTCGAGATGGAAAGGAACCTCCGAGACCTCTTTGTCCAATCTCTACTTGCATCAGCCTCTCCTGGGGAACATTTTGGACAGGTAATTCATTCAGGCTCTGCTTGAAGACCTCCAAGTGACCATACATTTATGGTCAGAATTCAAATGTCTTATTCTCAATGCTAAAGGTACCAAGAACATTTCAAATAATTCCACAAAGATTTATTGATTGTTCATTACATGCCAGCAATTGTATTTGGCTCAGGAAATACAAAGATTAAGAACAAAGCTGTCCCTGCTGTCTAGGAGCTTACCTTCTACTATGAGGATGTCACATGTAAATAGATAAGACAATTTGAGGAGGAAGAAACCAATACAACTAGGGTTATCAGAGGCTTCACAGCGGAAGTGACACAACTGTGTGAACCTGTGAATTGGTGTAATTTTAACTCTCTGTACTTCTGTTATCCTATATCTGTCAGGTCAGAAACATTTATTAAGCACCTACTGTGTGCCACACACTGTGATAAGCACTGGGAATACCAAAAAAGATAAAAAACAGTGTCTGCCTTCAAAATAACTCCCAGTGTAAGGAGGGAATGTAGGAGGAGTCAAGGAGGGTCTTTAAAAAGGACTATGATGTAGTCAGATTGTGAGACTTGTTCCTTAGGAAGATTATTTTGGCAGTCAATCAAGAGATGGGTGGGGAGGAGAATGGAGAGAGACTGGAAGAAGGAAGACTAATTGGAAGACTGTCCTAGCAGGCACAGGTGATCCAAATGGGAACTCCACTGGTAACTGGATGAGTAGAGAGAAGTCCAAGTTGTTTCAAGGGGTAGATTTGATGTAGGTATTATTTTTAAAAAGCTTACAATTGAATGGGAAGGAAAGGCAAATATATAAATAACTGATACAAGGGAGAGTGGAGAAGTACAAGGAGTGTCCAAGGTCCTGAGTAGATGGAGGAGAGCTGATTTTTCAAGTAGGGGTTCAAGAAAGGCTGCACGGAGGAGGGGGCCCCTGACTTAGGCCTTGAAGGAAAAGAGGGAACTTCAGTAGACAGAAAAGTAGGGAGAGGAGTCTACTTAGGACACAAGAGAGTTTGATCCAAGGCAGGCAAAGATGGGGTTAGGAAGACAATGAGGGATGGAGAAACAGCTTGCCTGGAGCATAGCACAAGAAAAGACAACGGTACTAGATAAAGCTGGAAAAAAAGTGGGTTGTAGTGACCTTTTGCCAGCCAGTCACTTAACCTCTCAGTTCCTCCTTGGCAGCTCTCTGAGGCTATAAATTGACAAACAATTGCTAATTCTCATAAACAGAGAGATTTTTTACTAGGATCTCCCAGCTCCAACAAAGCCACAGGTCCAGACCAATACAAAACTAAATAAATAAATGGACTGGAGACAAATTGTATGGCTGAATACAAGATAAAGGAGTGTCTCCTTTATTCAGTAGGAAATGGGGTTCCTCTGAAGGCTCTTGAGCTGAGAAGGGACCAGTCAAACTATTATGTCAAAAAATTTGTTTCTGACAGCCTGTGGAAGAAATTTTGGAAGGAGAGAAATTAGTGACAAGGAGATCAAGTAGAAGGCTGGTGTTTAGTTATCCAATATAGGCTGTATAAACTGGAAAGGACCTTCCTCCATCATTTTATACATCAGGAAACTAAATCTAATCAAATCCAGATTAACAAGCATATTAACCATCTTCTAATTGCAAGGTTTCCTATTAGGTTGGGTTTAGATAACAAAATGAAAAACTGACTACCTTCAAGGGGCTTATATTCTCTTGGAAGCCCTGAAATTTAGTGATTTGTCAAAGATTTTGTAATCAGGTCAACAAGCTTTGTTAAACTACTATAACATTGTACTAAATGCTAGATATGCAAAGACTAAATGTATAGCCATTAGGTGGCTCCGTGGCCAATTCTAGACTTAGAATCAGGAAGACTCATCTTCATGAGTTCAAATCTGACCTCAAGACATTCAGTAGCTGTGTGATCCTGGGCAAATCACTTCACCTTGTTTGTCTCAGTTTCTTCCTCTGTAAAGTGAGCTCAAGAAGGAAATGACAAACCCATTTTGGTATCTCTGCCAAGACAACTTTAAATGGTTTTAGACATGACTGAACAACAACTAGCATGATAGTTTGAAAAGCCAGATCTTCTGATTCTAACTCTGGTTAGAATCTTTTTATTTCTTCCACTCCCATTCTCTCTAGTTGACACAAAAAGACTGAACCAAGGAGATGGCAGAGGTAGATGAAAGGATTGGACTGGTATGATGAATAGAACTTGGTCAATGATTGGCTGCCTTGCGTGAGGGAGGATTGTCAGATCTGGAACTGAGCCCGGATGGGGGGACGTGAGCCATATCTAACAAAGTCTCTCTCCTGGGTTTGGTGTCTCCAATGGAAATATGAAAGTTGGGGAGGAAGGACAGGTTTAAGAGATAATGAATTCAGCTTTAGACCACATAAGTTAGTGACTAGTCCAAGGTTGAATGAATAAAATGCAGTAGAGCAGAA
The DNA here is from genome assembly GCF_048593235.1 of Sminthopsis crassicaudata. NCBI lineage: Eukaryota > Metazoa > Chordata > Mammalia > Dasyuromorphia > Dasyuridae > Sminthopsis > Sminthopsis crassicaudata. Next base: position 49,752,084 of record NC_133617.1, on the reverse strand, counting down.
ATTAGCATCTTCTGATGTTACATCCCTTTCTGCTACCATCTAAAATGGGCAAGAACAATCAACTTCTTTTTCTTTTCTCCTTTCTTTTCTTCATTTCTACCTCTGTGAACAGGGAACTCTGGGATAGCCCTAGGATTTAGTGGAAAGTCTATTCTGTTCTCTAAGATTCCTGCCAGCTCTGACATTTGTTGGTTCCATGGTCCTTTCCAATGCTAACATGTTTTAACATCTTTCCCAGCTTGGTCATCCCTCTGTTCCAAGAGTCTTCTAGTCTGACATTATATAGATTTTAATAAAAACTTCTTAATGAATACTCCTAATTTTAAAGTTCTTCCCCAGTCCCAACATTCTGTGGTATAAAATCAGGGACTCTGATCTTCTGTATTCTAAAGTCCCTACCTGCTCAGACATTCAGGTCTTAAGGTCCCTACCTGCTCTGATTATTTTGTGTTCTAAAAGCCCTCTCTGCTCTTTCTAGTTCTGACTTTATATGTTCTAAAGACCCTTCCAGATCTGACATTGCGAGTTCTAAGGATCCTCCCTGCTCTCTTGTCTAAAGACCCTATCAGTTCTGATACTCTGTGGGATTCTATTCTTATTCTAGGGTCATACACTGGCAGGATGAAGTCTACACAATATGATAACACCCCCCCCTCCCCTAAGAATCAGGGAATCTTCCTGGAAGAAGTGAAATTGGGCTCCAGTCTTTTGCAGAGGAAAATACATTGCCAAGAAACCAGATCTGTTAGGCCTCAGTTTTCTGGACTCAACCAAGTCTCCATCCCCAGATGCCCAAATAGGGTCCTCAGCTCTTTTTGGACCAGTCCTCCCCTCTGGAGCAACCGGCAGAGGAAGTTTGAGGAGGCTCCAATGCTCAGGCACTATTCTCAGTCTGGCTGTTTGCAGGTGGAGGCTGGCCAGGGCTGGGGTGAGTAGATGGACTGGGGTGGGTTAGGTTCGGGAGAGGAGGATTGGAGAGGCGGGCCACCTTAAGGCCGCCGTGCTAGCGGCGTCTCCGCTAGAGCTGAGCCCCGAGGCGGCTAGTGTGGGATGGACCGCGGCCGCTGGCCCTGCGGCTGCCACCACCACCCGAGATCCGCACCTCGCTCCTGACCTTCCCTCCTCCTTCCCCCGCCACCCCCGCCCGCAGCGCTTTTCTCCTCCCGCTCCTTTTTTCCTCCCCTCCCCTTTCCCTTGCCCAGTTCCTCTGGCACATCTCAGAAAGGAAGCAGCTGAGCTCACTCTTCCTCCCGAGCGGGAGCCCCGGGGCGCTCTCTTATCTCTCTCCAGCTCTAGACGGCCCCGGGGAGCCGGGAACTCCTGGCTTCTGGGATCCTTTGCCTGACTCTCCTCTCCCCCATCTTTTTCCAGCTCCTGCCCACCTCCCCGCCACTTTCCTTCCTTTCCTCCTCGCTCTTTAGCCTGATTCCGCAGGGAGACTTGGACTCCTGGGTCCCTCTGCGGCATCCCCTTTTCATTGTCCCTACTTAGGTTTTTATCCTCAGTCCTGCTTTCTTTCCCCTCCCTCCCGTCTTCCCTTATTCTTTCGGCTCGGCTCAACATTTGGCCCAATATCTGCTGGGGGCCCGGGGCCGGGGGTGCCCTTGGGTACCGGCTGGAGCAGGCGGGGCCCCGCAGGATGTACCCCCAAGGCAGGCCTTCGGTGAGTGGCTTCCCGGGGCGTGTAGGAATGTCGGGGATCACAGGGTCAGGCTAGGTCCGGAGACCTAGAGTCTCCTTATTTATTCTCTTCCCACCTCCTGCCCTCCTCCGTGTCCCCTTCCTCACCCTCCCCTCCCCCCGCTACGCTCCACTCCAGGCCGGACAGACCTTCAAGTTCTCTATCTTAGAGATCTGCGACCGCATGAAGGAGGAATTTCAATTCCTGCAAGCTCAGTACCATAGGTGAGTCGGGCCAGTAGTCAGGCTGGAGGGCGGTCCTTTTCCCTTTCCCTCTCTCCCCCCTCCAACATTCACCCAGTCTAGGAGCTTAAGACTTTGAGTGGGAGGGAGGGGGCAACCAGGTGAGGGCGATGTCTCAGAACGCAAAGGCCCAATGGGGTAGAGAGTGGGAGACGCCAGGTGAGGGCGGAGCCTTGGAGAGTTAAGGGCCAATAGGCAGAGAGAGATTGGGGGCGTGGCCTAGGGGTGGGAGCGGCCAGGTGAGAGGGCGGGGGGAGGGGCGACGGGGGAGAAAGGCTTAGTCTAGGAGGGAGTGCCGGAGTGGAGTTTAAGAGCAGGTGAGGGTTGGGAGGAGCCAATGGGGAGGGTAAGAAGGCGGAACCACAGGACTCAAAGGACCAATAGTGAAGAATGGGGGTGGGGCCAGAGTAGGCGGGGCCAGGTGAGGGAAGAAGAGCCAGGAACATTTTAAGAATTGGCTTAAAAGTGGGGGGGTATCCTTCAGTGTGAAATAGGGACTGGGCGACAAGGCGGATCTGCCCTCTCTTTGATCTCCCCAGCCTCAAACTGGAGTGTGAAAAACTGGCCAGTGAGAAGACTGAGATGCAGCGTCATTACGTCATGGTGAGGGGGAGCACACTGAGCCTCCTCCTGGGACCTCTGGCCGTATCCTAATTTCTACTAATTGTTTTATCTAAAACCTGAATTCCAATCCCTGACCCTGCCTTGGGGTTATGACAAGGTTCTAGGGAAGGTCCTTTCTTCTCTGAACCCTTTTCACTATTTCTAAAATGAATCAAGAAAAGGGGTTGGATTTACCATCTAAAAAAAAAAAAACCTCACAAAATATTCAAGCTGAAAGGGACCTTAGAAAGGATATAATCCAACATGCTTTTCCCACTCACCCAGCTGCCCATTTCACAAATAAAAAAACAAGCTCTGGGAAGGAAGGAAAAGGCCAGACTCTTAGAGTGACTGGGGCAGGACCTTCTCTCCTCCCAGGATGCTTTCCTCTACACTGAACTGCTTGCCAGCGCTGGCTTTACCAGATTATCATCAATAATAATACCTGGCATTTCTACAGTGATTTAAAGTTTTCAAAATGCTTTGCACAGATGACCTCATCTGTCACACTCCTCTCTCCACTCCCAACAGAAGACCTTAAGCTCTTTGAGAGCTGGAACTGCATTATTCTAGAAGGGAGCTCCCATGCCCTGAATGGACCCCTCTATGGAGGATCTCAGCCATAACTTAGTTTTATGGGAGTTGTTTCTTCCTTTTGATGAGTGTGTTCTCCCTAGGCTGATAGAATAGAGGCTTAGGGTTGGAGGGAGCCAGAAATGGGAAGTTCACTTTCCCAATCCCAGAGGATCCTGGTGAAGGGAGAAGGAGTCTAGGCCAAGGTTATTAATGGTGGAGGGAAAATGAGTTAGGAGCCTTTCTCTGCTCTTGGAAATAATAGTAGGGGTTTCTCCAATGCAATCTGGGGGGTGAGAATGGGAATGAGGCTGCTCCAACAGTGAGGTCAAGATGGTTCCTTAGGTTCCTGGGGGCCAAATAGATTGGAGAGTTTGGGGCATCAGTAGTTTTGGGAGAGATTTCTATAGGATAAGTGATAAGGGACAAAATTCTCTAAAAGCAAGTCTGCATATAAGTATGTTGGGGGTGGGGGTAAGGGAATGAGAAGGACAATGTCAGGAGCTACGCTGGTTGGTTCTGAGCTGACCAGAGGTTACAAATGTTCTTGTTGAAGGGAAGACAGAGAATGGTGTTGGCTGTGCCTGGTGATCATGACAACTGTCCCTTGCCTTTCAGTATTATGAGATGTCCTATGGCCTCAACCTGGAGATGCACAAGCAGGTGAGGGGGGAGGTGAGATTGTGATAGCCAGATCCTCCAGGTAACCGCTACAACTAAGAGAGAGTCCGTGTTCCACCCTCGGTCTCTGGGAGCAGCGGTGGAGCCAAACATTGTTTTTAGGTTACCCAGGTCCTGCCTGAGCCTGATGTGTGACCCTGCCTGGGCACCTTCCCCACCTCTTGGCTTCAATTTTCCCAGATATAAAATAAGAGGAGGGGGAGAACCACAGACTCATAGAGCATCAAAATCAGAAGGGATGTGAGAATGCAGAAGTTAGACTGAGGTCTTAGGAGAAGCTAGGATACAGAGAGAAGTAAAGAAGACTGGATACGGGTCTGACCTCGGACCTTGGTCACCTGTGTGACCCTGAACCTGCCACCCTACCCTGCCCACCGGGACAACTTTGTAAATGGAAATCGTGGAGGGTGCCCGCTCTCAATGACCTCCTGACAACAATGAAATCGCTGTTCTACAGCCCGCTGTCTCAGCCATGGAAGGCACCTTAGCAATTGGTTGGGCCCATCCCATTATTTTGCACATGGAGAAAGTGGGAGTTGGTTACTTGCCAGAGGTTACAGGGAGGCTGGTACTGAGTGATCGATCTCTAAGGTGCTTTCCAGGCCTGACATCCTCCCAGAGCCTCCCCTGCCCTGCCCAGCCTGGTTCTCTGCTCCTGCCTTTGCTACCTTCTCCCCCCACGCCTCCCCTCTCCACCCCCCCTCCTGTCCTCCTCCTCGTGGCTGCTTGCTTTGTTCCGGCAGTAATTTGCTGTCACTCTTCAGATCCATCAATCCCGTCATCACGGGGCTGCCTGCCAGAGAAATTAGTTTGGAGCCGAGCCCGACCAAGTGGTGAATCCAACAGCCATATTTCTCCAGCTGGAGAGGCCTCCCTCCCAGTTTGCTCCTTTTATGATTGTGGGAGTGAGACACACACACACACACACACACACACACACACACACACACACACACACATACACTCATTTATACAGACACAGACACAGACATTCACACACGTGTTCAAGGGTACAAACACACACACACACACACACACACACACACACACACAGATACCTCCCTCCCCTGTGGGTCTTCAGCCTGTTTCTTTCCCCTTCTCCATCAGGGTACAGCCTTCCTCATCTCCCATCCTCCCTGTGAGGCAGGCTGGGCAGTGGCCAGCAGCTCCTTTTACAGGAGGAAACAGCCTCAGAGAGGAAGGGGCAGAGCAGGAGCTCCTCCAGAGCAGGGAGCACTCCCGGCTCTGCCAAGGAGGGGGGGGGTTCTTTTTCTTCTGCCTCCAGTGTTCCTTGTAAGGGACTGTCAGGGGCGGGAGCCGCTGCCCTCCTCCCCACGCCTCCAGCCTGACTCTGTCCGTGTCTGTCTCTCGGCCAGGCGGAGATTGTGAAGAGACTCAGCACCATCTGTGCCAAGATCATCCCCTTTGTGAAGCAAGAGGTGAGCTTGGGGCTTCTGAGAAGGGAGGAAGGGCAGATCCCAAGCTCTGGGAGGGACCTTCAAGGCCATCTAGCCTAGTGACTTCATTTCATAGATGAGTAAACTGGGGCTCAGAGAGATTTCTCTTGTTCAGGAGCACACAACCACTAGGAGTCATGGGTAGGACTTGAACCCAGATCTCCTTGATACTAAATTCAGGGTGCCACTCATCCTGTTTGGGGGTACTGGGGTGCTGGGTTGTGGTAAGACAGAAACCAATTCGGGACAGAGGCTCCTTTATCCCCATGTAATTCAGCAATTCAACAATTAAGCATCCACCTGACTGGCTCCCAGGCCAGATTACCCTAATCCATCCGTCTAGTATGAGGGAGGGGAGACAGATGGTAGAATGAGCATTCGTAGATTTGGGGTTGGAAGGGACCCCAGACAAGGCCCATTTTATGGATGAGACTCGAAGCTCCTTGAAGGCAGAGACTGTCTCGCCTCCTGTTGTATCTTTAGTTCTTAGCCCAGCAGCGTCTGGTACATAGGAGGCACTTAACGAATGGGGGGGTGGTGTCTCTCTGGCCTGGAAAGACCGATCCATCTCCCCACTGTCCCCCTTCTCCCCGCCCCCACCCCAATGTGTTTCCTGTCCCAAGCATCAGCAGCAAGTCCTGCAGGCTGTGGAGAGAGCCAAGCAAGTGACCACAGCGGAGCTGAACAGCATCATCGGGGTGAGTCAGTGTCCAGCAGGCTGAGGTTTGTGCAGTCTGGGGCTGAGCCAAAGAGCTGGCCCTTTCTTAGGTCAGACCTGGGATGCCTCTGAGTCTCTCTGTTCCCTACTTTACTCCTGACTTTCTGGAAGACCACCTCACCATCCCCCTTCAGCCTCAGTTTGCCTTTCTCTGAAATGGGGCCCCAAACCTCCTTGGGTGTGTTGTCCTCCTCCCCAACCTGGACCCTTCTCCAATCTAGCAGCAGCAGTTACAGCACCTGTCCCACCACATTCCACCTGTACCCTTGACCCCCCATCCTGCAGCAGGGTTGCTAGCCCTGTCTGGAGCCCTGGCCACCCAGGCCCAGCTGGCAGCCACCATCACTTCCACCGACACAGCTACCAAGGAGGACCAGAGGAGCCCAAGCATTGGGGAGCCCCCAGGTAATGGAGGGGCCTACTCTGAGGTGGAGAGAGGAGGGAGGCCCTGGGGAAGGAGGGCTGTCAGGCTAAAAAGAGATATTGGGGGCAGCTGGGTGGTCCAGTGGCTGGGGCCCCGGCCCTGAAGTCAAGAGAACCTGAGTTCAAATCTGGTCTCAGACACTTAACACCTCCTAGCAAGTCACTTAACCCCAATAGCCTCAGGAAAAAAAAAAAAAAAAAAAGAGGGACAGACAGACAGACAGACAGACAGACATTGGGAGGAGATAGAAAAGGGGCCATTACCAGGAAGAGGGGATAAAGGGTGATACAAAAATACAGGAGAAAAAGGACATGTTGGGATGAGGAGCAAAAGAAGCTGTCCTCAGTCATGATATTCATTCTCTCTCCCTCCCTCTCTCTCTCTCTCTTTCTCTCTTCTCCCTCCTCCCTCTCCTTCTCTCTTTCATTCTCTCTTTATACTCTGTCACTCACTCTTTCCTTTCCTTTTTCTTTTCCCCTCCTCTCTATTCTTCCTCTCTCCTTTATTTTCTTTATCCCTCCCCCCCTTCTCTGTCTCATTCCTTCTCCTCCCTTCCTCCCCTGGGCCTGGGGAGCAGCAGGCAGAGGCCACAGCAGCCGGGTGAGTGATGGGGCTGGGACTGGGATTCTCTCTTCCCTTTCCCAGAGTCACCCTGGGCCGAGATCACTTGGGAATTTACGGTGGCATTTCCATCTCATCTGCATTCATCTGGCCTTTAGTTTCTTCATCTTGGGCAAAGGTGGGGATAGTTAGGATCCTGGTTCTGGCTCCGAGTCTTCCCTAGACAGAGCACTAACCCTTCTGCTGACCCTTTTCCCACCCCCACAGCAATGGAAGAGATTACTGAGCCCCCCAACACACACACACACACACACACACACACACACACACACACACACACACACACACACACAGAGCTGTCAGAATTGGAGGGAAGCGAAAAATCTCTCTGGGGATGGGTTGAAGGTAACAGTTATAAGCTGACAGCCCACTCCCCTCATCTTCAGCCAAGCTGCTCTCCACTCCCAGCCTCAGCAACCTTTGTGGGGTGAGAGGCACCTTCTGCTGGATTCCAATGATCACCCCTCCCGTTCTCCAAGGCCTCACCTGCTGTGTTCTGATAGCCAGAGCCTCGAACAAAATCTGGGGTTGTCTCGGTGATCCCTCCCCGCCCCCTGAAAGACTGTGTCCAGGAAGGACTTTGATAAACCAGAGCTCATCAAAAGGAGGGCGGCTGGGATGGGGAGATGCATTTGGAGGAACTAGCAGGACTTAGCTGGGGAGGAGAAGGCTCACATCTATGTTCACATATTTAAAGGCATGCCACATGGGAGAGGGACTAGATTTAGTCTGTTTGGGCTTAGAAGGGCCTAAGGAGCAACGTGTGAATTTGAGCTCGATGCAGGGAAAAACTTCCTTCCAGTCAGAGCTGTTCCACAATGGAATGGTTGCTGAGAGAGAGAGTGAGATCCCCATCACTGGAGGTATGGAAATGGAGGCTGTCAGAGATACCTTGTGGGGAATGGTTTTCTAGGTTGGAAAAGAGGTAAGGGGAGGTCCTTTCCAAGTGCCTTCCTAGAGCTGACATTTCATGTGCTAAGGCCCTTTTCTTCTGGCATCTTCCTAATCTGCACAGTCTCTGACCAGAGGAAGAGAGACTAAGCAGAGAGAGAAAGGGCTATAGGCTGGGCTGGGATTTCCCATTACAATTATGACTCGTTCCCCCTTCCAGAGTGAACAAGATCAGGAGAAGAAAGCAGGGTTTTGTGTGAGAGAAAGAGTGTGTGTGTGTGTGTGTGTGTGTGTGTGTGTGTGTGTGTGTGTGTGTGGAACCGTGGAGGGAAGCAGGCACCCAAACCCCTAGACCTTTTGGACTCCTCAAGATCCAGGGAGGGAGCGCACAGGAGCTGAGACCCCCTTCCTGAGGCTTGTAACTCTTGGTGATAGTGGAGGCAAGTTGGAGAGCTGAGAGCATCCAGGCCCTCCCTCTAGGTGGGATACCCTGTGTCTAATGGATGGCCGTTCCCCCTTCTTTTAGCTTCTAGGAACTAGGGACACATGCAGGGACTTGGGGCTCTTCCCAGGGCCAGCTGAGCCTTCACAGCCTCTCCCAGGACGCTCGATAAAGCTCTGAAATTTTCCTGCAGAGTCCGTCCCCTTCACCCCCAGAGAGCCTGGTAGAAGAAGAATGGCTCATGGGTCAGACACATAAACAGGAAGAGAAGGATCTTCTGGGGAACTATGTGAGTGGGTTTTTTTCTCTCTCTAGACCTCAGTTTTCCATTCCATAAAAAGGGTATTTTAAGTCTCTAAAGACTCCTTTCAGTACTGACATTCTATATCTATGTTCTTTTAAAAAAAATTATTGATATCTTTTGTGATTGCAACAGTTTCCTTTCCAACTATGTTGCTTCCCTCCTCAGAAACCACTCCCTTGTAACAAAGAATAAAAAAGAAAGAGAAAAAAAAACCCCAACAAAACTCAATTCTATTCTATGCTTGGAAGGTTATCCAGAGCCTCACATTTTGTCTTCTGTTCGGAGGCTCTCCCAGCTCTCACCTCCCGTGGTTAGAGGAGGCTGCTGATAAGAGGAGCTTGGGTTTCTTCCCTAGGAGGCCTGCTCATGAGGGGGTCCCTCCCTGCCAGCTCCCGTCTAGCTTCTCCCTTTTCTCTCTTCCAGGATAGTGACGGAGACAGGAGTGATTATAATCTAGTGGTGGATGAGGTGAGTCAGACTCCTGGGGTGGGGAAGGAAAGAACTTCTTCCTTCTGGGAGAGGAGAAGGGGCTTCAGCATCAAAGGGAAGGCTTTTTTTTTTTTTTTTTTTTTCTGGGAAAAAGGATGCAGGATGCGTTTCAGAGTCTTGGCGGGGAGGGAGACACAAGTCCTGATTTCTCTGTCCTAGGACAGGGGTTTGAGAGAGAGCTGGGAGTCCTCTCTTCCCCTCTTCTCTCTAGCATCATCCAAAAGAATTAGGAAAAATTCAGGGACTTTTAAATGTCCCATCTTATCTTATGCTCTCATTAAGATGACAAAATCCCAGAGCTTGAATATTTTTTAGAGATCCTCTGGGTTGTTTTTTGTTTTGTTTTTTAACCAAGGAATCCATGATTTTTTTTTAATTTTAAATTTAAAATCTCATATCTAGTTCCTCCCCTTTCACATTTTATTTATGGGGAAATGATACTCTATAAGTGAAGTGATCTTGCCTAGCATCATACAACTAATCAGTAGTGATCATGGACTAGACTGTCACATTTCCACTCTGGATTTCTAAGTAAGGAGCAAGAAATTGCCCTTGAGCTTAGATTCTCCAAGCTCTCTGACTTCCTCATTGCCAGGATCCTGTCTCAGAATCCCCAAGCCTGGCGCCCACACCCAACCCAAAGCCACTCAGCTACCCAGAAGTGCCCGACAGTCCGGCTTCTCTGTCCTCCAGCCACACCACACCGACCCCCAAAGGCAAGGATCCCAGCCTGGTAAGGAATCAAAGGGCCCACCCCCGATGGCCATTGTCATCACATCTCAGCCTCGGCCCATGACCCTGATGCTGTCCAGAGCTCCAGGACCGGGAGGCTGAAGCAGACCCTTGTAATGCAAGGTTCCCATATAGGGGGGGGCAAGAAAGTTGGACTGAGGCAATGAGATGGCATAGGGGTTAGGACATGGGTCCTGAAGTTAGAATTTGAGTTCAAATCCGACCCCCGACAATAATTGTCGGACACTGGGCAAGTCACTTCACCCCAATTAAAAAAGAAAAAAGCTGGACTTGAGACCTCCCTTCACTTCTAAATTCTGTGCCCCTGGACGGATGACTTCTCTGTGCCTCAGTCTTCCCATCTACAAAATGAATAGTTCTCATATACATAAATGATAAGCACCTGGGTATCCTGCATGTACTCCCTTCCTCCAGGTGAATGAGGAGAAAAGTGCTTTGTAGATTTCAGGGGGCAAAGGTAGCTGTGATTATGAGTACTCAGCACAACTTCCCTTCCCCCTCTTCCCATCCCTACCTCAGCAGGAGGCTCAATTCAGTAATTCAGTTTAAAAAAGGTTTTAAAGCCCATCCTGTACACAAGGGGTTAAGGTGGTGGTTCCTGGCACCCAGGCCCGCAGGCTTTTCTGCCTGGCTGCTGCCTAAGCTGCTTCCCTGGGCCCGGATCGATTGGCTAAGTCAGATTCTGGGATTGAAACATCATTGGGAGGGCTGCCTTTCAGGGCCAATCAATCTGAGTCACACTGGCTCAGGCAGATGAGGGAGGAGGGACCGGAGTGAAATGGAGAAAGATGCTCGGGGATGGTGGTGGTCCCAGGTGGTCCCCCGAGCTCCCTCACAAAGTGGTAGAGACCCACTGCTCACTGCAGGGACATGGCAGGAGCAGGGGGCTGGGTTACAGAGGGGACCCCCCCACACAAATGGCCCATTCCACTTGTGACCAGACTCCGGTGCCATAACATGGGAGAGGTTTGCAGGCCCTGAATGTCATCCTCCTGGGTCTTTATACCTGAATCCATACAAGCATTCACAGGTGCAAACCCAGGCACTTGGACACGCAAATGCAGGTGGATTTATGGCCTTATTCAGGACTCATGTTCACAGTGGTTTTCTCACATGTGAAGTGTTGCTAACATGAGTGGACATACACACAGACATGGGAAGTGCACGTGTGCTTGTTCCTATATCAGCCTCCCTGGTTTTTTACCAAAAGACCCCAGCTACTCCCCGACATAGCCCTCCACTCCAGCTCTGACTGCCCTCCCCACTCCCTTCTCGGTACAGAAGCTGCTTTCTGTCAGCAAGCCCAGAAGCCCATCCTCCTCCCCAGATGCCTCCACCCCTGGCCCCAGCTCTGCCAGCAACCCGAGTCATCCTGGCACCAAATCCCTATCTGCCACAGACAGCACTGGTGAGGAACCTGCCCTGCCGGCCACCTCCAGACCCTGAGGGGGAGGGGAGAGTCACCCTAAGAATGATGGATGATGACTGTCTGGGGGGAGCAGAACACAGACCTTGGGTGGGAGGTGATGAGGGGGACTGAAAACTGGAAACCTGCATTCTGCTCTCACTTCCATCCTAACTCACTTATCTGTGCAAATATATTCCCCTCTCTGGACCTCTAAATGATGGAGGTGAAGATAATGTCTAAAAGGTCACGTCTAGTTCTAATATCTTGTGTTCTGTGTTCTAAGGGCCTTTCCAAACCTAACATCCTAGGTTCTAAGGGCCCTCCCAGCCCTGACATCCTGTGTTCCAAGTGCTCTCCTATCTCTGACACCCTGGGTTCTAAGGGCTCTTCCAGCTCTGACATTCTGGGTTCTAAGGGCTCTCCCAACCCTGACCTCCTGGGTTCTAAGGGCCCTCCCAGCCCTGACCTCCCGGGTTCTAAGGGCCCTCCCAGCTCTGACCTCCTGGGTTCTAAGGGCCCTCCCAGCCCTGACCTCCTGGGTTCTAAGGGCCCTCCCAGCTCTGACCTCCTGGGTTCTAAGGGCCCTCCCAGCCCTGACCTCCTGGGTTCTAAGGGCCCTCCCAGCCCTGACCTCCTGGGTTCTAAGGGCCCTCCCAGCCCTGACCTCCTGGGTTCTAAGGGCCCTCCCAGCTCTGACCTCCTGGGTTCTAAGGGCCCTCCCAGCCCTGACCTCCTGGGTTCTAAGGGCCCTCCCAGCCCTGACCTCCTGGGTTCTAAGGGCCCTCCCAGCCCTGACCTCCTGGGTTCTAAGGGCCCTCCCAGCCCTGACATCCTGGGTTCTAAGGGCCCTCCCAGCTCTGACCTCCTGGGTTCTAAGGGCCCTCCCAGCCCTGACCTCCTGGGTTCTAAGGGCCCTCCCAGCCCTGACCTCCTGGGTTCTAAGGGCCCTCCCAGCCCTGACCTCCTGGGTTCTAAGGGCCCTCCCAGCCCTGACCTCCTGGGTTCTAAGGGCCCTCCCAGCTCTGACCTCCTGGGTTCTAAGGGCCCTCCCAGCTCTGACCTCCTGGGTTCTAAGGGCCCTCCCAGCTCTGACCTCCTGGGTTCTAAGGGCCCTCCCAGCCCTGACCTCCTGGGTTCTAAGGGCCCTCCCAGCCCTGACCTCCTGGGTTCTAAGGGCCCTCCCAGCCCTGACCTCCTGGGTTCTAAGGGCCCTCCCAGCCCTGACCTCCTGGGTTCTAAGGGCCCTCCCAGCTCTGACCTCCTGGGTTCTAAGGGCCCTCCCAGCTCTGACCTCCTGGGTTCTAAGGGCCCTCCCAGCTCTGACCTCCTGGGTTCTAAGGGCCCTCCCAGCCCTGACATCCTGGGTTCTAAGGGCTCTCCTAATTCTAACATTCTATGTTCCACGGTTCTAAAATTCCAAGCTTATAAGGAAAATGATAAGAATTGCAACGTCTTAAAGATCCAAAGGAATTCTGTATTTTGTACTGGATTGTGTGTTTGGGAGTGGGAGGCGGGAAAGGTGCTTGATGGCATTCAGGGGATAGGCCCTAATGGCCAGACAGGGTGAGGGCCAATGGAATTCAGGAGGGAGGGGATGGGACATTGAATGTCAGGTCAGAATTTGGACTTTTGATGTATGAAGCAACAGAGGTGACTTGGAAGTTTTGAAGCAGGGAAGAGATGGGGGGGGTGTTGTTTGAGGAAGACGCGAGGGAAGCAGTTGGAGGAATGGAGGCTGATCATAGTCTTAAGAGGCTGGACTGTCAGTAAATGAGGATGAGATTTGGAAGATTTGACCGCACTTCAGGCCTTGGGAAGGTCATGGTACCTCAGAGACTGACCCCGATCTGGTCATCTGAAAGCGTGGGGATCTAAGACTCAGAGACCCCCAGTCCCACCATTTGGGGGAAGTCTGAACATAAGGTGTAATGCTGGGGGTCCATAACACTTCAGAGGTGCCGGCTGGGTGAGCTAGCTAATGACCGCTTCCTTGGCCCAGGGAAACTGGGTCGGATCATTGGACCACAGGGTCATTTGGGGGAGAGGAAGATGGTGACTGAGATTTTGGGGATGTGGTGAGTTTGAGATACCAGCAGCAGACCCAAAGAGAGAGAGAGAATGCTGGGAATGGGGCCTTCGGGGATCTCTGTATGGGGGGGAAGTGAAACTGTGGAAACAGGTGGGAATGGAGGAGGGCTAGTCTGAGGAAACTTTCCTGTCCTTGGCTCCCTCCTCCTGAGTGGTCTTGAGGGATCTGCTGAACCCCGACGGGGGCTCTGGAACAGCCTAGTTTGGAGGATGGAATGCTGACTGGAGGACTTGGAGATTTGGGACCAGACCCCGGAGCTAAGGGGGGCTGGGGGCTGCGGGAAGGAGGGGATGCCTGAAGGCCTTGTCCCATCCCCACAGTCTTGAGGAGCGCCCTGACCCTGTCTGGCCCCTTCACTGCATCCCTTGGCATGGGACCTCACACTCTACTCAGTGGGGACCTGCCGAGTTCCTATGTGAGCCTGCACCTGTCCCCGCAGGTTGGCGGCCCCACGATGTATGGCCACGCCTCCATGGTGAGTGACCGCTGGGTGCCGAGGTGGGGGCATGCTGGTGCTCTGCGTGACCCCATTTGTGAAGGGGTTGGGGGTTGGTGGCTAGTCATCCTTCAGGAACAGGAGGAGAACAAGGCTCTTGTGAGCTTCAAGTTCTGCAGCTTAAGGGGTAACGTGAGAAGCATCTGGGGGGGAGACCAGAGCCTGAGCTTTCTTCTCCCTCACCCCCAAACCAGCAGATGGAAATTGAGTCTCACTCCCACATCCGGCTCCCTGCGCTCTCTTCCACCTTGCCCGGCATCCCTGGGGGAAAGCCGTGAGTACCCTCTGAGCCGGGAAGGGCCAGGGGAGGGCAGCGGCCAGAGGATCCTGCGAGGCCCTTAAAGTGGTGTGTCCCAGGCTAGCCTGTGTCAGGGGACGGCCTGGGGACAGAGCTCTGTCAGAGTCATTGGGAGGCCTTGTGTTTGTAAGATAAAGGGGCAGCTGCATCCCCATGACGGGGATTTTGGAGGACTGTCCAGGCTGTTGGTCATGTTCTCCAAAGGACCCTAGTGGCTGCTGAGTGGGGGCTGTTGGCTTGGGGTGGGGAGAATCCGCCTCCATCCCCTGGTGACTGGCTCCTTCCCACACCCCCAGGGCGTACTCCTTCCACGTGTCTGCTGATGGGCAGATGCAGCCGGTGCCCTTCCCTTCCGACGCCCTCCTGGGCACGGGCATCCCCAGGCACGCCCGGCAGCTGCACACCCTCACCCACGGCGAAGTCGTCTGCGCCGTCACCATCAGCAACTCCACCCAGCACGTCTACACGGGGGGCAAGGGCTGCGTGAAGGTGTGGGACGTGGCCCAGCCGGGCACCAAGACCCCCGTGGCCCAGCTGGACTGCCTGGTGAGGAGACGGGCCGGGAGCTGCCCTCCCTGGGGAGGAGGGCCACCGCCATCCAGACCCGGGCCCCGGGGCGCTGACCAAAGACTCTGGCCTGGCCCGTCCCCTCCTCGGGGCCTGGGCAGAACGGTCCCCCAGCTCCCTCACAGGCCTGGGATTCTGGCCCAGGCCCAAGCCTGCCTCCAGCTCTTCCTCTCCCTCACATCCAGAACCGGGACAACTACATCCGCTCCTGCAAACTGCTGCCTGATGGACGGAGCCTCATCGTGGGCGGGGAGGCCAGCACCCTGTCCATCTGGGACCTGGCAGCCCCCACCCCCCGCATCAAGGCCGAGCTCACCTCCTCGGCGCCCGCCTGCTACGCCCTGGCCATCAGCCCCGACGCCAAGGTCTGCTTCTCCTGCTGCAGCGACGGCAACATCGTGGTGTGGGACCTGCAGAACCAGGCCATGGTCAGGTGAGGCTGCCCGGGGCCAGGGCCAGAGGGCACAATGGACTGGGCCAGGCTAAGGACCAGGGCCAGAGCTGGGCACAGGGGGCTGAGGACCAGGCCAGGGCCAGGTGAGGCTGTCCGGGGCCAGGACCAGGGCCACACTGGGCATTGGGGGCTGGGACAGGCCAGGGTGAGGGAGTTCCAGCAGTCGTGGAGCTGGAAGCTGGGGGATGTAGAGATAGAAGATCTGGGTCCATATCATGTCCTGGGACCCAATGTTGTGGAAAAGGGCAACTGGGACCTTGGGGTTGGGAGAGGGTCATGTGTGGTATCTGGGGATGCAAAGATTGGGGGACCCTAAGCCAAAGGGCCCCAGGGGCAAGGAAGATGCGCCAGTGTGAGACCCGAGGTTGGGGGAGGCTCTTGGGCAGGTTTAGAATGGAGGGATGGCATAGAATGTGGCTGGGGCGATGGCAGCGTGAAGCTCACATCCCACCTCCTCTGGACCCCTGCACCCACTTCCTGCTGGATGCCCAGCTCATCAAGTTTCCCCAGGCTGAGCTTTCTGTCCCAACTTCCCCTGACTCCCTGCTGCCAAATGCATGGTCCAAGGCTCCATCCCTCTGCCTTCCCCAGCAGGGCTGTGAGCAGGCCCCTGACCCCTGTGGGGCTGCTGCCCCCCCGTGCTTCTGCTACACACTGAGGGGGCTCTCACTGGCCGCCTGGCAAAGGGGGAGTTCAGCGGCCTTCCCCTCCTTCCCTCCAGGCAGTTCCAGGGCCACACGGACGGGGCCAGCTGCATTGACATTTCTGACAACGGGACGCGGCTGTGGACGGGCGGGCTGGACAACACTGTGCGCTGCTGGGACCTGCGCGAGGGCCGCCAGCTCCAACAGCACGACTTCGGCTCCCAGGTGGTCCCAGGTGGTCCTGGGTGGGGAGGGGGGAGGGGCTGGGCTGACCGCCTCCCTCATCCTTGGACCCGTGGGGTGCCCATGAATGAGGATCCAAAAGCAGGACGGGGGTCTCTCCTACACTGCACGGAGATCCCCCTCCAGACAGCATAGGGCCCCCCAAAGGCTGCACTGGGAGCCACAGCCCCAAGTTCAGAGGCTGCTTCTGCCTCCAACGTGGCTTCGGGCCAATGCCCACCTCTCTGAGCCCACTTCCTCATTTGTAAAATGGCTGTTCTAGAAACAGGATGTCTCCGAGCAGCAGCTGTGAGACCCTCAGCAGTGGGAGCTCCCCACTTCTCAAGGGTGGCACACCCCACTTTCAGCCAGCTCCGAGGGTGGGGATGATCCCCCTTACATGGAAGCTTCGGCCCACTGCCCTTAGTCCCGTCCTCTGGGGGCCAGCCCTCCCTACTGGGGGAGAGGGGACCATGGAGCCCAGGAGAAGCCCCTGTGCTGGGCTAAGCTGCTCGGGCTTCTTCCGGCAGCTGTGACCTGGAGTACAGGCCTCCATCGCCATCTTGTCTCCTTCGGACCCGCCCCAGGTCCAATCCCCGGCAGGAGAGGACCCCGTCCTTCTTCGCCCCAGCCAGGACTGACTTGGCTTTTCTGACGGCCCCCTGGAGCCGTGGGCCAGGGGAAGGAGAACACAGTGGAGGTGGAGGGGTAACCGGGAGAGGGGGAGGGGCGGCCGTGGGCAGCTGGGGGCAGGGAAGCAGCACCGACCCCTTCCCTCATCCCCTTGTCTGCAGATCTTCTCCCTGGGCCACTGCCCGGGCCAGGAGTGGCTGGCCGTGGGCCTGGAGAGCAGCAACGTGGAGATCCTGCACGTGCGCAAGCCCGAGAAGTACCAGCTGCACCTGCACGAGAGCTGCGTCCTCTCCCTCAAGTTCTCCTCGTGCGGTAGGTCAGGAGGCCGAGCTGCCCCCGGCCCGATGAGGGGGTGGGCTTTGGCCGAGGCTTTCCTCCGTCAGGCTCTGCACTTTTGTAACTGACAGTTTCGGGGCTCAGACTCTGGAAGCCCCGTCTGTATCTAGGAGCTCTTCCTCCCCAGAGCCTCAGGGTCCTCATTTGTATCTTTGGGGGCATCTTCCTGCTGGGCTCTGGGAGGGAGAGAAGCTGGGGGGGGGCAAGCCCAGCCCCTGCTAAGCCCCTGCCCCACTCTGGCCCCGCAGGGAAGTGGTTTGTGAGCACGGGGAAGGACAACCTGCTCAATGCCTGGCGGACGCCCTATGGGGCCAGCATCTTCCAGGTGAGGGGGAGGGGGTGGGGGTGCCCCCCCAGCATGGGATCACAGACAGTGTCTCAGAGGCCCAGAGCTGGGAGGGACTCACATGGAGACCATCTAGTCTAACTCCATCATCACATACACAGGGGTCAGTGCCCTGCCCAGGATTACTGGCGTTTCAGGCAGGGTCCCAGCTTGGCTGGCTGCGGGGGTGGGCTCTGGCTAAGGAAGCCCCTCAAGAGGCTGCCTGGGGAGATGGGGAGGAGCGGCTCAACTCACCCTCCTCCCTCCCTTTTCCTCCCCTTCCTCTGGGCCAGTCCAAAGAGTCATCCTCTGTCCTCAGCTGCGACATTTCCGGCAACAACAAGTACATTGTGACGGGCTCAGGGGACAAGAAGGCCACAGTGTACGAGGTGGTATACTGAGGCTGCCCCCAGCCCTCCCCTGGCGGCCCCGGCTGGGATCTCCCACCCCACCTGACCTCTCATCCCCAGTCCCCCACGAGCCCGAGGCTCTGACCTTCTTCTGATTAAATAAACGTTTCTGTCACATGTGTTTGTCCAAGTTGGGCTGCAGGTCAGTCTTCTCTTTTCCCTCCCAGCCACCTGACGCGGGGCTCCTGGCGGGGCCTGGCCAGGGACATGGTGGGAGGCCAAAAGCAGACTGAAGGGGAGCCAAGGGGAGGCACCAGAGGCCCCCCAGGATCTTTGGACAGCCCAAAGCTGCTGCTGAGTGTCGGGGCTTGGGGCGGGGGTGGCCACTGTACTGACCGACAGGCCGGACTGAGCGGGGCACAAAGGGAAGCCAGGCTGGGACTGACTGAGTTCTGCCCTGTCCTTTATCCATAAGGAGGATGGGGTGGGAGCAGATTCTGAGACAAGCCAGGGTCACCTTGGTGGTGAGACACAAGATCAAGAGAGCCCTGGCCCCAGAGGGGACACCGAGTCCCAGGGAGAGGGAGGAGGCCAGGACTCCAGCCACAGCCGGGCTGGCCAGGCCCAGGAGAGCGGGGGTCCAGACCCTGAAGAAGACACGACCCCCACAGGTGCCTCTGGCATTTTATTAAATACAACCTAAAGCCGGGGGCCTACAAACCCTCCCGCCAAAAAACAACCCGTGAAGTAGAAAAATAAACACCGAAGACCACACGAAAGGTCAAGAGGGCCCTGCGGGGGCGGGGTGGGGCTCCCCGAGCCCTAGGATTCTTTGGGACGTCGCTGGCTGGCCACGGGCAGGGGCGCCTGTCAGTAAATGACTTCGTAGACCGTGGCCTTCTTGTCCCCCGAGCCGGTGACGATGAACTGGTCATCCGTGGAGATGTCACAGCTCAGGACGGAGGAGGACTCTTTTGACTGGAGCCCAAGAGAAGCAGGGGACAGAAGGACAGGGCGTTTGGGGGAGCCGGCCTGAGAGCAAGGGCACCTCTGCCTCCCTCGGCCCAGAAGGGGCCAGGCCATCCCCACGGGAGCCCGGGGCCGCCTCTCACCTGGAAGATGCTGGCTCCGTAGGGTGTCCTCCAGGCATTGAGCAGGTTGTCCTTGCCCGTGCTCACAAACCACCTCCCTTCAGAGAAGAGATGGCACATCACAGGGGCACAGGGCGCAAGAGAGCCGCCCTCCCGTTAGCCCTGGCACCTGACGTCTGCCTGGATCCTCCCATGCACCCGGCGGGTGCCCTTCTTATCCCCATTCCATCCTTCTGTCCTGCCTGACTCCTATGGTCTCTTGGGGTCTTCTTGGCAGAGACACTGGGGAGGGGGTTCGCCATCGCCATTTCTTCTCCAGCTCATTTTACAGGTGAAGAAACCGAGGCAAGCACTGACTTACCCAGGCCACGGCTAGAAGCCTCTGAGTCAGGATGGGAACTCAGATCTCCCGACTCAAGACTGGAAGCTCTGTCCTCTGAACCACCCAGTTAGCAGTGGGAGGAGTTCTGGACTAGGAGGAAGAGACCAGCAAGTGGCCAGAAACCTGAATCTATCTGTGCTCTGCTCTATGTGACCCCCGCAAGTCATGAACCCTGCTGCTCTGAGTGTGAAATAAAGGGTCTGAACTCATTCTCTAAGGGCCTCCCAGTTCTGACCTCCTGGGTTCTAAGGGCCCTCCCAGCTCTGACCTCCTGGGTTCTAAGGGCCCTCCCAGCCCTGACCTCCTGGGTTCTAAAGGCCCTCCCAGCCCTGACCTCCTGGATTCTAAGGGCCTTCTCAGCTCTGACATCCTGGGTTCTAAGGGCCCTCCCGGCCCTGACCTCCTGGGTTCTAAGGGCCCTCCCAGCTCTGACCTCCCGGGCTCTAAGGGCCCTCCCAGCTCTGACCTCCTGGGTTCTAAGGGCCCTCCCGGCCCTGACCTCCTGGATTCTAAGGGCCCTCCCGGCTCTGACATCCCGGGTTCTAAGGACCCTCCCGGCTCTGACCTCCCGGGTTCTAAGGGCCCTCCCAGCCCTGACCTCCTGGATTCTAAGGGCCCTCCCGGCCCTGACATCCTGGGTTCTAAGGGCCCTCCCGGCCCTGACATCCTGGGTTCTAAGGCCCTCCCAGCCCTGACCTCCCGGGTTCTAAGGGCCCTCCCAGCTCTGACATTCCAGATTCTAAGGACCCTCCCGGCCCTGACCTCCTGGGTTCTAAGGGCCCTCCCGGCTCTGACATCCCAGGTTCTAAGGGCCCTCCCAGCTCTGACCTCCCGGGTTCTAAGGGCCCTCCCAGCTCTGCCATTCCAGATTCTAAGGACCCTCCCGGCCCTGACCTCCTGGGTTCTAAGGGCCTTCTCAGCTCTGACATCCCGGGTTCTAAGGGCCCTCCCAGCCCTGACCTCCTGGGTTCTAAGGGCCCTCCCAGCTCTTTCTCCTGGGTCCTAAGGGCCCTCTCAGCTCTGACACCCTGGCAGAAGAAAAAACATAGCTAATCACAGACAAGGCCGAGGCTCTTCTCCCACAGCTCACCCACTGATGTCATCCAATCCCTTAACAAGTTTCTGCTGACAGGGCTGGGCCCTGGGCCAGGTGGGGAAGGGTCAGCACTTATAGTGCTAAGTCAGAAGCTTCTATTGAAAAAGGAGGAGGAGGAGACAGAAGCAGCCTAGAGACCCAGGAGGGGGAAGTTCCAGAGGGAGGTCCTGGAGGTAAAGGGCCCCCCCGTGAGTCAGGACCCCTTGGGCACCAGCCCCTTGCCTACCACATGAGGCGAACTTGAGGGAGAGGACGCAGCTCTCATGCAGGTGCAGCTGGTACTTGTCCGGCTTGCTGACGTGCAGGATCTCCACAGTGCTGCTCTCCATGCCCACCGCCAGCCAGTCGCCTGTGGGGCAGTGGCCCAAGGAGAAGATCTGGAGGCCAAGAGGGGATGAGATCAAAACGTGGCCAGAGGGGAGGAAGCATGCAGGGAGCACTCCCGGGGCCCAACCCATCCTGTGCCACAGGAGCCAGGGTCAGGCCCTGATGCTCCTCTCTCCCCGAGTGAGCTCGAGACACTTCTCTCTGGAGGCTGAGTTCTGGCTGGAACCCGCTCCTAGCCTGGGCACCTGGGAGCTAAAGTCGTGCTGCTGCAGCTGCCGGCCCTCACGAAGGTCCCAGCAGCGAACTGTGTTGTCCAGACCCCCCGTCCACAGCCGTGCTCCATCATTAGAGATGTCAATGCAGCTGGCCCCGTCTGTGTGGCCTTGGAACTGCCTGGAAGAAGAGGAAACACTCAGGTGGTCTTGGTGGCCCTCAGCCCCCTGTGCTTGGCCCTGGCCCTGGCCCCGGGCAGCCTCACCTGACCATGGCCTGGTTCTGCAGGTCCCACACCACGATGTTGCCGTCGCTGCAGCAGGAGAAGCAGACCTTGGCGTCGGGGCTGATGGCCAGGGCGTAGCAGGCGGGCGCCGAGGAGGTGAGCTCGGCCTTGATGCGGGGGGTGGGGGCTGCCAGGTCCCAGATGGACAGGGTGCTGGCCTCCCCGCCCACGATGAGGCTCCGTCCATCAGGCAGCAGTTTGCAGGAGCGGATGTAGTTGTCCCGGTTCTGGATGTGAGGGAGAGGAAGAGCTGGAGGCAGGCTTGGGCCTGGGCCAGAATCCCAGGCCTGTGAGGGAGCTGGGGGACCGTTCTGCCCAGGCCCCGAGGAGGGGACGGGCCAGGCCAGAGTCTTTGGTCAGCGCCCCGGGGCCCGGGTCTGGATGGCGGTGGCCCTCCTCCCCAGGGAGGGCAGCTCCCGGCCCGTCTCCTCACCAGGCAGTCCAGCTGGGCCACGGGGGTCTTGGTGCCCGGCTGGGCCACGTCCCACACCTTCACGCAGCCCTTGCCCCCCGTGTAGACGTGCTGGGTGGAGTTGCTGATGGTGACGGCGCAGACGACTTCGCCGTGGGTGAGGGTGTGCAGCTGCCGGGCGTGCCTGGGGATGCCCGTGCCCAGGAGGGCGTCGGAAGGGAAGGGCACCGGCTGCATCTGCCCATCAGCAGACACGTGGAAGGAGTATGCCCTGGAGGGAAGGAGGGCACTGAGAGTGTTCGTGCTGGGAAGCAGTAACCTCCAGTCCCCCAGGCCCTCCAGGGGCCTCCACTTGCTTCAGCCCTCTGGGCTTGGAGGCTGCTTCCCAAAAGCCCCTCAGGCCAGGGCCAGCCTCTCTGACCACACTAGGCAGCCCCCTCCCCAGAATCCATCAGTAGAGCTCGGCCTCTAGGGACAAGCCAAAATCTCTGCTTCCTCAGCCAGGGGCAAGCGAGGAGGCTGGGCCTGAGGGGGCCACAGAGCCCAGGCAGACCCCCTCCCCTTCATACTCACGGTTTCCCTGAGGTGCTGCCGGGCAGGTTAGCAGAGAGACTGGAGACCCGCATGTGTGAGTGAGGATCATAGCTGACCTGGAGATGGGCGGGAGAGCACTTTACATACCTGGGCCGGCCCACAGTCCCCTGCTCTCCACCCCAGGGGAGCTGAGGCTCCAGGCCTCAGAGGGCCTGAGGAAGCCTCATGGCAGAGATGGGCCAGAGGGCAGCCACATAAGCCCCAGAAGCCTCTGTGGGGGGAGGGGAGCCCAATCACCCCCAAGCGGGGCTGAGAGGACGGACCACTCACCAGGGCAGGCCGGCCGTAGCCGGACGTCCCTCCCATGCTGCTGGCCCCGTTGAGTTGTGAAGATGCCAGGTGGAGCCCCGTGTAGGCCCCGGGTGTGGCCAGGTCTCCATTCACGGCCGAGTGCACCATTCCCATCCCGAAGGGGCCCGTATAGGAGCCAGCTACAGCCAGGGGGCTCCTGAGGCCCAGGGCTGGGAGAGAACCTGAGCTCAGTGCCCAGCTGGGCATGCAGGAGGGTGTGCAGCTGCCACTGAGCCGCTCCCCCCCCACTGTCCGGAGCCCCGTCATTGCTGGCCCGAGCTCCCCCCCCAACCCAGCCCAAGCCCCTCCCACCTGACCACCCGCTTCCTTCCCCAGGGGGCTGCACGCTGGGGTTACCCAGAGAATCCACGGCCGCCTTGCCCAGCCCAGGCCGGAAGGGCTGCGGCCCCATGCTGCCTCCACTGCTGCTGCCGCCGCCTCCAGACCCCAGCCCATCTCCTTGGGACGTGGGCGTGCTGGACTTCAAGCCTGGGGTCCCAGCCTTCTCCACCTGGAGCAGGAGGGTTAGGCCAGCTCCTTCAGGGGCTGTTGGCGGCCTCTGGCTTTCTGCCATGTGCTGAGCAACAGCCCCCTTGGAACAGTGAGCAGAGGAAATGGGGTGGGGGCTCTCCCCTGTCTCTGGGCTGGC
This sequence comes from Sminthopsis crassicaudata, assembly GCF_048593235.1. Classification (NCBI taxonomy): domain Eukaryota; kingdom Metazoa; phylum Chordata; class Mammalia; order Dasyuromorphia; family Dasyuridae; genus Sminthopsis; species Sminthopsis crassicaudata. Next base: position 49,729,042 of record NC_133617.1, on the reverse strand, counting down.
TGCCTTTTGGGGGTTCTGGTCACTGTGCTCAGCACCCCTCATTTCTTCTGCAGGGGCCGGTATAGTTTTCCCGTGTTTCTCGTGGTATTTCTTGTTTTGCTCACCCTTGTTTATTCCAGTTTGTTCCAGAGCCTCCATCAGGGAAGCCCTCCCATTCTAGTGGGAGAACAGAGGCCCAGCACACCCAGGCGACCAGCGCAGGCCGAGTCAGTGGCAGATCCTCCAGAGCCAGGCCCGGTCCCTGGGTCCCCCCCCTGCCCCTGCGGGTCCCTGACCCCCCACTCCTGCCCCCACGCCGCCCTCCCTCTCTTACCGGGGGTCAGGTCCTTGCTCCGAGCGGGCGAGGCACTCCGGGACGAGGACACGGATGGAGGGCTGCCAGGGATGGCCTCCTTCCGGGGCAAGGGAAGTCTTGTCCAAACCATTTTCCCTCGAAGAGTAGGAGTGAACACTATGGGGGGACTGAGGATCCTAGAGAGACAGTGGAGATATTGGTCCAAAGGCCTCCGTCTTTCTCCAGCCCATCCCTCAAGCAGGCAGGGCAGGGGAAGAGCCAGGAGCCACTGACCTCATCAACCACCAGGTTGTCCTCGCTCTTGTCGGCGTCGCTGCCCTGGAAGACAGGGGGCAGGGGTGTCAGGCCTCTGAGCCCCCCCTCAACCCCCACCCTGGCCCAGACCCTCTTACATAGTCCGTGAGAAAGTCCTTTTCCTCGGCCCGCCTCTTCTTGCTGCTGCTCAGGTACTCGGAGATGGTCCGCACCCGGTCAGCACTGGGGAGGGCCAGGGAGCTCTGAAGGAGAGAAGCCCAAGATCTCCTCAGACAGGAGCCCTCAGCAAGGGTGGGGGGGGATTGGGCAGTCAAGTTTAACCCCCTCATCTGATGGAGGAGGAAACTGAGGCAGGCAGGGGACCTGCTCAGAGGCAGAGACAGAGGTCAGAGGTGGGATTTGAGCCTGGGTTCTTCTGGCCCCCCAGCAGTACTGTGCCCTCCCTCGTCCTGCTGGCCGAGACCCCCACCCAAGAGCATAAAAACTATGAAAGACCTACTGGGCCTGGGTCTCTGTCTGTTGCCGGGACAGCACAAGCAAGGAGTACGCGGACAGTCAGAGCCAAGGAGAGAAGAAAAGGCACAGTGAGGGGGGGGGGTCCACAGCAATGGGCTCCCTCGGCCCCCACCACGCCACAGCCTACCTCGGTGCTCTAGGTCCTGCAAGCCTCGATCATCCTTGGGGCCAGCCTGGGCTGGGGCTGCCAGTGCCCCTGTTAATGCCAGGAGCCCTGAAGCACTGCCCAGGCTGGCCAGGCCCGAGGGATGTGGGGTCAGAGGAATGGGAGGTGCCGAGTGGGGCAGGTGCTGGGTCTGCAGCTGGTGCTGGGGAAGAAAGGGGGAGTTCATGGGGAGAGACGAAGCAAGAAAAAGAGAGAAAAGAGACAGCCAGGAGAGACAGAGACAAGACAGAGACAGAGGGGGGGAGGGGAGAGAGGGAGAGAGAGAGAGAAAGAGAGAGAGAGAGAGAGAGAGAGAGAGAGAGAGAGAGAGAGAGAGACAGAGACAGAGACAGAGATATGAGAGGGAGAGACAGACAGCCAGGAGAGACAGAAACAGACACCCAGAGAGACAGACAGAGACATGTGAGAGACAGCCAGGGGAGGAAGACAGGGGTAGAGAGAGGTGGGGGGCGAGGACTGAGGAGTGGGACATGGCAATGGTCCCCAGAGCCTGAGGCAGAAGGTAGCTTCCACATGAGCAAAGGAGCACAGCTGGAGGGGCCTTGGAGGACTGTAATTTGGCCCCTTCATTTTATATGTGGAAGCTGAGGCTTTGAGAAGTTTAGGGTCTGATTCAGAGGGACAAGGCTAGCTAGGACACAGGTGACTACACTGGGAGGGTGCTCAGGCTCCGGCCTTCTCCCAATCCTCACTGCTCCCCAAGCAAGGATCTACCTACCCCAATGGCAGCGTTCAGCTCTGCATGGTCACCTGCTTGGCTCTCTCCACTGCCTGGACCACCTGCTGCTGGTGCTGGGGAAAGAAGGGAAAGTGGGTGGAGTCAGGGATTGGGGGATCAGGTCAGAAAACCCTTCTCACATACTCCAAGGCTGGCCAGAAATCCCTCCTCACAGCTGTCCTCTGAGAACCTACCTCCTGGGAGAGGAAGGGGATGAGCTGAGCACAGATCACGTTCAGTCGTTTGGCGATCTCTGTCTGAAAGAAGAACCAGAGACAGCTGTGGGGGGTGCTGGCCCACCCACCCACCCCAGGCACTGAGAGGTCCTGGACAAAGCAGCTAACACTCAGGAGGTCCGAGCTAGGGGGGACATCAACGACCTAAGACAATCCCCTCATTGTATAAAGGCGGCAAGCAAGGTTCTCTGAAAGGAATCCATGACCAAAACCTGCTACTGAGTCAAGCAGCCAAGCCAGGATGAGTGCCTCATATTCCTGAGGACTAGGCTGTTTTCAATATATATAACTGATGTTCTGTGTTCCAAGGGCCCTCCTGGCTCTAACCTCCTGGGTTCTAAGGGCCCTCCCAGCTCTGACTCCTGGGTTCTATGCTACCTGAATAGTAGACTCTGCCAGGCCAGAGTTCGGGGGTCTCCATGAGAGGAGTAGCCCTCGCCCCCCAGCTCAGAGGCTGGGTGCTGAGTGCTAATTGATGCTCTCAAGGCTTGTCAGGAAGCCCTGGAGAGGTCTCTCTTCCTTCCAGCTGCGGTTTTCCCTGTACCACTTGTGTGCCACAAGCAATCAGGGACCACAATTGCCAGCAAGGATAGTCGGGGAGGAGGAGGAGGGGTGGTAAGGAATCCGGCTGTGTTTCGATCAATACTTCTAGCTGATGAAGGGTGTGAGAATTAGCTCTCACCTCCTCCCTCACTGACTAGGCTGGAGGATAAAAGAACAGCTGGAAAGAGATGCAAGCAGGGGGCCTTCAGGCTGGCAGGGTCCAGAGGCGCTCGGATGCTGGGGAGGGCGGCGGGGGCAGGCTAGCCCTGGGAAGCCCTCCCCAGACTAACGAGATGGCAGGAACCTCCAGCCCCTAGGAGCTCCCAGCTGGCCCCACCACGAGACAGGAATGAATGGGAATTCAGGGGGAAATCTTCCCTGGGAAGGGCCCAGTGAGAGGCAGGGCTGGGGGGCTCCAAGGGCAGCCCCTCAGCCTGAGGCTCTGGGCCTGGGTGGGTGGTTTCTGGGCAGGCAGGAGCTGTCTCCTGGGGCGGGCAGTGACGGATCCTCCTGCCTGATGCACTGATGGGCAGGGCCCCGGGGGAGGCAGCCTCCAATTCACTCGGGCTCGTTAATGTGCAATTTACGGGCACTTTAACGCTCTCAGCATGAAAAATGATCCTGCTGCTCTAGGCTCCCTCTAGTTCTCTCCCTCTCCTCTGCTGAGCACTCAATGGCTCCCCCCCCTCCTCCAAAGGAGGTCTTTGAGGAAGAGGCAGGCAGGAGGTGGGGGAGGGGGCTGGATTTTTGTTCCTTCTTTAAAGGCCAGGAGAACCAACAGTGGGGGCAGGGCAGGGTGGAGATAGGTCTAAAGAGTATTGGCCCCTACTGCCCATAAAGCACTGAATGTCAGAATTAGTAGGGCCTTTAAAATTGAAGATGTCAGGGGTAGAAGGACCTTTGGAACTCAGAATTTCAGAGCTGGGAGGGCCCTTAGAACCCGGGAGGTCAGAGCTGGGAGGGCCCTTAGAACCCGGGATGTCAGAGCTGGGAGGGCCCTTAGAACCCAGGAGGTCAGGGCTGGGAGGGCCCTTAGAACCCAGGAGGTCAGAGCTGGGAGGGCCCTTAGAACCCAGGAGGTCAGAGCTGGGAGGGCCCTTAGAACCCAGGAGGTCAGGGCTGGGAGGGCCCTTAGAACCCAGGAGGTCAGAGCTGGGAGGGCCCTTAGAACCCAGGAGGTCAGGGCTGGGAGGGCCCTTAGAACCCAGGAGGTCAGAGCTGGGAGGGCCCTTAGAACCCAGGAGGTCAGAGCTGGGAGGGCCCTTAGAACCCAGGAGGTCAGGGCTGGGAGGGCCCTTAGAACCCAGGAGGTCAGAGCTGGGAGGGCCCTTAGAACCCAGGAGGTCAGGGCTGGGAGGGCCCTTAGAACCCAGGAGGGCAGAGCTGGGAGGGCCCTTAGAACCCAGGAGGTCAGGGCTGGGAGGGCCCTTAGAACCCAGGGGGTCAGGGCAGGGAGGGCCTTAGAACCCAGGAGATCAGAGCTGGGAGGGTCCTTAGAACCCAGGAGGTCAGAGCTGGGAGGGCCCTTAGAACCCAGGAGGTCAGAGCTGGGAGGCCAAAAATATTCCCTGTTCACTCTTCCCCTGAGCACAGAGTTTCCCTCTCTGAGGCACAGAGTACCAGGTGGGGAGGATTAGATCTGAGTTCTAGCTCCTGGCAGACTTGGCTGTGCTGAGATCCTGAGCAAGCCCCTCAGCTTCCCTGGTCTCCCCTGTCCTAGTCTTTGCCATTCAAAGGAAGGGGCTGGCCCATAAATGCTGTCTCCCAGGTTTCTTTGCACCCTGAATGTTCAGGAGTCCTGAGCCACTCCAGCAGAGCAGGGAGGGGCTGGCACTAGGTGATGGCCAGGACCCCGCTGCTCCCCTCCCCTGCCCCAGGCTGGGCTCTCTGTCCTGACAATCGCTCCACTGAGGACCTCAGTACAAATGTTTGGGCAAGACCCAAATCTGGAACCCAGGCCCTGGTCACCGGGAAGGGCTGGAGCCGGAGCTCTGTTGCCCCCACCCCAGCAGCCACTGCCTGGCAGCCCAGCCTCCTCCCAGGCCCCAGTGAAAGCACAGACAGGGCCCTGGCGGGCGGCCAGCAGCACCTGGGATCAGATCTCCGTGAATACTGCGCCTGGGAGCCCCTGGGCCAGATGAGACAGGGATGGGCAGGCAGGGGGAGGAAGGGATGGGGGGGGGAAATGGTGGCAGCTTTACTGGGAAGAGAAGCCACAAGAATGCTGGGAGGCCGCCCTGCCTTCCCCCATCCCCAAAGCTGCCGCTGGGTGGGCCCCCGCCCCCCAGAGCCCAAGAGACTTCCTGAGGAGAGAATAGGGGCCAAGCCGTCAAGGCCACTCACCTGTTTATGCATTTCGATGTTGAGGCCGTAGGACATCTCATAGTACTGCAGGAGAGCAAGGGGAAGATGGAGGGAAGAGAGGCGTGCTCCAGCCCTCTGCCCCTCCCCAAGAGTTGTCCTGAACCCTTGCCCCTCCCCCACCCTCCCCCCAGGACCTCTCACCCCTGACCCGAGGACATCTCACCATGACATAGTGCCTGTGAATCTCAGTCTTCTCAGATGCCAGCTTCTCACACTCCACCTTCAAGCTAAGGGCCACATGCAAGTTCTGAGTGAGGGCCCCAGAGGCCGCCAGGCTGGGAAGGGAGCTAGGGGAACACTCACTTCCCTTGGCCCCCATGAGGCTCACTCCAGGCTAGGAGCCTGCCCCAGGAGGGAAGGTGAGCCTCAGAGGGAGATGGGATAACCCAGCTCAAGGTCTTCATTTTAGAGATGAAGGAGCCTGGGCCCAGAGAGGGAAAGGCTGTTCTCCAGCCGTCACCAGCAAGTCAATGGCAGCTTCAGAATCAGAACTGACACTTCCACCGGGTGTTTTCCCCTGTCCCAAATGAGACTATTGGGAAGGTGGGGAGGAGGGGAAGAGGAATGGAGGGAGACTCTTGGGGATTGAAGCTAAAAGGGATCACGGGGGAGGAGGGGTCTTGGCCAAGATCACAAGCTGGCATCAAGAGGCGGCATTCTCACCCAGTCTTGTGACTCCAAAATCCGGGGCCTGCGGCCCAAGAGGAGCCTGAGACTTCCCGGCTGGCCCGTCTCCTTGAGCCCCAAGCCTGTCTTTTGACCTCTATCAGAATCTCGAGGCAGGATCTTCCTTCTTCTCGAACCCCTCCTTACCTGTGGTACTGACTCTGAAGGAACTGGAACTCTTCCTTGATCCGATCCAGCGTCTCTGGGTAGGTGAGTTTCAGGGTCTGAGGAGTAGTGGCTGAAGCATTGGTGGTTACGAGCACGGCCGCCGCCGAGGCCACTGGAGGGGCTTGAAGGTGGGTCTGTGGGGGGGAAGCATTAGTGAACCTGCACAAAATCACCCAGCTTTTAAGTGACTAAGTCAGAATTTGAACTCAATGCTCATTTCTCTAAATTAAAATCCAAGACATTTTGGAGACACCAGGTCACTCAGAGCCAGTAGCTTGGGCTCAGCCTTAGGATGTGATGCCAGGAAGGACCCGAGTGGGGACTCAGACCCAGGCCTTCTAATCCACATTGCCCGAGGCAAGAGAGGGTCTAGTCCAATGCCTTTCTTTCACTGAGACCCCAAAGGCAGGGAAGGGATTTATTTGAGGTCCCTAGAAGTCAGCATGAGAGCTATTGACTAGTCCGGGTCGGGGGCCCCTTCCCTCTCCCCCCATTACTGCCCTCAAACCCTGGCAGTCCCACTGGGAGCGGGCACTGGGCACTTTAGCCTAGAGAGACTCACTAGGGAGGTCCTGAGGCAGGACTCACCAGAGGCGGCCTGTTCTGGGGAAACATCTTCAGCCAGAGGAAGCAGCCCTCCGCCTTATCCACCAGCCACCTCTCTGGCTACTAGATCTAATCTCTGGCCCTCTGCCCAGACCCTCGGACAGGCTCCAGCTCGAAACCGCCAAGGCTGCTGCCAGCGGGCTCTGAAAGGCAGCCGGCTGCACTGGGCTGGAAGAGAGAAGAGGGAAGGGGGGGCATCCCCTGCTGTGCCACCCTCAGAGCCCAGGCCTAGGTGCTGCCGGGACGGAGCTTGTGAGGATCACCCCCCCCCCCCCCCGCCCCTACCCCCCCCTCGGCCCTTTTGTATCCTCCCTCCGGCCGGCCCTTCCAACTCCTGCCAGCAGCCTCTCCACCTGCTGTCCAACTCCAGCCTGGCCCGAGCCCAGAGCTGGCCGGCCTGGGGCTAGCAGGCCACTTTGGCCAGCATCCCTCTTCCCCAGCTCAGCACTCTCTCCCCAGTGCCAACCCACCCAGCTCTGGCTCCCTCTCTCTCTTCTCCAGCCAGACAATGGGCCCTCCCCCTTCCTTTTTTTCTTCCCTTCCTCCTCCCCCCTTTCCTTCTCTCTCCCCTCTTCTTCCTTCCATTCTTCTTCCCTTTTCCTTCCTCGTCCCTCTTTTTTCCTCATCCTCACCCATCTCTGCTTCCATCACTTCTCTCTTCCTTTCCCCTCTCTCATTCTTTCCTTCTATCTCACTGGCCTCTTCTGGTTCTCTCTTCTCCTCCAGTCTCTCCTTCTCTCCCTTATTCCCCCTTCTTCTCTCCTGCCTCCTTCCCTCTTTTCCCTCATTCCCCCCATCCTCTCCCACTGTGTACACTTCTCCCTCATTCTCTCCCGCTCGCGGGTCCCCCTTACCCCCACTCTCCCCCCTCTACTTCGCAGCCTCTCCCCCCCCCCCCGGCCCCGCCTCCTATCTCCCTCTTTGGGAAGGAGGGGACGGAGGGGAGGGAGCAGGCGGCCGTCCCCGCTCGCTCCCCCAGGACTCACCAGGCAGGCTGGGGCACGAGGGGGAAGGAGGGACGGTCGGGGGCAGGAAGGAGGGGGTTCGGCGGCCCAGCGCAGCCCAGCAGGGTCCGGTCCGGCCAGGCCCACGGAGGAAGGGGAGGGGAGAAGGCGAAGGCCGGGGCCAGGAGTGCCTGGAGGCCCCCGAGCTGGCCTGCGCTGCTCGGCCCCACTCGGCTCCGCCCGGGCCCGGTCCGGCCCCAACCTCGGCTCGGCCTCCCCGCCCCCTCGGCCGCCGCTGTCGCCGCCGCCGCTGCCTCCTCCTCCTCCTCCTCCTCTTGGCCGCCCTCCCCGCTCCACTCCGCTCCGCCCCCGCCCGCCCCGCCTCCCCGGGCAGCAGAGGCAGCAGCGGCTCTGCGGGGAAACTGATCAATGAACGCGCGCCAGGTCCACGTGGGCCGGGGCTCGTGCGGGCCAGCGCCGAGCAGAGCCGACCAATCAGGGCGCTGCGGGGGCCACCGCGCCCCCACGTGGGGTCCTCGCGCTGCCACCACCGCCCGAGCCCATTGGCCGGCCCCAGAGTTCCGCCCCGGGAATGTGTCAATCAGCCCGGAGCCTGCGGAGCGATCAAGCCGGGTTGGGGCTTTAACCCTTGACTGGATAGTCTGCGATGGAGGTGTTTTGTTCCAGGAAAAGGGAGGAGGGGGAGTGGGGGAAGGGGAGAGGATTGTAGGACAATTGTGGGAGGAAGCCGGAGCGTCGGCCTAGGACTGGCAATGTTAAAACAGATCCGATGGGCCTTTAGAGCTGGGAACCTTAGAAGCCATCCCCTTGTTTTTCTCTCTGGGGAAACTGAGGCCCAAAGCCCGGAAGCGATTCGCCGAAGCTCGCCCCGCTCCGGAGCCGCGGAGCCCGGACTGGAGCTCCGCTTTCTGGCCCAGGCCCAGCTTCCCACTCCACTGAATCCTCCCCTACAGCCCCTTGAGGGCCCGAGGGCAGGGCTGGCTAGTCCGTCTGACCGATGGGGCAATCGAGGCGGGGAGGAAGGAAGTGCCGGGTCCGGGTCACGGCGGGAGCTACCGGAGCTCTGGGAGCTGGCTCCACCCCGAAGGTTGCCCCTGTTCTGAGAAGGACAGAGGATCCTCCACAGCGCAGCTTTCCCTGCATCCCCCATCCGTCCTCTGGGTCTGCCCCAAGAACTCACCCTGAGCGCAATTAGTGAGTCATGGGGGCTGAGCGGGGGAGGGGGGTGCTGAGAAGAAGCTGAGTTTCCAAACAAATTAGCCCGAGATGGTCAGTCCCATCAGGGGCCTGGTTCCCAGGGCGAAAGCCGCCCTCCTCCTTCTCCCGGTAATTACTGCTCCTTCGGGACTGGGCTGGGTCTGAATGGAGGGGGGGAAGGGGAGGAGGAGAGCGAGGAAGGGCCCTCGGGGCTGAGTCCGGACACCTGTCCTTGCTCTTGCTGACCCAGCCTAGCATCTCCCCTCCTCAGCCACCCACTGAAGGGGGCCGGCTGTCAGAACAAACTCCCTGGATGCGGGGGTTCAGACTAACAGCTCCTGAACGCTCCCCTCCACAATCCCCTATCCCCTGGCATGTCTCTCGGCTTTGGACTTTTTTCCTAATGTTAACAGACCCTACTGGGTACAGAGCTTCTGGGAAAGATACAAAGTTCAAACAGTCAGGAGACCCGGCTTCCATTCCTAGTTCTTCCACTAATCAAATAAAATAATGCATTTAAAGCACTTTGCAAACCTCGGCTATGTAAATGACATCTCCCTTTCTCAGGGTTGCTTAATTGCGGTGTATTAACTCTAGATGTGATCTCTGACCAACACATTCCCTGTTTGGGGACCCTTTTCTGGAAAGTGAGGGTGACAGTAAGGTATCACAGCTCAGAAAGCGCTCAGGGAACTGGAATTAAGACTTTGGCTTCAATTCCACCTCTGGGTCCCCATCTAACAATTCTCTACCTGAATGGCCCTCTCCAAAGAATACTCTCCAAGCTCTGATTCTATGAGCCTCATACTTCCCTCCTTACCAGGCTGTTGTGAGGAAATTCTCCCATTGAATCCAGTCCTTCTGATCTATAACTGGACGCAGGACCCAGATGGCCTTGGAGGGGAAAGTGAGGCAGGTGACCTTGCCCAGCTCCTCTTCACTGAATCTAAGTCACCAATCACAACCCTGATGTCATGGTTTTCTTCGAGAAACAAAACAACAACTTTGCTAGAGCATTATTCTGTAACCAAAACCCTTCCCCCTCAGCTCCCTGATCGCCAGCCTAGGCCCAAAGCCAACTTGTCAAAGCCAGAATAAGTCTGAACCAGCAGCCACCAGACCTGGGTCAAAGCAGATAGAACTAGGTAAGATACTAGCATCGATGAGCACAGCACATTGCACTTGTTGCAGCCCTTGAATGCAGCTTGGTCCAATGTAAAGAATGCTAACTCCGGTGAGGGGGGCTTGGGTTCAAATCCCACTTCTTGCTGTATTGGTGTGACAACCCCCTTCTTTGTAATCTTCAATCTCCTTATTTACTGGCTCTTTCTTTACTGCCTTACCCATGGGTTATATCTTCCCCATTCTGAAAGAATCTCACCCAACCTAACTGTCCTATTCAGCTCTCACTTGTCATTTTATATTTCTCCTTCCCTTCCTAAGGGTCAGCCACAATGGTGGCCCCCCCTTCCTTTCCTCTTCTAAACCTAACACTTCTGGATTCTGACTTCATCATTCTTCTGAAGCTGCTCTTTCTCCAAAGTTACCCAAACTCCTCTGAGCTGTGACATCCAATGGTCTTTTCTCAATCTTCCTTCTCTTTGATCTCTCTACAGTCTTTACCATTGTACATCACCCACTTTTCCTCTCTCTGGGTTTTCACAACATTGTTCTCTGCTGCCTCTCCTCCTACCTGTCTTTCCACTCTTTAGTTTTCTTTGTTGGATCTTCATCCAGGTCATGTCTGCTAACCTTGGATGTCTCCCAAAGGTCTGCCTGTACTTTCTTCATCTCAACTCGATGAACTCATCAGCCTCCATAAATTTAACTATCATCTCTATGTTGATAGTCCCAGATATATATATATATCAGTCCCACTTTCTCTTCTGAATCTTTCATCACCAACTAACTAACTGCCTTTTGGCTAGCTCTCAAGCTCAATGGGTTCAAAATCACACTCATTATCTCTCCCTACAAAGGGAACTTTCTGAACTGCCTTATTAAGAACACTAACTATCTTTCCAGGCATCCAGGCTGGAAATCTAGGTGTCATCCTTGACTTTTCACCCTCATTCATCTCACATAGCTAATCTGTGTCAAGTCTTGTTTTGACCTTCACAGCATAGCTCATGTACTTCTCACAGCCACCACCCTGGTACAGACCTTCATGGCTTTGTTCTTGGACTATTACAGTAGCTGCTGGTGTTTCTGCTAGCTTCAAGTCTTTCCCCACACTCATCCATCCTCCATTCAGCCACTAAAATGATTTTCCTAAAGCTCAAGTACCATTCTGCCATCCCTTACTCAGTCGGATCCAGTGGCTGCCTATTGCCTCCAGGAGCAAATGAAAAATGCTCTTGGCTTTAGAAATCCTTCACAACTGGCCCTATCCTATTTTTCCATTCTTCTTACACCTTACTCCCCTTCATATACTCCTACTGTAACTTCTTACTGTTCTTCCTCCAAGACAAATTTGCACTGATTGTCCCTCTCCTCACTGGCTTCCCAGGCTTCCTTCAAAATTCAACTTCAGTCCTACTTTCAGAAAAAGTCCCCTCCCACCTGCCATAGTTAGTACCTTCCAGTACTTTACACTGTCTATATCTCATATTTAGGCAGTTTTTGCATACTGTCTCCCCTATTAGAATGTGAGATTCTTCAAGGCAGGAGCCCTTTTTTGGCTTTCTTTGCATTCCCAGAGCTTAGCACAGTGCCTGACTTACTAAGCACTTACTAAGATGCTAATGCACCGACAGACTGAATTCATATCCTAAAGTCTCAGTATCTAGCTTAATATCTATATAGCACTTCCTAACTGTCAGGTACTGTGCTAAATGCTTCACAAATATTTACAAATTTTATAAAGCACTCACAACCCTGAGAGGTATATCCCCATTTTGCAGTTGAAGAAACAGGCAAACAGGTTAAATGACTTGCCCAAAATGACACAGCTAATAAGGGTCAGATTTAACTCAGATCTAATCCCAGATTTGAAGTCAGATCTTTTTGGCTGAGGGTCTCTCTACTGAGGCTACCTTCCTGCTTATAGAAATTAAAATGTAAGGATAGGACTCAATAGAGAATGGCCTCTGACATCCCATTTTGGATCATTAGCCCATATCTCATAGAATCCTACAATAGCTCTCCAAGGTGGACATCCTCTTCAGATGTGTGAATAAGTCTAGGAATTGGGTTCAAAATCAAGTTTCTCTCACTTCCTACTCATGTGATCTTGTCACAGGAAGAGACCCAACAAGCTTGGTGGCTTTGGTTTTCTCATCTGTAAAATGAAAGGGGCTGATCTCCCCTCCTGCCCTTGAGCTTCCAGCTCTGAATGTGTGATCCTTTGATTGTACCAATATTGTACCAATTGTACCATTTCCTTCCTGTGATTTTGATGTGCCATCTTTATTGCCTGGAGCTCACAATCATCTCCAGGGATGATCTATGTCTTGCCACTGGATTCAAATGTCTCTGGAAGGAAAAGTAAGGCTGGTGACTTGCACAGCCCAGCCTCACTTCAATACAAGTCACCGTACCCTAGAAGTGCCTGACTTTGGCAGAGGACAAACGGCATGTTACCTCCCTAGTCCTTGGGAGTAGATAGAAAACTATTGGATGAAAGAAGGTCAAATCAACAAGACTCGGCAACGATTAAATACTGGGTATGCAGGGATATGCTAAAAGAGGAGAAAGAGGAGAGCCAAAGATGGAAATGGAGAAGGATTGGTCAGATAGATAGGAGGAAAACTGAAAGAGGGCAGCATTGGAGCAGAAGTCAAGGGAAGAAAGAAGATCTGGGAGTAGGAAGAGATCAGCAGTGTCAGAACTTTGCAGAGAGGTCAAAATAGATAAGGACTAAGAGAATGACACCGAATTGAACAATTAGGGACCTTTAAAGGGAGCAATTTCAATAGAGCATAAGGGTTTGAAAGTTGATTGTAAGGAGTAGAAGAGTGAGGGGGTGGCAAAGAAACCTGGTTTAGTGGGTATTATTCCAGTTGGAGTCAGTGAATCTGGATTCAAATCGTGGATTTACTAATTACTGCTTAGAGAGTCACCAAACTGAGTGGATGCCCAATTGTTGGGGAATGGCTGAATAAGTTATGATATATGAATATTATGGAATATTATTATTCTATAAGAAGAGATCAGCAGGATGATTTCAGAAAAGCCTGGAGAAACTTACATAAACTGATGCTGAGTGAATAGAATTAGGGGAACATTGTACATAGCAACAAGATTATATGATGATCAACTCTGACTGATGTGGCTCTTTTCCACAATGAAGTGATTCAGACCAATTCCAATAGACTTGTGATGGAGAGAGCCATGCACATCCAGAGAGAGGATTATGGGGACAGAATGTAGAGCACAACATAGTATTTTCACCTTTTTTGTTGTTGTTTGCTTTTTTTTGGTTTGTTTTCTTTCTCACTTTTTTCCCTTTTTGACCTGATTTTTCTTGTGAAGCACAATAAATGTGGAAATATATATATAGAAGAATTGTACTTATTTAGCATGTATTGGATTGCTTGCCATTTAGGGGAAGGGATGGAAAGAAAGGAAGGAGAAAAATATGGAGCACAAAATAAAAAAACTATTATTAAAAAAGAGAGTTGTATCAAATATTAAAGATGGAAAGAACTTCAAAAGTCATCTAATTCAAATTTTCTGCAAAATGTTTCTATTTAATATACCCTTTTATGATTTTTAGGTGGTTAAATGACTTGCCCAAGGACACATAGCTAGTGTTATATATCTGAGGCTGTATTTGAACTCAAGTCTTTCATACTTTAGGGCTAGTACCTCTATCCACAGAGTTATCTACCTGCTCCTTGATGTATTCTTTTATCTTTTCTGTTCCTCTAGCAGATGTCTCCTATTATTGATGCCCCCCCCCAATCTTTAATATCTCCATATCTACTGATTCCTTTTCCATTGCCTACAAACAAGCCCATGTCACCGTCATTCCTAAAAAACACTCACTGGACCCTACAATTCTGCTAGCTATTGTTCTGTGTCCCTTTTCCCTTTTCCCTTTTCCCTTGGTCCCTCTACTTCCTCTCAGCCAGCAGAGTCCTGGCTTCTGACTTCAACATTCAGTTGAAACTGCCTTTTCCAAAGTTATCAGCGACTTCTTAATTGCTGAATCTAACAGCCTTTTCTTGGTCCTCATTTACCCCTTCCAAACTTTCTTCTTTTCCTAACTTCCCTATTACTATCAATTACTATCTTCTTTTCTTCTTCTTTTCCTAACTTCCCTATTACTATCAAGAGCATTTCCATTCTTCTATTTCCCCAACTCTACACTCTTCACATCATTTCAACTCTTCAGATTTTCACTCACCCCACATGTCCAGTGACTCCTCATATTATGGCATTTCTAGCTCCATGACATCTCTTCCATCTGTCTCTCTATATACAACTGCTACTTTAGTTTAGTAGATTATATCTTTAAAAATAATATTTTACTTAAAAGGATCAGACAAGTATAACCTATATCAGATTGTTTGCTGTCTTGGGGAGAGGGAGGGAAAAGAGGGAGGGAGAAAAAATTTGGAACACAAATTAAAAAAATGAATATTGAAAATTATTTTACATGTATTTGGAAAAATAAAATGCTATTGAGAAAAATATTTTATTCCCCATATTACATGTAAAAACAATTTTTCACATTTTACATTAGAGATTTTTTAAAATTCCCAATTCTAAACTACCCTACCTCTTGTTCCCCCTTCCCTGAGAAGGTAAGTTATACATGTGCAATAATCACCTTCATCATATCTTGACTAGACTCTTATAGTAGCTGCCTAATTATTTTCCATCTGCACTGTATATATCTTGCATGGTTGCCATTGTTTCAAATTATCTTCCCCATTAGAATATGAACTTCTTGAGGGGCAGGGGCTTTGTTTTACTACTACCACTTTTTTTTTTCCATCTCCAGCACAGTGTCTGGCACATAGGAAGTTCTTAAAAGATGCTTATTGACTGATCTACTGATTGTTCAGCCTCCAGTTTCTCCCCAATCCAATTTATCCCCCACATGGCAACCAAAGTGATTTTCCCAAAGCTTTGGTCTGACTGTGTTGCCCCTCCTCAATAAACACCAGTGGCTTCTTATTATCTCCAGGATCAAATATAAATTCTTCTGTTTGGCTTGTTAAAGCTCTTTGCAGCCTGCCCCCATCCTGCCTTCCCAGCCTTCTTATATTTTAACCCCCTCCATACAGCCATATCAGCCTTCTTGCTGTTTCTTTATCTCCTATCTCCATATTTTTACACTGTGTACACACACTCCTAGAAGAAGCTTCCTCTTCACTTCTGCTCCTTGGAATTTTTAGTTTCCTTCAAGACTCCACTTAATTGTTATCTTCTGCATGAGTCTATCACCTCTCTGGAGGTAGACAACAGGTAGTTAGATCACACCATGGGGTAGAACAATGGAAGGCCTGAATTCAGATTTCTTGCATAACTTTATACAAATTTCTTGTATAAATAATATATACAAAAGTAATACTATGGTAAAGAAAAACAACTTTGAAAGACTTCAAAATTCTGTTTAAAGCAATGACCAACAAGATCTCCAGACCCAGAAAGAATAATAATTTTGCAGAGAGCTTTATAATTTGCAAAGCACTCTTGCTTGATCCCCATAATAATCCTATGGGTAGGGACTATCATTTTCTCATTTTGCAGATGAGAATACTGAGGCAGAAGTAAAATTACTTTATCATATTATTACTTTTATATAAATTATTCTTCCTTCTTTCTGTACTGGTTCACACTGATTGGGATGCCCTGAAATTCTCTTTTGTCATTTTTTATAGTATAATGTTTCATCATATTTATATATCACAACTTTTTCATTCATTTAATAAATATTTATTAAGCACCTACTGTGTGCCAAGCACTGCACTAAGCATTAGGGGTAGGCCCCTATGGAACAAAGATTCTTCATAAGTTAACATTAGGAAGTTGAGCTTGATGCATTTTTTTTTAATTTTCAAGCTTTTTATTTATAAATTTTTATTTACAAATATGCATAGTTTTCAAATCCACCCCTGCAAAATCTTGTGTTTCAATTTTTTTCTCTCTCCCTTCTCTCTACTCCCTTCCCTAGACAGTAAGTAATCCAATATATGTTAAACATGTGCAATTCTTCTATATATATTTCCACCATTATCATGTTGCATAAGAAAAATCAGATTAAAAAGGACAAAAAAATGAGAAAGAAAACAAAATGTAAATAAACAACAGCAAAAAAAGGTGAAAATACTCTGTTGTGGTCCACATTCAGCCCCACGTTCCTCTTTCTGGGTGCAGATGGCTCTCTCCATTGCAAGACCATTGGAACTGCTCCGACTTAATGAACTAATTCTCACTCTAATGATTCCAAGTGGAGGCGTTGGGGGTAGATCATCTATAGGAGTTTGGAAAGGAAAGAGAGAGGAAGTATAGGGAGATAGCGTGGGGAAATAAGAGGACCAAATGAAGGTTTTACAAGCTTTAGGATATTACTTTCTCCTGGTTCTCTTCTTGTCTTCAAGACAACAAGAAACTATTAAGTATTTATTATGTGCCCTGCTCTGTACTACACATACAAGGAGAAAGCAAAGACAGTCTAACCTCAAGGAACTTCCATTCTAATGGGGAAAAACAATTATCACAAGACGGTAACCAGAAGGAGACATGGTAGAGAGTCTAGGGAGTCAGTTCTTCTGTTGGGAGAAGAACGCAGACAAGACTGGTCTGATTGCCATGCTTAAAAATGGAGGTTCTGAGAGGAACCAGCCAACCAGAGGAAGAGGCAGAATGGGAGAGAGGCCCTTTCATTTGTCTGACTACTTCTCAATTTCCTTTGATGGATCATCATCCCTATATATCCTACTCAATATGCGTTGGTGCTCCCTAAGGCATTATCCTGAACCCTCTTGTTGCTCTTTCCTTTGGAGAGCTGATTTCATCAGTATCCATAAAGGTTCGATTATTATCTCTTCATTGATGATTCCCAGATTGACATACTCATCTCTAATCCCTCTCCATCTCCAACTTCCTGCTGAGGATGCACACTAGATGATCTATCATTGAATTAAACTTAATTTGTCCAAAATGGAACTCATCATCATCTGTCTCCCAGCCCTGTTCTCAGAACCCAGTTCTCCTTTAAATATCCTTATTTCTGTCAAAGGCTTTTGTTTTTGTTGTTCATCCTTTATTCTGGAAGAGGACCAATGACATCCCAGAGTGATTTTCGTGGAAGGATTGCACAAATTCATCAATCTCACTCTCTCTTCCAGTCATTGATGTCCAGTGGCAGGACAAAAGTCAGAGTAACTGGCATACAGTGGGCGCCCTTGGCCTATCGAAATTAAGGTCTTTCCCAGGCCTCAATTTGTCTGAAGCAATGCCCATTCCAAGACGAAGGATATGGTAAAGACATTGCCATTCTCACAGTCACCTGAGTTCATTACCTCAATCAATCCTGAACCTTCACTCTTTGCTCACAGATCACATCAGTTGTCAGTCAATAGTCAACAAACATTTCCTAAGCATGTACTATGGCTTAGGCATTATAAAAAGCAGTAAAACTTCTTCATTCCAGCACCTCATATTTATTCCTGGCTTCCTGTTTAGGCAATCAATATTATTTATTAAATGCCAACAGTATGCAAAATACTAGAGATATAAAAAGACAAAAACACAGTCCCTGACTTCAAGGAGCTCATATTTTAATGAGTCAGATAGAAAGATAACATAAAGATAATTAGGTTCATACAAGAAAGTTATAAAATAAATAAAAAGGGGAGGCATTATCATTTGGGGGTGGAGATAGACCAGAAAAAGATAGTGGGAAAAAGTGGGGTTTTTAAAGAGGTCCAGGGAGACTAAGAATAAATAGAAATTCATAGAACTAGGAAATGGAATATTGCATTTGAAGACCTGTAAATAAACAGATTCTAGAATGAATAAAGGGGAAAGATATAAGAATATTGGAAAGGCAAGAAGAAGTTAAATTTTGAAGGATATTCAAAGCCAAAAAGATTTTATATTTGATTCCGCAGGTTATAGGGAGCCACTGAATCCTATTGAGCAGAAGTGTGTGATATGCTTGAGAAAAATTACCTTGAGAGCAAATGATAGATAGATCAGAGCGGGGAAAGACGTGAGGCAAGGAGACCAGTAAGTTAGAAGGGCACCTTGGAATTACCACAGAGAAGTTGTAAGAACCTGAACCAAAGTAGTAGATGAATGAGTGGAGATAAGGGGATAAGAAATATGGCAGAGGAAAAAATAGCAAGACTTGGCAAAGTTTATATAAGTGGTGTGAGTGGAGTGAGGAATTGAGAATGATCTCAAAGTTGCCAGCCTAGTGACTGTGGGTGGATGGTATTGCCCTTGGCAGCAAAGAAAACTTCAGAAAGGGGGAAATTTAAGAAGGAGAAAGGTGAACTTGGACAAGTTGAGTTTGAAAAGCCTGTGGGACATCCAGTTGAAGAGAAATGGCTTAGCTCTGCTAAGGCTAGCTAAGGCTAGATATATAGATCTGGAAATCCTTGGCAAAGAGATGATAATTGAACCCATAGGGGCTGATGAGCTCACCAAGTGAACTAATATAGAAGGAGAAGAAAAGAGAAACCAGCAGAATCTCTCAAGGGACACCCACATTAGTGGGTTTGACGTAGATGAAGATCTACCAGTGGAAGGGCTAGGAGATAGCAGCTACAGGAAAACACTGTTGATGGAACTATAAATTGGCCCAGTCATTATGGAATGAATTTTGAAATTATGTCCCCAAAGTCAGTACACTGTATCTACCCTTTGATGTAGTGATATCACTTATAAGGCCTATATCTCAAAGATTTTCAAGAAAGAGAAAAAGGACCCTTATGTACATAAATGTTTGTGGTCACTTTTTGTCCTAATAATAAAGAGCAGGAACTAATGGGGTGCTCATCACTTGGGGAATGGCTGAAGAAATCATGTATATGACCATAATGGGACAATAGTTTGTCATAAGAAATGACAGAAAGATGTGTACTTTTTGATGCAGAGAAATAAGTTAGCCAAACCAGAAGCCCAATTTATACAATAACAACTCCATTCAAAGACAAATAACTTTGAAAGACTTAAGGACTTTGATAAGGGCAATGACAATCCTAAATCCAGAGGACCGATGAGGAAAAAGATATCTACCTCCTGACTGAGAGGTGGTGGACTCAGGGTGCAGAATAACTTATACATTCTTAGATGTGTTCAATGGGGAGTTTCTTTTAGTTGAATATGCATCATTAATACAATGTCTTTTGTGGGAAAATAGAGGGACAGAAGATAAATATTTGTTAATTAATTTTTTTGCAAATATTCATCAAAGAAGATGAAAAAGGATAATTCAAATAGAAGAAAAGCCAAGAAAGAAGAGTGTCACAAAATAGAGTGGAGATAATACTTAGAAGGAGAGTGTTGGGAAGGGAGGGAAAAAAATAAAAGGAAAAGGAAAAGGCACAATAGAGAACAAAAGAAAATCCTGAAGGATGCACAGAAAAGCTAGCTTTCTTGGAAAATAATGTGTGGGATTTATTACATAGGTTTCTGAGAAATGGAAATTTATTGTTCTATATTGAATCGTCTCTCATGTTCTGTTATTTACATGAAAATGCTCTTTTTGTCTTTTCTCATTTTGTCTTTAATTTTAAAATGAATAAATAATTTTTTTAAAAATAAGAGAAGGTAATGGACAGGGTGAAATACTATGAAGCGGCTAGAAGTTTAAGGATTGAGAAAAAGACCAATAGATTTGACAAGATTTGGCTTAAGAGACCATAACTGGGCCAGCTAGGTGGCACAGTAGACAGAGCACAACTCCTGAAGTCAGTAGGATCTGAGTTCAAATGTGGCCTCAGACACCTAACACTTCCTAGCTGAGTGACCCTGGGCAAGTCACTCAATTGCCTCAGGAAACAAAAAAAGACCATAGGCAACTTTGGAGAGGGCAGTTTCAGTTAAAAACGTGACTGCCTCACTATTTTAAGTCTCATTATCGCTTGGAAAATTATGCAAACCTTCTAAATTGTCTTTTTTTTTTTTCCTTTCCTCTCATCCCCCATCCATCATATCCATAGCTGCCAAAATGATCTTCCTAAAGCAAGATTGTCACTCCAGCCTTCCTTGGCTTCCTATATCTGTATTATAATATGTGAACTCTTTAAGCTGAATGTTAGTTCAGCCAAAATCTGGCTCAAACCTCTTTTTTTAGTTTTCACTCATTATAATCTGTATTTCAGACAAAGCGGGCCCCTATCAGATACTTTCCTAGATCTTCCTCTTAAGGGACACCCTCCCACATCATGTCTTTCTCAAAGAATTCTCTTTTTTAGGGCTTAACTTATATGTCACCTCCTCTATTAGACCTTTCCCAGACTCCCCATTTCTACTCTTCCAGCTCACTCCCTCCTCAAATGAACCAATATTTACTTCTCTCTGTTGACTTTGAATTCCTAGAGGGCAAATTGTTTTATTTTTAGCTTTGTGTACCCCCAGGACCTAGCCCGGTGCCCTGTACATAGAAATCCCTTAAGAAGGGTTCAACTGAGTTGAAGTGAGTTGAAGGGTGAAAGAGAATTGGGCACCTTTGTGGGCAGTAGGAGGGAGCTAGGAAAAATAGAGAGGATGTAGATGGCGCGGGGAAGAGAGAGCAGAGAGTTGGGGTAAGCTCTCAGAGGAGACAAGAGGGCATAGTTAGGAGAAAGGCCCTCCCTTCCTGAGACTGCAGTGAAGCAGCAGAGACTGGAGAGGTGGGAGGGGTATTGAGATGCAACATATAGGGGAAGACGAGGCAGCTCACAATTGATGGCTTCTGTTTCCTCAATAAAGTATGTGGCAAGGTCATCAGCTGAAAGAGAGGGGGGCAGGGAAGAGAGGGCTGGAGGAGAGACGAAAAGGCTTGGAATAGCAGCTATTAATGTGTGATAAAGAGTCCATCAGGAAAGAATAAAAGGATTGCCATGTAGCCGTGAGGACCCAGTGGAGATTAGATAATGGGGATTTATGATGGACCCAGGCAGCATTATTACATGCTGTCCCCCAGAGATGTTCATCAGCCTGAAAGTAGGAGTGGAAGGAGTGTCCTCAGGATTGAGAACAGACGGAACACGAATGGTGGGAGGAGAAGAGGGAAAGGGATTCAAAAGTAGGGAAATGGTGCAACTGGAGAGTCAAGGATGGGAAGAGTGCCAAGTGACAAAAATCAGGCAAATGTCCTGACCTAAAAAAAAAAAAAAAGGGAAAGAGAAGAAAAAATGGAAAGAGCAGGGTGTCTCTGGGCTCTGATTCCTGTGAAGTTCTAGGCTAGGTTATGAGGCATGGGGGAAGGACATTCAAATAAGAGGGGCAGCCCACAAAGCATAGCAGCTTCACCAAGAACAGATCAGATCACACATTTCCTTTTTGGACAGGGTTTGTGATAATAATAATAGCTATTATTTTTATATATTTATTAAATAGCTTTAAGTTTGTAAAGAACTTTACAAATACTATTTTATCTTCATGTTATGGATGAAAAAACTGAAGCTGAGAGGAATGATTTCACTAGGGTCACACAACTGGCAATTGTCTGAGGTAGGACTTGAATTCAGCTCTTGCGCATTCCAAGTCCAGGACTCCGTCTGCTAATGTAGATGTGGTTTTTGTCACTCTTGTTCGTGTGTCTGACACTTCATGGCATCACTTGGAGTTTTCTTGGCAAAGATACTGGAGTGGTTTGCTTTTTCCTTTTCTAGTTCATTTTATAGATGAGGAACCTGAGGAAATCAGGGTTATTAAGTAACTTGCCCAGAGCCACACAGATGGTAAGTGGCCAGGCTGGGTTTGATCCCAGGAAAATGAGTCTTCTTGACTTTATCTACTATGTCAAATGGGGTTTACCTGGGTTTTAAGTGACTTGATAGTCCTTCATTCAGTTTTCATCCTTTGGATTTAAAGAGGAAATTCACAAAGAAGTCAAAGACATCAAAAGTGACGTTTTCACTTAAGTGTGAATTGGATTTAAGTGAGGAAGAGTTGGACAAAGTTGTCAGTCTCACTCTCTCTTCCAGAGTCATTGGGGTCCCATGGGAAGGCAAAAGCCAGGATGATTGGTGAATAATCCTGATACCTTTGATGTCTGGCCAGCCTTTAATCCATTCATGATGACTTCAGGTGCCTTCCTGGCCATTGGAACAAATTATTCTTATTCACCCATTCTGCATGGATTTGAGACTCTTCGGTTACTCTGAACCTGGTTTGGCCCATAAACCAACAAGCTTTTACTGGGGTGCAAGTGCTTTTCAGAGCTACAGGTAAGAGTTGGGTGACAGGTGGACACGAAAGGTGGATGAGCATCCCTGTTAAAGGCTTGGCAAGCTTTCACGACAAAGGTGTGAGTCCTCCTTGAACACCCCATATATCCCACGTGCTTGCAGAAAGTATGGAAAGATGAGGTCTAGATAATAGAATAATCATGTAGAAACAGACCTAACTGCCTGGCTAAATGCCTAGTCCCAAACCAAACTTGGGAAGGAGGTCTTCAGTGGAATGCGGCAGGGATCTACTATTGACTCTGTGGGTTTAATATGTTTATCTGTGACTTGACTTTGGGGATGTCATACTTCAGTTTTCCAAGCAACACAACACTGGGAGGTTTGATTAGTACCTTGTGTGATAGTCAACTAAATTCAGTTGAATAAATATATATTAAGTACTTATGTACCAGGTACTGTGCTAAGAGCCAGGGATACAAAAAACCAAGAAACACAATCTCTGCCCTCAAGAAGCTTACAATCTAATGGCAGAAGGGAGAGGAATCTTCTATAAAAGAAAGTTTTGGAAGAAATTTATTGCTCCACTCTCCAGCCCTCCAATCAGAGAGGAGAAGGTGATGAGTAAAACTTTATTTCTGTAAGATAAAACTAACTAGAATGTACTTTTTTATTATTTAATTTTCCTTTCCTCTGTTTTTTTAAATTTTATTTAGAATTTTTTTCCACAGTATATATGCATGAGTAATTTTTTATAATATTATCCCTTGTATTCATTTTTCCAAATTATCCCCCCCTCCCTCCACACCCTCCCCCCATGACAGGCAATCCCATACATTTTACATATGTTACAATATAACCCAGATACAATATATGTGTGTAAATACCATTTTCTTGTTGCACTAGAATGTACTAACTTTTTAAAAAATTAACTTTCCAAGGACAAACTGATTGGTGTAGCTTGCCTGCTGTTGATTTGAAAAAAGATCTTATGATCTGAATACAAAACTGAGTCAATCTACATAGTGGTGACATTTCAGATGATCAGGAGGACAATACTCTTGTGGAATTGAAACCAAGCTGATGGCAAACTGAGAGTTCTCTGGAAAGCAAAAAGGTCTCGACAGCCTAGAGCATGAGACTTGAGTCTAATAAGATGAAATGCATTTTTCTCCTTTTTTTTTTTTTTTGCAGCCTTCATCTTATTTATATTGATGCCTTTTGTTGCTACATCATATTAATTTCTGAATATATTATTCAAATCAGTGGGCCATCCATCCCTAGTAACAAATATTTAAAAAGAATGAAGAAAAAGCAGTTTAATAAATCTAATCAATGCATCAAACGGATCTGAAAATATACAAAATGGACAAAAAGTAGGGCAGCTAGGTGGTACTCTAGTGCTTAAAGGGCAAGGCCTGGAGTCTGGAAAAGTCATTTTCCTGAGTTCAAATCTAGCCTCAGCTGCTTAGTAGCTGTGTGTCCCTGGACAAGTCATTTAACTTTGTTTGCTTCAGTTTCCTCCTCTGTAAAAATGATCTAGAGAAGGAAATGGCAAACTACTCCAGTAGTGAAAACTTTGACAAGAAAACTCCAAATAGGATCATGAAGAGTTAGACACAACTGAAAAAGGACTGAAAAGACACAACTGAAAAACAACACACCCATAGAATTGCCCAACTTTGCAAAATAGGGGAGGAAGATGCATTTTCTTTTATTTTTCCATTTAAATTTATGTCTTTTGACTCTACATATGTAGACTTTCATTTCTATACACTCTTCTATCTCCCCCCCCCCAAGGTGGACATTACAGAAAGAAAACAGATGTGTAGTACATGAATACATTAGCTGAGAATTGCAGTGTACACAAAGAAAGAGGATTTTCTCATATCTTATCTGAAGCTAAGATTGGTCAGGGTAATTATAAGGCATATAGTTTAATTTTGGGGGTTTCTTCCTATTTAGGAGTTTTGCTTGCTTCATTCTGTATCATTTGCTCATTTCGTTCATATAAATCTTTCCATGTTGCTCTGCATTTTTCACGGGATAATAGATCTAGAACCTCAGAGACTTTCCTTCATTCCACAAATAAGAAAACTGAGGCATAGGGAAATTCAGTGACTTGCCCAAAATCATACAAATAGAAAACATCATTTCTTGTAAAACTGAAATATCTCTTTTTTTTTTTTTTTTTTTAATTTTTTATTTTATTTTATAATTATAACATTTTTTAACAGTACATATGCATGGGTAATTTTTTACCACATTATCCCTTGCACTTACTTCTATTCAGATTTTTTCCCTTCCTCCCCCAACCCCCTCCCCCAGATGGCAAGCAGTCTTATATATGTTAAATATATTACAGTATAATTTAGATACAATATATGTGTGTAGAACCGAATTTTTTTGTTGCACAGGAAGAATTGGATTCAGAAGGTAAAAATAACAGTTTACATTCATTTCCCAGTGTTCCTTTTCTGGATGTAGCTGGTTCTGTCCATCATTAATCAATTGGGATTGGATTAGTTCTTCTCTATGTTGAAGAAATCCACTTCCATCAGCATACATCCTCGTACAGTATCATTGTTGAAGTGTATAATGATCTTCTGGTTCTGCTCGTTTCACTCAGCATCAGTTGATGTAAGTCTCTCCAAGCCTCTCTGTATTTCTCCTGTTGGTCATTTCTTATAGAACAATAATATTCCATAACATTCATATACCATAGTTTACCCAACCATTCTCCAATTGATGGACATCCATTCATCTTCCAGCTTCTAGCCACTATGAAAAGGGCTGCCACAAACATTTTGGCACATACAGGACCCTTTCCCTTCTCTAGTAGTTCCTTGGGGTATAAGCCCAGTAGTAGTATGGCTGGGTCAAAGGGTATGCACATTTTGATAACTTTTTGGGCATAATTCCAGATTGCTCTCCAGAATGGTTGGATTCTTTCACAACTCCACCAACAATGCATCAGTGTCCCAGTTTTCCCACAGCCCCTCCAACATTCATCGTTATTTGTTCCTGTCATCTTAGCCAATCTGACAAGTGTGTAATGATACCTCAGAGTTGTCTTAATTTGCATTTCTCTGATCAATAGTGATTTGGAACACTCTTTCATATGAGTGGAAATAGTTTTAATTTCATCATCTGAAAATTGTCTGTTCATATCCTTTGACCATTTATCAATTGGAGAATGGCTTGATTTCTTATAAATTAAAGTCAATTCTCTGTATATTTTGGAGATGAGGCCTTTATCAGAACCTTTAACTGTAAAAATTTTTTCCCAATTTGTTACTTCCCTTCTAATCTTGTTTGCATTAGTTTTGTTTGTGCAGAAACTTTTTAATTTGGTGTAATCAAAATGTTCTATTTTGTGATCAATAATGGTCTCTAGTTCTCCCTTGGACACAAACTCCTTCCTCCTCCACAAGTCTGAGAGGTAAACCATCCCATGTTCCTCCAATTTATTTATGATTTCGTTCTTTATGCCTAAATCTTGGACCCATTTTGATCTAATCTTAGTATGTGGTGTTAAATGTGGGTCCATGCCTAGTTTCTGCCATACTAATTTCCAGTTTTCCCAGCAGTTTTTGTCAAATAATGAATTCTTATCCCAAAATTTGGGATCTTTTGGTTTGTCAAAGATTAGATTGCTATTTATTATTCACTATCTTGTCCTGTGAACCTAACCTATGCCACTGATCAACTAGTCTATTTCTTAGCCAATACCAAATGGTTTTGGTGACTGTTGCTTTATAATATAGCTTTAAATCAGGTACACTTAGACCACCTTCCTCTGACTTTTTTTTCATTACTTCCCTTGCAATTCTCGACCTTTTATTCTTCCATATGAATTTTGTTGTTATTTTTTCTAGGTCATTAAGATAGTTTCTTGGGAGTCTGATTGGTATAGCACTAAATAAATAGATTAGTTTGGGGAGTATTGTCATCTTTATTATATTCGCTCGGCCTATCCAAGAACATTGAATATCTTTCCAATGATTTAAATCTGACTTTATTTTTGTGGCAAGTGTTTTGTAATTTTGCTCATATAATTCCTGACTCTCCTTTGGTAGATATATTCCCAAATATTTGATACTGTCGACTGTTATTTTGAATGGAATTTCTCTTTGTATCTCTTGCTGTTGGATTGTGTTGGTAATGTATAAAAATCCTGAGGATTTATGTGGATTTATTTTGTATCCTGCGACTTTGCTAAAATTCTGAATTATTTCTAATAGCTTTTTAGCAGAGTCTTTGGGGTTCTCTAAGTATACCATCATGTCATCTGCGAAAAGTGACAATTTGATTTCTTCATTTCCTACTCTAATTCCTTGGATCTCTTTCTCGGCTCTTATTGCCAAGGCTAGAGTTTCTAGTACTATATTGAATAGTAATGGTGATAGTGGGCAACCTTGTTTCACTCCTGATCTTACAGGGAAAGGTTCTAGTTTATCACCATTACATATGATGTTTACTGAAGGTTTTAAATATATGCTCCTTATTATTTTAAGGAATAGTCCATTTATTCCTATACTCTCAAGCGTTTTTAGTAGGAATGGATGTTGGATTTTATCAAATGCCTTTTCTGCATCTATTGAGATGATCATATGGTTTTTATTAATTTGATTATTAATATGGTCAATTATACTAATAGTTTTCCTAATATTAAACCATCCCTGCATTCCTGGTATAAATCCCACTTGGTCATAGTGTATTATCCTGGGGATGATTTTCTGAAGTCTATTTGCTAATATCTTATTTAAGATTTTAGCATCAATATTCATTAAGGAAATTGGTCTATAGTTTTCTTTCTCAGTTTTCGATCTACCTGGTTTAGGTATCAGTACCATGTCTGTGTCATAGAAGGAATTTGGTAGGACTCCTTCAATCCCTATTTTTTCAAATAGTTTACATAGCATTGGAGTTAGTTGTTCTTTAAATGTTTGGTAGAATTCACCTGTAAATCCATCTGGTCCTGGGGACTTTTTCTTAGGAAGTTGGTTAATAGCTTGGTCTATTTCTTTTTCTGAGATGGGACTATTTAGACTACTTACTTCTTCTTCTGTTAATCTGGGCAAGCTATATTTTTGAAGGTATTCTTCCATTTCATTTAAGTTATCGAATTTATCGGCATAAAGTTGAGCAAAGTAGCTCCTAACTATTGTTCTAATTTCCTCTTCATTAGTGGTGAGTTCACCCTTTTCATTTTCAAGACTATCAATTTGCTTTTTCTCTTTCCTTTTTTTAATCAGGTTTACTAAGGGCTTGTCTATTTTGTTGGTTTTTTCATAAAACCAACTCTTAGTTTTATTAATTAATTCAATAGTTTTTTTACTTTCAATTTTATTAATCTCACCTTTTATTTTTTGAATTTCAAGTTTTGTGTTTGTCTGGGGGTTTTTAATTTGTTCCTTTTCTAGCAATTTTAGTTGTAAACCCAATTCGTTGGCCCTCTCTTTCTCTATTTTATGCAGGTAGGCCTGTAGAGATATAAAACTTCCCCTAATTACTGCTTTGGCTGTATCCCACACATTTTGGTATGATGTCTCATTATTGTCATTTTCTTGGGTGAAGTTATTAATTATGTCTATGATTTGTTGTTTTACCCAATCATTCTTTAGTATAAGATTATTTAGTTTCCAATTATTTTTTGGTCTATTTTCCCCTGGCTTTTTATTAAATGTTATTTTGATTGCATTATGTTCTGAAAAGGATGCATTTACTATTTCTGCCTTACTGCATTTGATTTTGAGGTTTTTATGCCCTAGTATATGATCAATTTTTGTATAGGTTCCATGAACTGCTGAGAAGAAAGTATATTCCTTTCTGTCTCCATTTAGCTTTCTCCAAAGATCTATCATATCAAACTTTTCTAGTATTCTATTTACCTCTTTGACTTCTTTCTTATTTATTTTGTGGTTTGATTTATCTAATTCTGAGAGTGCAAGGTTGAGATCTCCCGCTATTATAGTTTTGCTATCTATTTCCTCTTGCAGCTCTCTTAATTTCTCTTTTAAGAATTTAGATGCTGCACCACTTGGTGCATACATGTTTAATATTGATACTGCTTCACTATTGATGCTTCCCTTTAGCAGGATATAATGCCCTTCCTTATCTCTTTTAATTAGATCAATTTTTGTTTTTGCTTGATCTGAGATGAGGATGGCTACTCCTGCTTTTTTGGTTTTGCCTGAAGCATAATAGATTCTGCTCCACCCTTTTACTTTTAGTTTGAATGTCTCATCCTGTTTCAGGTGTGTTTCCTGTAAACAACATATAGTAGGATTCTGACTTTTAATCCAGTCTGCTAACTGCTTCCTTTTTATGAAGCAGTTTGCCCCATTCACATTTATGGTTAGAAGGATTAATTCTATATTGCTTGCCATCCTATTAACCCCTGCTTATGCTTTTCCCCTTTCCTTCCCTTTTACCCTCCTATCCAGTATTAAACTGGTAAACACCACTTGCTTTTCACAGCTCTCCCTTTTTAGGATCCCTCCCCCACCTTAAAGATCCTCCCCTTATTTTACCCCTTTTCCTCGAAATTACTGTATTCCCTTCCCCTTAGCTTACTCCTTCCCTTTCACTTTTCAATGAAGTGGAAGAAGTTTCACCATAAATCGAATATGTCTATTGATACACGCTATGTTCATCTCCCTCCTTTCTTTCTCTCAGATATAATAGGTTACCTTTGCCTCTTCATGAGATGTAGTACCACCACTTTATACTTTTTTATGATATAATCTCCTTTCCACCTCTATTTTCTAAGACAAATTGTACATATGTTCTTTACATATTTTTTTGACAGAAGTATAGTTCTCAAGATTTCTTTTTACCTTTTTTTAGAAGTCTCTTGAGTTCTGTATTTGAAGATCAAACCTCTTATGTAGGTCTGGTTTTTTCATCAAAAATAGATGGAATTCATTTATTTCGTTAAATGTCCATCTTCTTCCCTGGAAAACGATGCTCATTCTTGCTGGGTAAGTTATTCTTGGCTGCATACCAAGTTCCTTAGCCTTTCGGAATATCATGTTCCAGGCCCTGCGTTCTTTTAATGTGGATGCTGCTAGATCCTGTGTTATCCTTATTGTGGATCCTCCATATCTGAATTGTTTTTTTCTAGCAGCTTCCAATATATTTTCCTTTGTCTGATGGTTCTTGAACTTGGCCACTATATTTCTTGGCGTTTTGATTTTAGGGTCCCTTTCAGTAGGTGATCGATGAATTTTCTCAATGTCTATTTTACCCTCTGTTTCCAAAACGTCTGGGCAGTTCTCTTTGATAATTTCCTCGAAAATGGTGTCCAAGCTCTTTTTTTCCTCCCATTTTTCAGGGAGTCCGATTATTCTCAAATTGTCTCTCCTGGATCTGTTTTCCAGGTCTGTTGTCTTTCTGGTAAGGTACTTGACAGTCTTTTCAATTGTTTCATTTCTCTGGTTTTGCTTGACTCCCTCTTGGTTTCTCCTTGAGTCATTCATTTCTACTTGTTCCAGTCTAATTTTCAATGATGTATTTTCTTCACTCACTTTTTTTATATCTCTTTGTAATTGTCCAATTGAGTTTTTATCTTCTATGGAATTTTTTTCCATTGTATCCATTTTATTTTTTAGAGAGCTGATTTCTTTTTCCAGCTCTCTAATCCTGTTTTCCTTGGAGTTGTTTACCTTTTCCAGCTCACTAATCCTGTTTTCCTTGGAGTTGTTTACCTTTTCCAGCTCACTAATCTTGTTTCTCAATGATTTGATTTCTTTATCCATTCTGTCTTTGAATGCATGGGATGACTTCTCCAGGCTCTCTTGCCAAGCTTCCCTTTCTTTTTCCCATTTCTCTTCCAGCTCTCTTGTGAGAGCCCTTTTGATTTCCTCTATGAGGTTCTTTTGTATTGAGGAGCAGCTTATATCCCTCCCAGGGGATACATCTGGGGACATTCTGTTCCTAGTCTCCTCAGCATTTGAAGTCTGCTCCCTCTCCACACAGAAGCTGTCAATGGTTAGAGCCCTTTTGAATTTTTTGTTCATTTTGTCAGAGTAGGAATCAAAGAAAACAAACTGACAAGAGAAACAATTGGTCTGTTTTGCGGGGGATAAGGCTGGATGTTATTAATGGGCTTCCTCTACAGACTGGGGCTAGGGCAGCAGAGAGCCACTAACAGAACAGCAATGAGAACGCACCGAGTCAGTCCCGGTGGGGGTTGGGGGTGGCCGGGGTCTGAGAGACGCTGGCTTTCTGGGGTTTTAATCTTCACCTCCGGTGTTTACACCCTCTCTGCTGCTCCTGGCTTGCTGCCAAGACGGAGCATCCACACTGGGGCAAAAGCCCTTTCGCAGAAACGGCAGAGATCACACCCCTCCCCCTCTGGTCTGAGCTGTGTGAGCTGCCTGTCTTGCTCTGGCTGTCTGCCCTCAGTCTGCGCCCAGTCTGATTGACCCTCCCCCGAACAAACACAGACCTTTTCTGGCGACTTTCAAGGATGTCTTCTCTTGGTGATAATTTGTGGATTTCTTTCTGGGTCAAGCATCAAGTCAGAGGCTTGTCATGAAGTAAGTTCTGAGAGAAAACGAGGAGCTCAAGCAGCTGTCTGCCTCCACGCCGCCATCTTGGCCGGAAGTCTCTGAAATATCTCTTTATATTTGAGTACTGTAGTTTGTTTAGTCAGTTTCCAGCCAAAGAATAGCATCTATTTTGTTACCAAATCTTTCTTACCACAAAAAAAGAAGGAAAAAAAGGAAGGGAAAAAAAGAAAGAAAGAAAGAGACAGAAAGAAAGGAAGAAAAGGAGGAAGAAAGATGAGAAAGGAAGGAAGGAAGGAAGAAAAGAAAGAGGAAGGAAGGAAAGAAAGAAAGAAAGAAAGAAAGAAAGAAAGAAAGAAAGAAAGAAAGAAAGAAAGAAAGAAAGAAAGAAAGAAAGAAAGAAAGAAAGAAAGAAAGAAAGAAAGAAAGAAAGAAAGAAAGAAAGAAAGAAAGAAAGAAAGAAAGAAAGAAAGAAAGAAAGAAAGAAAGAAAGAAAGAAAGAAAGAAAGGAAGAAAGAAAGAAGAAAGAAAGAAAGAAAGAAAGAAAGAAGAAAGGAAGGAAGGAAAAAAAGAAAGAAAGAAAGGAAGGAAGGAAGGAAGGAAGGAAGGAAGAAAGAAAGAAAGAAAGAAAGAAAGAAAGAAAGAAAGAAAGAAAGAAAGAAAGAAAGAAAGAAAGGAAGAAAGAAAGAAAGAAAGGAAGAAAGAAAGAAAAAAGAAAGAAAGAAAGAAGGAAGGAAGGAAGGAAAAAAGAAAGAAAGAAAGGAAGGAAGGAAGGAAGGAAGAAAGAAAGAAAAAAGAAAGGAAGAAAGAAAGAAAGAAAGAAAGAAAGAAAGAAAGAAAGAAAGAAGAAGGAAGGAAGGAAAAAAAGAAAGAAAGGAAGGAAGGAAGGAAGGAAGAAAGGAAAGAAAAAGAGAAAGAAAAAATTCTGAGAATATTTTGATGCTGATGGAATCTTTTTCTGTAAGATAAAACTAAATAGGATATAGAAGCTTAAAAAAAATAACTTCTCAAGGACAAACTGATTGGTATACTTTTCCTGCTGTTGATTTGAAAAAAAGATCTTATGATTTGAATACAAAGCAACCTCAATAGAAAGCTAGAGTGCTATATACACAGCCATGAGGGAGCGCTATAGTATACAGAGCTATGAGATTGGATTTCCTGAAGCCTTGAGTTCCAACAGGACCTCAGACAGTTCCTACCTAAGGAACCTCTCTCTGAATCAGTTTTCTTGTCTGTAAAAAATTATATATGTTTCTCATCTGTAATATTATATATATATATAATATGTATATATAACATGAGACATAAATTATATATATATATAAATATATTTCTCGTCTGTAATATATATGAATAGTATAGATCATAGTATATATATGTACAATACACAAATTATATATATATATGTATGTATGTATGTGTGTATATATATATATATATATATATTTCTCATCTGTAATATATATTTCCACAATACCTTCCTACCTCTCCAAACCTCACTTTACATATTTTAAAATGAAGGATTTATTAGATCCAAGGTTTCAGAATAACAATCCATACCTCAAAACTCTCTAGTGTGAGCCAGAACTAGATTAAATGTAATTGGGAAGTGTTTAACAAAATTAAGAAAAATACAATGCAACATAAATGTTAATTTGTGGTTTTCTAAGTGAATTTAGCAGGGATCCTTTTCAATGCCATTGTACTGGATAGCTTTCTAAGGTCTCTTTCAAATCTAAATTCAGGGTCTAAGGCTCTAGAAAGAGGCACGGGGAGGGCATTGTCCCATTGTACGGTGTCCTGGCCCAGCCACACCAGGAATGGTCTGCAGGCATCCAAGGCACAGCCTCTTTAGGCTATAGAACCTCCAGGGGAAGGCAACCAGTTTGGTGAAATAAAGTTGTCCTCTGAAGACCATTTGGAGGAAACCAGTTTTTTTTTAGGCCTGGAAGAGGGAAAACTTGGGGAGACATGATAGCTGTGTTTAACTAGTTGAAGGACTGTCACATGGAAGAGGGAGCAGGATTGTTCCATTTGGCCTTAGAAAGGTACCAGGAGCTATATAGGGGGAGGTTTCACTGTAGGCTTGGCAGGGAAAAACCTTAACAAGTAAGATGCTATACCTGAGCAGGCAGTGGCTTCTCCCATCATTGGGGAGCTTCAAGCAGAGGCTTTGCATATATATTGACTCCTTGTTCAGAGGTTGTAGAGATTTTTCCCAGTCAGGTACAGGCTTTCCTTGAGTCATGTTTTTTTGATGCTGGAGCCCCTGTTCCTTCCTCAAATCCCTATTCCTTTACCAGAATCCATATTTGTACATTAAGTCACCTTCCCTTTCACTAATGCAGATTTCCCTTCCAAAAAATCTACTGATTTTTCTTGTGTAGCATGATAAATGTGAAAATATGTAGAAGAATTGAACTTGTTTAACATATATTGGATTACTTGCTGCCTAGGGGAGGGGTTAGGGAAAGGGAGGGAGAAAATTTCGAACACAAGTGTAAAGTTCTGAATTGTGAGGGTCTGGTCATCTCTCAGTTGTAATCCTTCTCTGGGAGGAGGTTTCTTTTCTGTATAATCTTTTCCTCTATGAGCAGGTTTCTTGGGAGGCTTCTAGAGCCTCCAGCCAGCCTCTTCTTCTTCCTGAATCCTGGCTCTGAATCTCCTCCAGCTCTTGTCCTTTCCCAATCCAGACTGCTCTCCAGGCTCAATGTTGCCTCTTTTTATCCTCCCAGAGAATGGGTGTGGGATAATGCAAGGGCTTCTGGGAAGAAGTACTCCAACCAATGAGCTTGCTCCTCCTAGAATTCCTAAGGTGTAAACTCCCTTTAAAGGCCCAAACCAAAGGTCTGAGCCAGAGAACTGTCAAGTCAACCTGAGTTCTCACCTTGTAATTGTCCAGACAACGTGAATTCTCACCTGGTAATCCTAACACACAAGGATGAATGTTGAAAACTATCTTTGCATATATTTTGAAATAAAAGCTATTATTTTTAAAATATCTTCATCTACTTCATCAATTCTCATTGAGCCAAGAGTATGCTGGTTAACATTTAACAACCAGGTCACCCTCTCATCTCCCCAGCCCCCATTCCTGCCAAAAAAAAAAAAAAAAAAAAAAAAAAAAAAAAAAATATATATATATATATATATATATATATATATATATATATATATATATAAACACATTTTCAAGTTCAATTTACATTATTAATATTTTTTCTCTTGCTTTCCTAAGTCTCAACAATTGGCAAAATAATAAACCAAGCCCTGATTTGTAGAGTTTGCTGATATCTAATATGTAAAAGTTCACAATGAAAAATTGACAATTGGTTCTCCATTACACCATTTCCTATCCTTTTTGTTATTTTTTACAGTATAAAACCATTCCATTTCATCTCCTTACCATATCATATTCAGCATTAGACAGTTGATAGGCATTCCTTTAATTTCCAGCTCTTTTCCAATTAAAAAAAGTTGCTAGCATTTTGGCTCTTTTTGTTGTCGTTTGCTTGCTTTTTATTTTCTTTCTTTTTTTTCTGGTTTGATTTGATTTTTCTTGTGCAGCAAGATAAATGTATAAATATGTGTGTATGTATTGGATTGAACATATATTTCTATCATGTTTAACATATATTGGACTACTTGCCACTTGGGAGAGAGGGGAAGGAGGGGAACAATTGGAACATGGGGTTCTGTAAAGGTTAATGTTGAAGAATTATCCATGCATATGTTTTGAAAAATAAAAAGTTTTAATAAAGAAAAACAATTTTAAAATGCTGCTATAAATATTTTTGTAATACGGGATTTTCCCTCTTTCTTTGAACTCTTTGGTGTCATGGGGTCTTTGCTCTCTTTGGGAGAGATATGTTATATACTGGAGAACATCAGGTAGGCCTATGAAGGGTGATGATGTGAAATTTCTAAAAAGATATTGAAAACTATATATATGTATATATGTTGAAATAAAAGCTATTATTAAAAAAAATCTTCATCTACTTCATCAACTGCTCAATTCTCATTGAGCCTAGAGTATGCTTGTTAATCTTTTTTTTTTTTTTTTTGAGGCTGGGGTTAAGTGACTTGGCCAGGGTCACACAGCTAGGAAGTATTAAGTGTCTGAGCTCAAATTTGAACTCAGGTCCTCCTAAATTCAAGGCTGGTGCTCTATCCACTGCGCCACCTAGCTGCCCCTCTTGTTAATCTTTAACAACCAGGTTGCCCCCTCATCTTCCCAGCCCTCATTCCTGCCAAAAGGTATATGTAACACATTTTCAAGATTAGGAAGAGCCTTAAATGCAAAACATGGTTTTGTGTTTTATTCTTGTTACAACAGGCAACCAGGAGCTTCTTGGTCAGGACAGGGACCTATGCATGAAAAATATCAATCTGGAAATTAGATGGAGGTTGGTTTGGAGAGGGGAGAGGCTGGAAGCAAAGGGACCAACTGGAGAAGATGATAGTAATATGCAGGATAGAAGGGTTGGGAGCTTGGACTATAGAGTAATAGTTGAGGAAGCAGAGAGAAGAGGAAGATGCTCAAGATGTTGGGGAGGAAATCACTACTGATCAGAGAAATGCAAATTAAGACAACTCTGAGATACCACTACACACCTGTCAGACTGGCTAAGATGACAGCAACAAATAATGATGAATGTTGGAGGGGATGTGGGAAAACTGGGACACTAATACATTGTTGGTGGAGTTGTGAAAGAATCCAACCATTCTGGAGAGCAATCTGGAATTATGCCCAAAAAGTTATCAAATTGTGCATACCCTTTGATCCAGCAGTGCTACTCCTGGGCTTATTCCCAAAGAAATACTAAAGCGGGGAAAGGGACCTGTATGTGCCAAAATGTTTGTGCAGCTCTTTTTGTAGTGGCTAGAAACTGGAAAATGAATGGATGTCCATCAATTGGAGAATGGTTGGGTAAATTATGGTATATGAAGGTTATGGAATATTCTTGCTCTGTAAGAAATGACCAGGAGGAGGAATTCAGAGAGGTTTGGAGAGACTTGCATGACCTGACGCTGAGTGAAACGAGCAGAACCAGAAGATCATTATACACTTCAACAACAACACTGTATGAGGATGTATTCTGATGGAAGTGGAAATCTTCAACATAAAGAAGAGCCAACTCACTTCCAGTTGATCAATGATGGAAAGAAACAACTACACCCAGAGAAGGAACACTGGGGAGTGAATGTAAATTGTTAGCACTACTGTCTATCTACCCAGGTTACTTATACCGTCAGAATCTAATACTTAATGTGCAACAAAAAATGGTATTTACACACATGTATTGTATCTAGGTTATACTGTAACACATGTAAAATGTATGGGATTGCCTGTCATCAGGGGGACGGAGTAGAGAGAGGGAGGGGAAAAATCTGGAAAAATGAATACAAGGGATAATGTTATAAAAAAAATTACTCATGCATATATACTGTCAAAAATTATAATTATAAAATAAAATAAAAAAAAGATGTTGGGGAGAAAGAAAGGACAAGATTTGGCAACTGATGAGATACAGGGAATGGGCGGAGCTGAGAATGAGTCGGTTGTTGCAGCCATGGGTGAGCATTAGGATGGTAAACCCAACAGAGACTGGGAAGTTACGAAGAGGACTGGGTTTTGGATGAGTTAAGGCCAGGTAGGTGACACCACAGTGGGTCAGAGCACTGAACCTGAAGTCTGGAAGGCTCATTTTCCTAAATTCAAATCTGGCCCAGTTTGCTTCAATTTCCTCATCTGTAAAATAAACTGGAGAAGGAAATGGAAAACAATTCTTATATCTTTCCCAAGAAAACCCCAAATGGGGTCTTAAGGAATCATACACTGAAAAACTGAAAAAAAAAGGGAACATCAAAGGTTGAAATGATGACTCTGGAATATCCAGGTGATATCTATCTGGGAGCTAGATTCCTCTGGTTTCTTCATCATCATCTCCTCCTCCTCCTCCTCCTCCTCCTCCTCCTCCTCCTCCTCCTCCTCCTCCTCCTCCTCCTCCTCCTCCTCCTCCTCCTCCTCCTCCTCCTCCTCCTCCTCCTCCTCCTCCTCCTCCTCCTCCTCCTCCTCCTCCTCCTCTTCTTCTTCTTCTTCTTCTTCTTCTTCTTCTTCTTCTTCTTCTTCTTCTTCTTCTTCTTCTTCTTCTTCTTTCTTCTTCCCTCTTTCCCTTCTCCTCTGGCATTCCTCTTATCCAGCTGCCTTTTGTATATCGTCTTCTTCCCTTAGAGGGAAACTCCTGATGGATGGGACCATCTTCCTTTTCCTAAAGTGAATCCCTGGTGCTTAAAGTCCCACTAAGTAGGTGCTTAACAAATGTTTGTTGCATCCTAATTAAGGATTAAGGAGATATATACATACAGATGTCTATCTAAATTGGGAGGGTGGGAGGAACTGAGGTGTTGGAGTCATCTCTGAATATGTATGTATATAGGTATAATTTCGGAAAACAGAGAGTGGAAGGGGAGAAGCAAAAGGGGCAAAGGATCAGCCTTGGGGTGTACCTACACAGAGGGGAAGATGGGAATGAAGCTCTGGCAAAGGAGTATGAGGAGTCAGACATAGAGAGAGAATCAACATTTCCATGAAAACCCAGAAAGGAACGACAATTAAAGAAGGAATGGCGGGTGGCAGATGCTGCAAAGAGAGGAGGAGGAGGACTGAGAAGAAGGAAGAGATCATTGGTAGCCTTGGAGAAAACAGTTTCAGCAAAGGGTGGGACTGCAAGATTTTGAGAAAGGACAAAGAAAGAAACAAGCATTTATTAAACACACTGTGTGTCAGGGCCACATATTACCCCTGTCTTACTGTGGTGGAAAGAGAAGTAGACAGAGTAAGTGTCTGAAGCTCGTTTTGAATTGAGGTTTTCCTAATTTTGGGGCCAGTGCTCTGTACTACCTAGCTGCCTTTTAGAAGAGATTAAGAAGTGAGTGGAGAGTAAATGGAAGCAGAATAAGGAAAGCTTTTTTCCTTTTTTTTTTTTTTTTTTTTTTTTTTAGAAGTTTGGGAATGTAAAAAGAGATATAGGATTATAGCCTGAAGGGATGGAATAATCAAGTGAATTTTTTATTTTATTTTATTTTTTTTTAAGGATGGGAAGATTTGGACGGGTTTGCAGATAGTGGGAAGGGCCAACGTATAAACAAAGATGGAAGATTATATTTAGAAAAATAAATGATTAAAGAGACAGGCTCCTAGAAGGAATCTGCATGAATGTGTGTGCGTTCAGTCATTTCACATTGCTCGTGATCCCATTTGGGATTTTCTTGGCAAAGATGCCGATGCGGTTTGCCATTTCTTTCTCCAACTCATTTTACAGATGAGGAGACTGAGGGTTAAGTGTCCAGGGTCACACGTCTGAGGGCACATTTGTCTCAGGTCTGCCTGACTCCAGGCCCAGCCCTCTGTCCACAAGTCACTGGCCGCCCAGGCACATAGTAGGCACTTAATAAATGTTTATTGATTGATGGATTGAGACCTGAGGCCCAGTAACTAAGAATCAAGCTCTGGATGGATGGAGTGACACTCAAGGGAAATGAGGTTGCTGAATGCCTAATTAATTGATTGATTGGAAGTGGTAATTAGGAACAACGGTTCCTCCTCCTCCTGACCCACTTGGGGAGAGGGAGACAGGGAGATCCACTCAGCACAGAGTCTTGGGGGGGGAGCCAAGTGTGGAAGGGGAGGGAAGGAGTGTGGAAGGGGCTAAGCCAGAGAACAGGGGTTCCGAGGGCCCCAGCAATAGTGGGAATGCTCACTGGATTTAGAAAAGGGGGGTGGGGTTCTATGGAAATTATCTCCTCCACAGCCCCAGCTGCGGCCTAGCAGAATTCCAGAAGCATCTGTAGAGATGAGTAGACAGTCACAGTCTCTAAGCTCAGCCCCAGTCAGATGATTCGATATTAATTTTTTATAAATTTTACTTTCTCACAGTCCTGGGGGAGGGGAGGGTCTGGAGGGCCAGGCTGGGAGCTCCTGGTGCTCAGACCCTTCCCGGAGGCCCAGGAGGCCCTAATCCCTTCAGTGAGCTGTCAGCCCCCACTGACCTCCAGGGCCTCTCTCTGCCCTCATCCTTTGACAGAACCTTGACCTTCGCACTGAGCCTCATCCCTTCCCCTCCTCAGAGCTTCTTTCCCAGAGGGAGGATCCATTCTGAGCTTTCATCTTCTGGAGCTTGTAAAAAGAGGCCCGGTTTTCCTCTCCAGGCCTCGCCTCCCTCCTGGGCCCCCAAGCCCCTACCTGACCGGCCATATTTCCCCATCCCTCCCGAGTTTGCATTTCTTCATTAAAACCCTCTCCTTCACTGAATCTAATTCTGACTTCCATCCCCCACAGAGCCCCTTCTGCTCCCGGAGCTCCCACATCTTGCAGGGAGCCTCGCTTCTTTCCTCCTCACTGGGCCCCCAGCCCTGCTCCCGAGCCTCCAGGTAACGAGACCCCAAGCTCCTGGCCCTCTCACAGCCCCCGGTTTTCTCCGATCCCACAATTTCCTCACTATGCTTCCGGACTCTCCCGGACCCCCATCCGCTGCTTTAGGGGCCATCCCCGAAGAAGGCCTGGAAGTCACCGGCTCCCCTCGGGCCGTTCCAGCCGGGCAGGGCCCCGACTTCCCCTTCCCCAAGGACGATCCCTCCGGAGCCCTGGGCCTCTGTGGTCAGGTCAAGCCGGAGGGCTAAGGCGGGAAGAGGAAGGAAAACTTCCCCGTTCCCCGCGGAGCGGCCGAGGCATCAATCACTGGCCCTCAGGAAGCCACTGACCTACCTCAGGGCTGGCCCGGCAGCCGCGGGGCCCGGCAGTCTCTGGGAATGGCTGCGGGCCAGCAGCCCCGGCTGGGCTGGAACCCGCGGGAAACAGGGCCTACATGGGCCACCTTTCCAAGCCTCCGCCACCCGGGTGGGAGGCCCCGCCCTGGGCCGAGGGAAAAGGTGCCGGGCCCAGCTGAGGAGGCATGTCCGAGAGGAGCCCCCAGGACCCGGAGGTGGGGGAGGGGCCGGGACCGGGAAGGGAAAAAGTTCCCTCCGGCGGAGCAGGCTTCAGCCCTCCCTCTGTCTCCCCCATGTGGAGGCAGGCGTGGGGACAGGAAGCACCCCAAGCTCAGGGATCACCATTGTACGGACGGAGGGGAACTCCAGCTCCTCCCGGAAGGCCCAGCGCTCTCTCCCTGCCCTCCTGCTCCCCATCCCGGGGGGGACACCCCCAAAGACAGCCTCGGTCCCACTGGAATCATCCCCTGCAGCCCTCGTTGATCTTCAGAGAACCCCGCGGTGAGAGAGGGGGGCTGCGAGACTACAATTCTCCTTCCGGCTCTTCGGAAAAACGGGGTTTGGTTTCCCTATGAAGAAGCACGTGCGGCGAGCTGGAGCCCTGGGCTTGAAATGACCAAGAGTTTGGGTTCAAAGCCCACCTTTAAAGGTTCATTTTTAGGGGGAGGTGCTCAGCGAATGCTCTTTTTGAGTCCCGGTGACCGCGCCCCATCACAGTTCTTGGAATCAGGATTTCGGGGTTAGGACAGATCTCACGGGCCATTCGTTTCCTCTTGAGCCTGACCGGGAATTCGCCCGCCAGTGAGGGGCCATTTCATCTCTGCTAGGAGACTCTCCCAGACTCCTGGGGGGGATTTTGGGGCAGCTCTAATTGTCAGAAAGATTTTTTTTTAATTTAATAAACACTAAGAGCCCACTATGGGCTCGCTTACAGTAAGGCTACAAATAAAAAAGCCCTCGAGGAGCGGGAAGCCGGAGGCGGCGGGGAGACCCAGCCTGGCACCGACGCTCCCGAGCCCAAACCGAGCGGAGCCTCTGACGGAGGTCCCAGGCCCAGCAGACAGGAAGGTTGGGGGGACCGGCCTGTGACCCTCCGCCTCTTCCTGACTCACAGCCCTCACTGATAAAATAAGGGGAGCGCGAAGGCCCCCCTTGGATCCTGTCAGAGCGAGTGCTCCGGGAGGAGGGATCGGTGTGGATCAGGATTCCTCCCGCTTTGGAACCTTAGGCTGAGGGAGCGCCCACTTTGGGAGTGGGGTGCAGCTCCCCGGCTGGGACGGAACATGTCGCCCTGCAGCGGGGGGGGGGGGGGACCGAACCCCGAGGCCCAGGCCGCAGGCGCTCGACGCCCGGAGCAGGGTTTGCGGGCCCAAGAACTTCCCCCTCGGGGCGAGGCTCCGTCACGTGACGAGGACCGCCCGGAGCCGGTTTTGGGCACTCCCTCGGAGAGCGAGCACAGGAAGCGGAAGACCGGGCCGAGGGAAGAGGCAGCTCCCGGCGTGGCCCAGCCCTGCTCGGCCGGCCCTGCCCAGAGTCCCGAGGACGGGAAAGCCGGGCTTTTGCTGCCCCCTCCTGGTTCTGCTGCGGCCCAGCAGACGCGCCCGGCCTCGGGCCCCAGCCCCTCCGTCCCGACGCCGCTCTCCCCAGCAGGGGGCGAGGCTTTCTTCCCAGGACCCCCTCCCCGGCCCTCAGCCATCGGGGCCCATTGCCGGGAGCTGTCTAGGTGCTGAAACCCCAAAGGCACAGAGGATAGTTCTTCCCCACGAGGGACTTGTGTCCACGGAGACACGGACACATCAAAGCATCAACTAAACTGCCCGTTTATAGATCTCTAAGCACTGTACAGTAACTATTTCGTTCTTTCTCACCTCCTGGGAAGAGGCGGGTGCGAATATTATCCCCATTTTACAGATAAGGAAACTGAGGAAGCCGGATTGGAACTCTTCTTGACCTCGGGTCCGGCACATTAATCACTGTCAGGGTCGGCCTCAGCGGACTGGTTTTATACGTGTGAGAAAAGTCACTCGGGCAGGAAGCGGAGGGAGGGAGAAGTGACCTGTCGGGAAGCGCTTGGAGTCGAGCACCGCCCCCCCACGCGCCCCTATCCCTGGGACACAAGCTCTATCCATTTAATGTCCGCCAGAATCTCCCCGGGACTCCCGGGCCTGCACCCTCCCCTCTGTGCGCTTCTTACACTTGTTCAAATATGGCTAACCGAGCCCTCCTTGCCGGTTCTGAGGATGTAGAGAGGAAGGGCCGGTGGGTCACTCGGGCCACTGGGAAGGCCGGATTGGCCGACTCACAAACACGCAACTTTGACCCTAGGGAGGTCAAATGAGTCATGCCCCTGCGGCTCTGCTTTCTTTTGGCCCAGATCCCGAAGCTTCAGGGGTGTTTTTAGGAGCCTGGAGCTGGGGAGGGTTAAGTTCTTGGATTCCAAGTCTGGCTGGCTCAGGTTGCCAGTTAGCCCGGGCACTGCTTCCCTCAGCTGCCCAAGTGTCCTTGGTTCCCCCCGAAGTGCACAGCAAAGCGGCCCTACCTCCCGGCCAGCACAGTCAGAGCCGTGTCCCAGGACTTGGTGAAGGTTACAGCGTGATGAGAGAACCCTCCGGGCGCAGGGGTCCTCCGCCACAGTACCGGAAGCCTGGGGACTTTGAGGCTGGCTGGGGGGGGGGGGGGCTCGGGGCCTTTGGATCTGGACCCTTCGTCCACAATCACAGCCTGTACCTCCAGGTTCTCAGTGTTCTGCAAACACTAACTTATCCTCTCACAGCCTGGAAGATGGAAGCTATTAAGATGTCCATTTTACAGATGAGAAAACTAAGGCAGACAGAAGTGGAAGGTCTTGCCCAGGGCTAGATTTGAACTCTAAGATCTTTGATCTTCCAAATCTAGGTCTTTTTCAGGGGCTTTGCTGACCATTTCCCCTAGGCCTGAGTTGAAAAATGGGAAAAGAAAGTTTTCCAGGTTAGTGGCCCTAGCATGGGATCTCCAGGATCCCAGAATGTGGGTTTTTCAGAGCTCCCTGAACTCATCCCCATCCAGAGGCAGGTGGGCCTGCGCAGGAAAGGGGGAACCTCCGGAGCATGAGTGCCCACCCCCTCCACCTCACCGGGCTCCACGGTTCATGCAAGAGGCCCAAGGACGGGGCAGGGGGCCAGGGAGCTCGGGGCTCCCCCATCCCTCTGCTGTGCTCAGACAGGTTCCTCCAGCTCAGGCTCAGGGAAGTCTGTCTTTCCAAGCAGAAAGAAGCCAAGAGAAGGCAGGGGAGGAGGAGGGATGCCCTGGGCTACGATTTGGAGAATAGGACTACCCGCTCTGCATCCAACACTGGCACACTTGGTGACTTGCCTCCCCCGGGGCCTTGGTTTCCCATCTGTAACCTGCCACCTTGACTTCTCTACCCTTTCCAATGGAGGATTTCAGGGCAGCCTGGGAGCTGAGCTGGGGGTTAGGCGCAACCGCTGCTCGCCCCAGAGGTCCTCCTTGGCTGGATCACAGGAGGGCAGGGCAGAAGTGGATGGGGGGG
Organism: Sminthopsis crassicaudata; assembly: GCF_048593235.1. NCBI lineage: Eukaryota > Metazoa > Chordata > Mammalia > Dasyuromorphia > Dasyuridae > Sminthopsis > Sminthopsis crassicaudata. Next base: position 49,686,232 of record NC_133617.1, on the reverse strand, counting down.
ACTCCAGGGCCAAAGGCTCCTTTCTCTACAGCTTTGTGAAGGCAGCAATGGACCTTTCTAGCCAATTTTTGGGAAGCTGCCGAATCCGGTCTTCAGAGTAAGGAAGGGCTGCGATGTGGATGGGGACCTTTCCTTCCTTCTTCCACAAGTCTCAGAGGCCAGCCCAGGACTGAGGAAGAGGAACAGTCCCCCTTTCCCCCAGTTATTCTAATTCAATAAAAACCCCAACGTAGCTTACAATACAAACTTACAAGACAGGCCCCACCCTTCCCCTCCCCAACGGACTGAAGAATGCCACCGGTTCTAGCAGCATCTCCTCGCAGCTTCCTGCTTTGTCTCTCCTAGAGTCGGAAATGGGAGGCAGCGGTGAGACCCCCCCACCACGGCCCCCTCCGGCAGCTCTTCTCTAACTAGGCTGGAGCAAGGAGGACTCCTCCAGGAAGCATCAGTCCAAGGCAGGGGCTCCGTCAGGAGGAGAGCGAGGGGTGGGAGGCGGCTCAGGAGCCCCCTGAGTAGCTGAAATGGTTCCGGTCACTCTCGGCGAGGGTCAGGCTCAGGGCCAAGCTGGGCTTCCGCTCCAGCTCCTCACTGGCACTGGCTGGAGGGGGGCGAACCTTAAAGAAGTCCGAGACATAGCGCACCTGAGAAGGGAACAGAGCATGAGAGAGCACGAGAAGAAATTAATTTGTGAACAAAAACAAGAGTGCACAAAGCCCTAGGAAACGGGAAAGGAAAGATTGTTGGGAAAGAAAGGGCCCAAGATGGGGGAGCCCAGGGCCAGACTCTCACCGTGAGTCCAGCAACGAGAGCCCCCTGAACGAGACCGGTCAGCACGTCGCTCCAATGGTGCTTGTAGTCGGACACTCTCGTGTAGCCCACGTAGAGGGCAAAGGCCACCAAGAAGAACTGGATGGTGGGTCTCAGGAGCCGGGCCCAGCGCCAACAGAGGCGGGCCTGCACGTACAGCTGCAGGGGGCACCGAGGAGTTACAGGAAGGACCCTCCCACCTCTCCTTCCCCCCACTCCTGGACCTGCCCACCCTGTGCTGCTCCTCCCCCTGGGAGACCCAGAGGTCCCTAGGGGCCATCAGGACTCACTCACCGCCAGGAAGACCATGCAGTACATGCCGAAGGAGGAGTGGCCGGAATAGAAGGACAACCTGGGGCAGGAGCAAGACCATGTCCCGGAGGGTCAAGGCTGACTCAGGCTGACCCCTCCCATCCCCTCCACAAAGATGTAACAGATGGAACCAAGGGTGTCAGAGCCAGGAGCGCTCTTAGAACCCAGGAGGTCAGAGCTGAGAGGGCCCTTAGAACCCAGGAGGTCAGAGCTGGGAGGGTCCTTAGAACAGAGTTGCCTTCGGGACACCAGGTCTGGGGGGGGAAGGCCTCTCCTGGGCACTCACCTGGACTCGGTGACGTTGGCGGGGCTTCCTCGGCACACAGCCTCAGGCTGGACATAGAGAGAGCAGTTGACGCGAGACCAGTCAGGGTCACAGACTGCCAGGAAGTTGGGGCGAAGGCGGCCGATCATGTACTTGGCCAGGTCGGTCAAGGACTGGCTAACACTCGCCCCAAAGAGGAAGGTGCCCAGGACCTTGTAGAGGGCGGCTACGTAGTTGTTGAAGTCGGAGCGGGAGTAGAGGCGCTCCGTGTACACGAGGTAAGCCTCCCCAGATGAGACCTGCCAAGGAGAGCGGGTCAGGGGGCACAGAGGCTCTCAGTAAGGGCTCAGGGGTGGGGCAGACATGACAAGGGGCTGTGGCTCACGAAAGGCCGCTGGGAAGGTGGGCAGAGCACTGGGGGCTCAAGTCTGGCCTTGGACTCTCCCCAGCCACGGGCTGGCTAGGGCTGAGCCACAGCTGTCTCCCACAGATAGAAGGGACTTCCGTTCGCACCTGGTGCTCAACAATGTCTAGTGCAGGTTCCCCCCTCGCCCCCCATTGGTCAGTCCTTCTTCCTGCGCCAGGAGCTGGGCCCCCTTTCCCCGCTGCCCCTTCACATTCCCCCAGCTCTGGTGGCAGCAGTCCTGGCCCATGTCCGCTCCCATTGGGAAGTCCCCCAACCTCCAGTCATGCCGGCGGCCCTTTCAGCCTGGCTTGCCCCGGAGGGCCGGGCACCCTTACAATGATAACGCTGACAGTGATGGTGACGCCGGCCAGGAGGCCGTGCGTGATGGTGTCGGGGCGGTAGGGGTATCGGATGGAGTCGTCGCTGCAGTAGAAGCCCCTCTTGTAGGGGGAGTTCACCAGGGTCAGGATGATAAAGGGCAGGGCAGCTTTGGAATAAAGAACACAGAACAACATCACTGTTGGGAGGGGCCTTAGAGCCCAGGATGTCAAGGCTGGGGGGAGAGGTTTTCCCCTAAGACATCACGGGGTCCAACATTTACCCATCAGGCCCAGAGAAGAATGGGACCTGCTGAAGGTAAAAGGGAAGACTCCGTTTCTGAGGAAGAATTCTTCTTTCCTCACCCTCCCTGCAGCAGCAGTTCATGCCCAGCAGCTCCCGCTACCCTTTGCCCTCAACCTGACAGGTGGCACATTCCCTGCTGGTTTTCAGGCGTGGGACAGGGCAGGACTCTCTAGACCCGCCTCGCCCGGCTCCCTTTCCTCGGGGGCACAGGGCCAGAAGCTTTGTAGGTTTGGGAGAGAGGAGGGGCGGTCTGTGAGGGCTGGGGAGCGCACCGACAAGGCCCTGGACACTCGGCCTGACACACGGGAAGCCCGCCACCTCCCTCTCTGGATCCCACTGTTCTCCTCTCGGTGGACCAGGTAACATCAAGCAGGAAGAGAGTCACTGGACCACACAGACTAAAGCAACTCCTCCATTTCCCATTTTACCCCAAGAAAGCCCCCCCCCCCCCAGGGGAGAGACAGTGTGAGGGTATTAACCTGATCCAGGGGCCACCCTCCCTGCCCATGTCCTCTATTAGGGAGGGATTAGGATTAGGTCTAGAAGATTCCCCTCCCCCAGGCCACCTTAAAGGGCTACCTTTAGGCCGGGCTCCCTCAGCTCCCAGCCTCCCAGGCTATTGTCTGTCAGCCCCACAGTAAACACTCGGCCTTTGTCTGGGCCCTGGGGGAGGGGATCAGAGGGGGCCCACGGGCTGTCAGCTACACCCCCCTCTCCAGGAAAACCAACCAGTCAGACTGGTTTGGGATAGGCAGGGGCCAGGGTCCCAGCTCAGACTGCCCCCTCCCCCCGCCACTCAGAGCTCCGATTAACCCATACCTTCCCCACGGCCCCCCATCCCGACCCACAGTGAAGTCTCCCCAGAAGAGCCAGCAGGACGGGCCGGGTCAGGGCGCTCTGACCAGCTCTGGGGCTGTCCCAGCGGGCAGGTGCATGGGGAAGATGCCCTTCAGGCGTGCTGGGAACCAGCAAGGGGGGCCAGGGAATCGGGAGCCTGGGGGAGAGCGGGCGGGCTCCAAACTCTGGGTCCCACTCAGGCTGTACCGCCCTCCATTTTATCCTGAGACTTTGGGAGCGACTCAGAGAGTCTGACTAATCCTTCAGACGAGGAGTCAGAGGAGCAGCCCAGGAAGGGAAGACTCCCACCCGCCAGCCCCCCAAATTCATTCATTCAACAGGCTTGAGGCTGGGGGCGTGTGCTGCGGGTGGGACCCAGGTCTGGTCAGTTCCCCACAGGGCCGGCCAGGCGGGGGCTCCCAGGTCAGGGTTCCTCCCAGTTATGATTCATTGCCCCAGGGAGAGAAACAAGAGGAAGGGGGGCCGGCTTCCTCCTCTCCCAAAGGAACTCCCCTTTATAGGTGGGACTTCGCTCCTGGGACCATAGACCAAAATAGCCGTAAAGACATTGTGTTTTACAGACGGGGAAACTGAGGCTCAGAGACAGGAAAAAGGACTTAATTAAAGCCCAGCTCGGGCGAAAATTAGAGGGGAGAATGCCGTTTGCTTCGGAGGTCGTTCCCCTCCCTTTCCCTCCACCCCACCCCCACCAGACTGTTCTTCTTAAGGGGGCCGTTCCTCAGACTCATTTTAGGGGTGAGGGCGAGGGGGGCGTTGCTTTAAGCTCCCCAGCTCCAGGCTCCCAGGTCTGGGCCCCTGGGGCACCTTCCTAGGGGCCGACGTGCAGCAGGAAGGCCCTTCCTTCCACCGCCCCAGGTGGCGGGGTCCTCCCTTCTGGAGATGGGGGGGCCCGGCGAGAGGGGCCCGGCAGGAGGAGGGGGCTGGGGCTGGGGCGCCCGGCTTACCGACCACAAGGCACACCACGTCGAGCACCACGAACACCCTGTTCCTCTCCATGCCTGGCCCGCCCCAGGCCGGCCCTGGACGGCTGCCTCGGGCCGCGGCTCCGCTGCCTCGGGAGGTGGACGCGGACGGGCCGCGGGGGCTCCGGGTCCTGGGCCGGGGCCGGAGCGGCGCGGAGGGAGGGAGGCCGGCCAGGCTGGGCCGAGGGGAGGAGAGGGAAAGGGAGCAGGGTCACATGGCGGCGGCGCTGGGGGCGGGCGCCCGAGAGGCGGGGAGCAGGCGGGGAGGCTGGACTCTGGCCCCGTCCCGCCCCCGGAGGAGGAAGGAGGCGGCGAGGAGGAAGCGGCAGGTTCTGGGAGAGCCGACCTGGGCGCGGGGAGGTCCGCCCCGTCCAGTCGCCTTCCATCCGAGGCCGTGTTTGGTCGGGCGACTCGCGCCCCAGATGCTTCTTCCTTCCCGCGCATTTCGGAGATGGGGAGACCCCAAAGCTTCGGGGAGCAGAGCCGGGACTAAGGGTCTCCCGACCAAGGCCGTGGCGTCTCGTTAAGGCCGTTCGAGGCTAGTGCTTCCCTCCCCTCTAAGCCTCAGACATTAAAAAGGCCGCATTCCCACGGCCCCCGGCCCCCCGGCCCGACTCCCCTCGCTCCACTTCCTTTGTTCGTGGAGAGCTCGGAAAAGTCGGGCGCCGGAGGTCCCGATTCTGGGCCTGGACTCCAATCTCGCCTGGGGAAGAGGGCTGAACCTAAAGGTTCCGTCCTGACTGTGCTCCCTACTGCCCCGTGGCCTGAGCCGTTCTCGTAATCCCCCCTAAACCTCCACTTTCTCATCTATAAAATTCTGGCTTTGGACTAGATTGGGCAGTGGGTGGAGAAATAGGACAAGTGGGAGAAAGGGGGGTGTTTCCTAGCTGGGCAAACTGCCCACAGAAAGGCCTCTGGTTCTCAGACTTCATCAGCCCCTCCCACCCACCCCCATAACCTTCCTTTCCACCAGATGCAGTCGCAGACCCTTTGACACCTCTTTACAAAGGGTTCCCCAAACGTTCTGTCTTGCACCCACATGCTCTTTCTTCCAACTGCCTAGGAAAAAGATTTTTTTTTTTTTTTTTTTTTTTTTTGGTAAACCACTGCCTTTGGGTAGAAACTTCAACTTTTCCACCCCCATTTAAAAATGAGCAAGGTGAAGTCATAGAGCCCAAGAAGAAAAACCTCTTTCGAATAGGGAAGGCTCAGACTCATCAAGGAAAGTATTAATCCTTTCAGTCAACTTCCTCTCCCCTCAAGAAGGGACTTTTCTGTGGAATTCGGGACAGGAAGTAGTTATGACAAGCTAATATTCTAATCATTCATGGTTAGAGAATTAGCCAATTAATCCTTCAAGTTTTAACCTGGTCCCATCCTTGAGAATCTAGGGTGGGATCTGTCACACAAGAGGAGATAAAAGCCCCATTTAGTTTTCACCAGACCACATAAGAGTCAGCCCAATACAAGTCTAAAATAAGGGGGAGGTCAGGATAGGTTTTATATCCACCCACCCCCAAGGGTTTGTGTAGAGAGAGGCCTCCAGGAAAACTCGTATGTCCCAAGATTTGAAATGTGGAGTGTGCCTAAAAACTCCCATATTCTGAGTCAGATTCCATTATAGTGACAGAGCCCAAGGAGCTAAGTAATGGCTTAAGGGAGAGATGCTAAGTCTCAGCCCTGGATGGTCTCCCTCCTCAGGAGTTCCCAGTTGCCTATACAACAGCAGCTGCCTGGCAGGATACACAAGTTCTCAAGAACTTTGGAAGTACTAACTTCAGAGCTGTTTAGACCTTTCTCCTCTGGGCCAGGATCAGGTCCCTGAAATAGACCAGAACTGTCCCAACTGGGTCCCCCTCCCCCTTCTTTACCGCTCCCAGCAAGCAGAAAACTATCAGCTGGTCACAAATGCTTGTCTAGTTGACCCTGTTCTCAGCTACATCCATTGCTTCTTGGCTTTTTTCTCATTTTTAATGGGAGTAACTCACAAAAGGATTCTTATCCTTATAGATGGCAAAGACCTACTACAAGAAAAATACCTCGTCTGGACCCAGATTACAAACTACATCTGTGATTTCTTACCAAAACAACACTATCCGCACACTAACTTCTCCAAAGATGACAGAACTATGTTGGCACAGTCGAGCCCTAGGCTTGTTAGACCCCAACCAGGACTATCTAGTCATGGGACCCACGTGCCGAGCTCACAGGTCCTCATTTATGCTCAACTGTAGCGCAAACACAGCTGAAGCATGGGCTGTCACTGCCTTGGTAAAGCAGCAAGGTTTCCCAATTTCTGCTACGACAAAGACACATCTTTGACTTCAAATCAAATTTAATAAATAACGGCGAGGGCTATTGAAGGCAGTTTTCACTTCACAGTGTGGTCCTTAGGGGAGGGTTTGAGTCTGGCCCTCAGGAACAGCTCAGGGGGAAAAACAAATGTGCTTCATGACATATGGACCTTGGGGGAGGGGGGCAGAAGAAGCCATGGCCCCTGCCTAACCTTCAGGAGCCCACTGATTTGTAAACAACAGAAATATAAATAAATGGGAGAGGAGGGGTGGGGGAGAGAGGAGAAAAAAAAAAAAAAAAAAAAAAAAAAAAAAGAACAAAGCCCTCCAGCCATTCTGCAGAAAACAAAATCAAGGCTTGGAGGAAACATGGGCATGGACAAGTGCCCTCTCTATATTGCCAGGGGGAGGAGGTTGTCTCCTTCCCAAGAGCCCTCAGCGATTCTGAAATCAAGCTGTGGCTGCTGCTTGCTTTATGCAAGCCAAGAGGCTGCACACTCCCATATGGCCTCCACCCCTAAGGCTTGGCCAGGGCCAAGCCAGAAGAGGGCCCTCTCTCCCTCCTTTTTACAGAGTGGAGAACTGGGATCTCTGGGCCCGTTGGGCCCTCGGAAGCAGAGGAGGCCTGGGAAGTGAGGTCATTTGACCAGGGCCAGGGGCCACTGTGACACAGGGGTGGGGGGAGGAGCAAGGAGTGAGTGTAAAGTGCTGCTTGACCTGAAGTGGAGGGGAGCTGACAGGAGTCACCAAGGGCCCAAACACAGTCAGGAGGTATATGGCTCCGAGTCCGGGCCCACCCTTGCCCCCCACGTTATTTGGCACCATGAGCAGCAGCTGGCCATCCTGCTGTCCTCTCTCCACATGCCCCGAGGGAGGTCCTTCTCCAGAAGGGAATGTCTTTCCCTGTGCCCAAGCCTTGATGCTGACGAAGTCAGGAGCTGCCATCAGGCTGGGGGAGATTGCTGGTGGAAGGGGCTGGGCCAGGTGCCATGTCCCCCAGAGCCCGCCTCCCCCCATTGGGGGAGTGGCTCCGACCTTTGCTAAAGGTGCTGGGGGCCCCTTTTCCGGGCGAGGTTGGCAGTCTCAGCAGACCCCTCCCAGAGGGCTCATCCTTACAGTGCTGGAGTTGTCCCAGAGGCCGTCATGTCCGCTGCCAGCAACGGAAGTCCAGGGAGGGGCTGAGAGGCCTATGCCTCCTCCTTCCACCCCCTACAGGCTGTCCCCTCGCACCCACTCTACTCTGCCCTGGGAATCGCTACCAGGTTTCAAGTTGAGCTGAGGGGCTTGGGACCCTACCGAGCACTGTTTCAGAGAACCTTCTCTGCCCCAACCCTGGGATGTGGCTGTGTCTGGAAAGGTCAGTCATCGAGGGCCCGGCAGGCCCAGAACTCCTCGTCCCCTTAGATCCACCTTCCAGAATGGAGGAGCTGACCAAGGCCTGGGAGGAGCAGGATGGAAGTGGGGGTGGGAGGGCTCTGACAGAGGCGATAGCAGGACAGGCCTGGCGTGGGCAGAAGGGGGAAGAGAAGTCAGCCAGAGCCCTATAGTCTGAAAACAGTGACGCGTTAACAGAGAGGAGTCTTGGTGCACACACCTGCCCCCAGATTAACAAATCAACAGGTCATCACGTTACAGCTGTCAGAAGAGAAGAGAAAGAGAATTATTTTCATTTTAATAGGAACCACCCCCTCCCATCTGCCAAGAGAGACGCTGACTCTCCTCCCATTCGTGGGGCCCCGGGTACTCGGGCCAGCCCTCCTTCCTCTCAGGGCGTGGGTCTCTCCGAGCTACTAGCCAGGGCCCACACACCTCCCCTTTCCGAGTACTAGGTCCTGGAGAATGGAGGGGCCGGGGAAGGAGCGAGCCTTGTTTGGAGGATGCTTACTGTGACAAGGGCTCAGGGTGCAGCACAGGGGCTGGGCAGGCAGGGTGGGCGGCCAGGAAAGGATTGACATCTCCAATGCCAAGAAGTCCAAAATCTGTGACCGACAGAGCCACCTGGGCAGGGGCCACAGCTTCCTCTGCGTCTCTGTCCAAATCCACATGGCCGGAGATGAGAGGCAACTCCTCTCCAGGGAGCGCTGCAGGCAAAGCCAAGTCCACTGCCAGCCGTCCAGCAGGGGCTGGGTCCAGCTCTGCCTTGTCTACTGCTGGCAGCGGATAGAAGCCTACATTAGCTGGGGTAAGGGACCGTTGGGGCAGAGGGATGCCCGAGGGCTCCTCGGCTGGGTCCAAGGAGCAGTTGGCCTCTGAGGGTGTGCTGCATTGGCCGGACTCGCTCAGGCTGCCCAGGCTGCAGGCGGCACTCTCCACACTGAGAGGTTCTGGGGGAAGGGAGGGGGAAACAGGGATTGGGTAAAGGGGATACTCTGCTCAGGACCTCCCTGACACCCTCCCTCCCCTAAGACTTCAGCCCCAACACCGAGGCAATGATTCCCAGGTGCAACTAGGCTTGAACACTTTGTGTGATGGAGAGCTCACTACCTCTTGAGACAGCCCATTCTATTTTCTCTGTCCCTGGCACATTTCCAGAGCAGCAGCATTGCGGACAGGAAAGAGCCCAGGGCTAGAAGTCGGGACACCTAGGTTCTAGTTCCAGCTCTGCCACTGACCAGGAGGCCTCAGACAGGAGGCAGTGAATCAAGTATCGCCTTTTCAAATGTACCCACAGAAATGCCGACTGAGGAGAGGTGAAAGAGAAGAGTGTGAGAGGACAGATCAGGCAGCGAGGTGTAAATGGGGTGGGCAGGGAAGGAGAGCAGCAGCAGCAGGGAGCTGCTCGCTGCCTTCCCCGGGGTCAGGGTTAGGGCGCAAGGCCTTGAGGTCAGCCTCACTCCCCTGCCACCTCAGGGCACCTGACCCAGTGGCCCGAAAGCAGCAGGGCTGGGACTAGAACCCAGGTCCTCTGTCTCCCAGTGCAAAGCTCCTTCCATTCCACCTCGCCTCCACTTCCCCTTGGGAGCTACCTGTGCTCTCCATTGCCAAGTGGTCCTGGGGGAATGTGGAGTCCAGGCAGTCTGTGGCAGAGGAGACGGGTGGGGAGCTCCTCGAGCGGCCAGAGCCTTCTACCTCCCCATTGTCCAAGTCGTTGTCCGCAAAGTCCCTGCGGAGCAAAGAGGGCACCATGACCTAACCTGAAGGCCAGCTGAGCAGCCTTTCTCCTCCTCCTCCCTCACCTCTCCCTAGAGAGTCCCTCCCAGCAATGGCACACACTGGGGGAGGCTGCCCGTGGGAAGCTCTGGCCCTCCCCTGCTGGGCTGGGAAGCCTCCACTCAGGAGCCAGCACCAGTGATTCCCTGGGGCCTTCATGACGTTACTGATGGTATTGTGAGAAGCTTTTCACGCACGTGGCTCCGGGCTGGACGTACTTCTTCCGGCCGAAGCGGGTTTGCTGGGTGAAGTAATCGTAACGATCAGACTTCTTCCACATATAGTAGTATTCCACGCACTCACCCACTGACCGTGTGCGCACCTGCAGAGAAATCACAGCATCCAAGAGCTTGAAGATCCTGCTTGTTTAACCTGCACCTGAGCGAGCAATCAAACTACATTTCTGCCTCTGGCGAGTACCTTTCTCCCACCCTCCGAGGCAAATCATCCAACCCCTGCTTAAAAACCTTCAGTTAGGAGACTTACCATCTCCCTTCCAAGACACACAAGATGTTACTTAGGGACAGCTCTGATGGATAGGAAATATTTTCTCACATGAAGCCTCTGCAATTTCCAACTGTCCAATTGGGGTTTGGGAGGCAAGGAGAATAAGTCTAAATTTCTTTTACCTGACAGCTTATATATATATATATATATATATATGTATATATATATATATATATATATACACACACACACACACACACATATATATGTTTTCCTGGTTCTGCTTGCTTCACTCAGAGTCAGTTCAAGTAAATCTTTCCAGGCCTTTCTGACATCAGCCTGTTCATCATTCCTTATAGAACAGTAATATTCTGTTACATTTATATTTCATAAGTCATTCAGCCATTTCTCAATTAATGGACATCCATTCAATTTCTAACTCCTTGCCACCACAGCCCTCACACCACACAAAAAGGGCTGCTACAAATAGTTTTGCACACATGGGCCCTTTTTCCTCTTTTGTAATCTCTTTGGGATACTGACCCATGGCATTGCTGGATCAAAGGGTATGCCGTTTGAGAACCCTTTGGGCATAGTTCCAATTTGTTCTCTAGAAGTATTTTAGCTTATTAATGCCACAATCTCCTCCTCATTTCCTTGCCCCAACTAACATTGCATGCACGTGCTTACATATTCAGACTTTGCTTTCCTTCCTCCTCCCTTCCTCTAACTCGGACTCTGTCCCTTGTCTCTTCCCTTAGGTTTGACCAGGCAGCTAGGACTCTGCCCTTGGCTTCCTAGGCATTTACTTACCCTGTCTGTTTTTACATTCACCCTATGACCCATCTATGGCCATTTACCATGACAACTGATTGCTATGTCCCACTCCAATCTACCATGAGATGCTGATGATACTGGTCAAAGACACAGATTTATTTATAATTAAAGTTTGCTACCTTTCTCTTTCCCTAGAAGGGAAAGCTATAGAGAAAGCTAATGGTTGCAGGTTCTAAGGGCAAAGACTTCTATATCTTTTCTAGGCTTGTTTAACCTCTGGTTCTGAGTGTGGAGAAAGGAAGAAATGAGAGAAGTCTGAAAAAGGAAAGATTCCTCTCCCTCTGACTTAGCAGAAAGAATAAGAGAGAAAAAATGTCACAGGGGTTGCCTTGCTTTCCTATTCTTTCTGGTGAAAGAATAGATAAAAAATGAAGATAAGCTTGCATATTATCTCTATAGCTTCAAGTACCTCTATGAACTATGAAATAGAGGGATTATTAGACCAATGAGATAATTTTACAACATCTCAAAGTTCAGCATCTCCAGTTCTTAAGGAAATAAGAGGAGCATGTGACCATGCATAGCTAACTTTACTATGAGAGAAGGAAGAGCCTGACTAGGATTTTTGGAAAATTCTAAGTCAATCTGAACTTAAAATGTCCCAAGAAAAACAACTTGGAACTATCCAAAGAGAAGGATGGCTCAGCCCAAGGGTTCCACTGTGGGCCATAAGGGAATAACAAAAGAGAAAGGGCCAAAATATCAACAGCAATATCTTTCATGGTAACAAGAATGAGAAACAAAGTAGGCGCCCCTTGACAGACGACCATCTATACAAATTATGATATATTAGTGGAACAAAATATTATTATGCTGTGAGAAATGCAGAATATCACAAATGCCAAGAAATATGGAAAAGATGTAAAAAAGTAAAGTAAGCAGAACTAGGAAAAAAGACAAATGTAAGCAGAATGAGAATAATAAAAATCAAAATTGTATACTACAAAATTAGAATGACAAAAGAAATATGAGGATAGTTTCCTCTGTACCCTGCCACTTTCGGTTTCCACTGTATGTCACTACAGCCTTTTCAATATGCTGATTAGTTTTACTGAGCCTTTTATTTTTCTCCCTTTAAAAAAAATTCTTTATTCCAGGGGGTAAGAAGGAAAGTAGTATGAATAACAAGTGACATAAAGACCAAAGTTGGGAACAGTATTGGAATGGGAATCTGAGAAATCCAGACTGAGGTAACCTCCAGCTGGCTGGGATTGACTTCCTCCTGAAGCTGACCCTTATGAGCAGCAGTTCTTAACCTGAACTCTGTCAAAAAAAATTTTTTTGGATAACTATTTCAATTTCTTTTGTCATCCTTTGCACTTTATACATTTAAAAGCATTTTTTTCTGAGTAAGGATCCATAGTTTTTAGCAGACTAACTGCCAAAAGGATCCAGACAAATAGAAAGTAAAGAGCCCTTGTCTCAGAGCTGCCCAGAGCCCTGAGAGTCAGCAAAACTTGTCCTGAGTCTTACAGCCAGGATGAGGCAAGAGGTAACACTTTAACTCAGATATTCCTTGTTTTGAGGCTAATTCTCTCTCTTTTTAAAAAATAGCTTTTTATTTACAAGAAGCTAATTCTGTAGCTACAATGCAACAGCTTGTCTTTTAAAAACAAGAAATAAATAAAAATTTTTATTTATAATTTTCTGTAGAGATAAATCCATTCTTATAAACTAAAAACAAAAACCCCAAAACTAGGATGACGCAAAGCACATGGGGACTAAGCTGAGGTCCCAGCTTTGGGAGTCCTATGGGCCTTGGATTTCATGCCTTTAATGGGGTCTTGAAGTCTCTTTCACTCATAAAAACCTGGGAAGTCTTCCATGAGCTGATGCAAAGTAAAATGTACTATGTACAAAGTAAAAGCAATATTTTAAGATGATCAGCTATGAATAATGACTATTCTCAGCAATACAATGATCCAAGTCTAAAGGATTTATGATGAAAAATACTGCCTGAGTATAGACTGAGGCATACTTTTCTTGAGGGTTTTTTTTTTGTTTGTTTGTTTTGGTCTCTCTTTCTTTTATAACATGACTATTATTATGGAAATTTGCATGACTACACATGTATAACCTTTATCAAATTGCTTGAATTCTCCATGGGAGGGAGGGAGAAAGGAAGATCTGGAACTTATAAGTTTTAAAAATTAATGTTAAAAAAAAAGTCAGTTTTCCACTCAGGAAAGGCCCAGATGATATTACTCTATTTCTAGGGTCTTTCCCAGACCAGACTTTCTGTTTAATTGTAGATTTGGAAAGGAGCTCAGAAGCCAGAGGGTTGACTGAACCCATACTTGAAAAGATGGCCTCTCACTAACATCCCCACAAGTGTCAACCCAGTCTATGTGAAGGTGGTAAGTGGGACCTTCCTTAGATAGGTCATTGCACGTAGGACAGCTCCTAAATTTGTCTTCTGAGACTCAGTATATCCAAATCCAAATCTCTTTTCACACAATAGTTAAAGGAGTACTGCTATCATGATCTCTCTTCTCTCTTTTCCCCCCACTTTCTTTCCCTTTGACATGGACCTCTCTTTCTAGGTCATCTGCCAAATAGGGATAAAAACAGCTCTCTACTCCCAGGGCTTCAGAAGGGCCCCACACTTTGCATATCTCAATATTAGCTATTGTAATTTCCAACACACCAAGGCTCTTAATAAACCCCCAAGATTATGGGATCAGAAGCTTAATGTAAGAAGGAAATTGAGACCATCTAATTCCACTCGGTCTCAATTTTAGAGATGAGGAATCCGAGGTCTAGATAGAAGGAGATCTTGTCTTATGGCAGTGACAAAGAGCTAAAATATGAACCCAAGATCCCCAGTTCCTGGGGGCTGATATATATCCTTATAATATTCTACTTGCTGAGTAGCTCTGTTCCCCTGTTGATTCTTGATTCAGATTCTTTTCCCAAAATTTTTTTCACTTTCGATTATCATTAGAATCTCTGATGAAAATGTTACAGTAACAGAGAGGGTGCTCTGCTTACATGACAAACTATAACCATTCCTGCCTTTTCATCACGTAAGGAAAAACTCAAACAGTTCAGGCCTTGTTCTACCTGCATGAGGGCAGCAAATGGCTCCCAGAGAGCCTCTCTGTGCTTTCAGAAAGAACTAGTTTCTTTCATCTTTCTAATCCCAGCTTTCCACACGACTCTATTTAGATTTTGGCTGGTTCATTTCCAAACCCCATTCTCCTTCCCCTTCCCCATCCACTGTGTACTCAGGAAATTCTCAATTTTCCAATTATCTTCACTTCGTCTACTTGTCCAATGCCGGCTCTCTTGAAGACAGCATATCCTTTTGTACTACTCATGCGAGCTACTTCTCCAATACCAAAACATGTAACCTGGGAGTTCGGGGCAGTATTCCTTCCTCCCCCCTCCCCCCAGTCTCAAACCTGGTGTCCCCAGCACACAACAGCCTTTGAAGTTCCTTTTTCCACTTCCACCACCTAAACTAGCAGGTGCCGTTTCCCATCCCTATGCCGAGGATCCCTTAACCCGATAGGCCTCACCACCCCCTAACATGGTCTCATTCCAAGACAGAACCCTCCAGGTCTCTGGCTGTAATTTCCTGGCCTTCCAACTCCCACCACCTGGCGTAACCTCTGGCCCCTCAATCCCTTCCAGTTCTTCAGGTCATCACCTCTTCCTAGCCTTGACATTTTAAGCTACTCAGTTCAGCACAGAAATGCCTCTATCCTTGAATTCCTTGCCCTCTGGTATTTCTTCTACTTATTAATTAATCCTCAAACCTAAATCATCCTTGTCTTTTTTTGGAGAATCTGAACTGTGCTAGAGGGAGTCACAGAATCATGTGAATTAAGTCTAATATAAAGTCGTTATCCCACTACGATCCTTTCACATTAGACTGAGAGCCCAACATTTCTTCCTTTTCTTTACTTTGTATCATTTCCTTCACAGATACTTCCCTTTTACTTAACAAGATCCTCTTATCTCCCCCTAAATACCTCAAAACCTCGTCTCCAGAAACTTTGATAATACACCCAGATGCTTATCTCAGACCTTACCTAATCTACATACTTAAATCTACTCATTTTCCGGCCATTCACTCCAGCTACAATCCAGACAAGCTTCTCTTTTTATTGTCTAAGAGCCCAGATAGAGGCTTCAACTCTGGTTATCTCTGCTTTCTCACCTGCTCCTCACTCCATCCCCTCCTCCCTTATCAGCCAGCAATCTGGACCTCAACTGTTTTATCCATTCTTTTCTCCCAGGTCACCAAAGATCTCAGAATTACTAAATCCCCTTCCCTCACCCCGGCACTCCTTCCATCAGACAGTCTTCAGTTCAGACCCCCTAGCTTTTTCTTCTGGGAAGCTGCTCTCTAGATGCTCTTATCAGTGGTTCACTATTTCTATTTCCTTTGAGGCTCAATGCTTTCTGATTTCCCCACTAAGAATGTGTGTCCCCTAGCCTGTCTTCTAAGGCTTTGTCTATCTGCACCTAGTCTCTTTTTGAAGCTCCATCCAATGCTACTAATTCAATTATTACCTTTACATAGGTTCCTAGGTCTAAATATTTTTTCCTAATCTCTCAATTAACTTCAGCCCCATTTCTCCAATTATCTGCTAGTTATCTCTATCTGAATATCCTCTTTATATTCAACATATCCCAAAGAGAACCTAAGTTTTCTCTCTAAACATATCCTCCCTCTTTACTGACATTTCTCCCAACCAAGCCCAGGCTTGCATCTAGTAAATTTTAGTCTGGATTGCTATAACACCTCCTACTTGATTCTGAGATCTCAGTTTCTGCCCCTTTGTGACCCCTACCTCCCATCTGTTCTCAGTTCAAGCCATTTTACACACACAGCTGTCAAAACTATCTTAAGGCAAAGGTCTCACCATTTTCCTGCTCAAAATACTGTGGTTGTTTCTCATTACCTATAAAACCCAAATTCTTTTCCCCAGCATTCAAGGTTCCAATCTATCTTTCTAGCCTTATTTTACATTAAGCATCTTCATGTATTCTATAATTTGTATTCTATAATTCCAACCAACTGATTATTCCCTGAACTCACCTTGCCACTTCCATTTTCTGTGCTACAGGCTGGGCCCTAATCCACCCAGTCTCTGATTTATGGAATCCTCAATTCAGGCCAAATTTGTGTATATGTTGCTTTTTTCCCCTCACTAGTCTACAAGTCCCTTTTAGGGCTCAGCTTGTGTTATTTTTCAACTCAGTGCTGAGCAAAAGGCAAGCTCTTAGAAATATCTGTGAAATTCCAACCTATGGGATCC
The DNA here is from genome assembly GCF_048593235.1 of Sminthopsis crassicaudata. Taxonomy (NCBI): domain Eukaryota; kingdom Metazoa; phylum Chordata; class Mammalia; order Dasyuromorphia; family Dasyuridae; genus Sminthopsis; species Sminthopsis crassicaudata. The sequence continues at coordinate 49,670,000 of NC_133617.1, read as the reverse complement.
ATACCTTGTTTGCCTGTATCAGGTGGAAATTTTTCCCATGGACCCTGAAGCCGTGTTCAAAATTCCTGCATTCTTCATCACTCCATGCACAGAGTTCATCTAATAAGAAAAGAGAGTAGGCTATGGGGTGGGGCTCAAAGGAGCTGAGCAGGTCAGGCAGCCGCAGGCAGGCCCTCTCACCTCGGATCACTTTCACATTGAACCGCAGCCTCCGAAGTGCCTCTTCCACATTGAAGTTGCATTTCACCAGCTCATACAGGGCCTGGAGACAGCAGAGAGGCCATGGCTGAGTCCCCCACATCCCACACCTCTGGAGCCCCAAGCTGTTACCCTCAATAACAAATCCCTGAAGCTATGGCCACAAGGGGCCTGGGAGTAGACTCAGGTGTTTCAGAGGCCTGCTGCTCTCTGCCTCCTAACTCACCTTTGATGGTCAGGGAGAAAATCCGGGAGGTACAAATTGCAGAGATGACCTGCTAATATTAATTGGCCAGCACCTGGATTCCGCTCTAGTACCTCACTTCATTATTAGTCTTGACAGGGTACAGCTGTATGGTTGGGCCCCAGGCATTATAAAGTACCTCCAGGTAGTACAAGAAGAATTATAGAATCAAACACTTGAAGGGACCCCACAAACCAGCTAGAATACCCCTCTTCTGATTCATTCTACACAAAAAGAAACCAAAGTCGAAGGTCTAGGAGAAAATCGAACTATACAGTTAAGCTATAAGTCAAAAGAGAATCTTGATTATCTTCCTTTGATTTGTTACAGAGACAGAGCTGCACATACTCTGCATCAATGCCTCTCTCACTTGGCCCAGACTCGAGACACTTAGTACGACCAAAGCACATGGCCATAGCAATGGACAGAGAGTCAGGTTTTGTGCACTTGTCAGGCTGGTTTGGAGAAAGCTCTGGCTGTCTTTTGCGACACTGAAGGACACATGCCAACCTTCTTATACCTCACCACGTGGCACATATCCAGAAAGTCATTGAGCCTTTTGTGAACTGGTTCACATTTACAGGCTTCTCTAATTTTGTGGAGGAAATTTGTTCTCTACTCACTTACTCTCAACTAAGTAAATTAAAAGACAGTTGAGACTTAATTCTTAAGATCATAGATTTTAGAGTCAAGTAGGATCTAGTGCAATTCCTTCATTTTAAAGTTAGAGAAATTAAAAGTCCAAAAAGAAACCATGAATTTCCTGAGATCACCTAGGTAAAAGAGTGAGGATTCAAAGCCAGGTTCTCATACTCTAAGCACACACAATGCTTTGTTCTAAACCAGGCTCAGGTGACCCAGTCCAGAAGTGGGAGCACTGTCCCTTGCACTCACTCTCACCTGCTCATTGTCTTTCACGGTTATCCCAACAGGGATCTGAGAGGTGGTCATCTCGTCCCACTGCCGGTTCACTGCCCGGTACAGAAACTCTTCTACTTCCCCTTCAGGAAGGACATTAGGATCCCACAGCAGCTGGTCTTCTTTCTCATAGACTGAGGAGAAGAAGAGAGGAAAGGGACATATTGACAATCAGCCCCAAACAAGGCAGGGGTCTATGGGTCGAGATCATAACAAGAACTTAAGTCTCTAAGGGCACTGAGCTGGAAAGAATCAGATGCCTACTAATGATCAGCATCACTTTGGGGTGTTTCTAACACTATATAGCAGGGATCTTTTTGACACTTCATTTTACTAAGCTACACCAAAAACTTTGCCATGGCTTATTATACTTCTCGTCCTGACACTCATGCAAGCCTGCTATGTACCTCCCCCTTCCCAGCCTCAGGTGCACTACACCCCAGGCAATTTAAATGTAGTGCCATTTACTAAGCCTTCTGAACACACCCTCATTCCTTTGTTCTTGTTGCTCCCAATGCTTAGAACAACTTCACATCCAGGAGAGAAAAGATCTGGAAGGGTCTTATCCTTTATTCAATAGGAACAAGCTAGGAATTAGGAGGTAAGGAAAGCAGAATGCTAGGGGATATTAAGATGTACTCTTTAGAAGAGATCCAGAGAATTGAGGATGAGGGACATGGTGAAAAAGAGGATAGGCAAACTGACGGCCTAGGAAAGCTAGTAAACCAGATCAGAACCCAGTTCCCACACTCTGCTGTGTCTTCCTTTAAGAGCCTGTCTGCCCAGGCTCTGCCGGCATGGGGAAGAAGTGAGTTCACCTGTGGAACCCACATCCCACCAGCCAACTATTGGAAAGAGATGGTCCCTACTGATTGTCTGTAGTTTCTTGCTGGTAGCCAGATGGATGACCCTATTCCCCATATAGGACCTGTTGCTACTTACAGAGCAAGTCAGAGTTGTCACTGTCTCTAGGAAGATCTGACTAGAACCAATTTGGTGGGAGAAGGGACTTTGGGAGATAATCCATTTTCAAATCTCTTGAACCCTAATTCCAATGGGAAGGTCACATTCCTTTGTGACTGTTAGACCCGAAATATGAGGGTCCCTAGAAGGAGAGTGAGGCTTTCAGATGCCAAGCCTACAAGGTGAGTTCAAGCCAAAACAGAAAAAAGACATGACAAGAGCTATTGGCCCAGGAAGGACTACTGACGGCAATCTCAGAACTTTCTTTTCCTCTCAGAAATAAGCCTGGTTGTCATCCAATCTTTATGTTTAAAGACTGCCAGTGGAGGGAAATGCACGAACTTGAGCAGGAGCAGGGATGTTTTAGTTTTGGATCTGTTAGGAAGTCTTTCTGGACATCAAACTTAAATGTGCCTACCACCTACCACTCCTAGTTCATACCTTTGGAGTTAAACAAAATAAGTCTATTCACTTTTCCACAAAACAATACTTTACATACTTATGGTATAGCCCCTATATCTTATCTTTTCCTGGTGAAATATCCTTGATACTAGAAAACTAAATTGAACTGGGGGGTGGGGAGGGAGAAAGAGTATCAGTAATTCAAACATGCCTCAAGCATGCCCCTAAGAAGGACAAGGTCCAAGGAATAAATGGGCCCCAACCTCAACAGTCAGACAGTCCAGAGACTGAATGTTGGCTCAGCTGGTGAGCACATATCTCCACCCATTACTTCCAGATAACCAAATCCACAATACCTTCAGTATGGCTAACAGTATGTGACAACCAGCAGCCCAAGGAATCCATTCTGTATCAGTGTTTCTGAATTGTAGATTGATCAGACTGAAGTTCCCAGACTACCACTCCCAGCTCCAAGATACTCCAGCAAGTCGGCTCCTAGCACACTCTTCCCCACCCTTTCATTGTTCCATTGTACCCCCTTAGAACTGCTGTTCTGTTGTCAACCAATAGCCCTTCATAACACCCCCCAGAATGATTATATTGTACATTTACTTATGTGTTCTATGTATAGTTTCCTCCAACAAAATATAAATACTTTGAGGGCAAAGGAATAGTTAATTTTGTCTTTGTAACCCTGAGTCATGCCAGGAACTCATTCAGTACCTAATAAATGCCTAGAGTAAGTCAACCTTCTTCAGCTAAGGCAGCCCTTCCTCAGTATGGGTGCCTAGAAGAAAACTGGAACCAGAAATGTCCTGGATGTGGTCTCATGGGGAGAGTGAGAAGGGTCTTCTTTTGTCTCTGTCCAGCACAGGAAGCTTTTCATGATGTCTGTGAAATGGCCCAGGATCTCTCACACCACTTATTATTTCAGTATAGTGAAAAGTTTCTTAAACTATGGATCTCGACCTCAGATAGGGTCATGTAACAATGTGGGGGGTCATGAAAAAGTTGGAACAGTAAAAGGTGTCAAATATTCCACCAAGATTTAATACTTTATACAAAAAGTAAACAATCACATCCATCTCATTCATATGCAAATGTGTTTTCACTTTAATAAATGGTAAAATTATATGTATGTCAAAGATTATTTTAAAATAATTTTCTTTATGGTGTGTTATCATCAGATGTTTGATTTTATATACTTATATTCCTAGGGTCACCTAAAAAAAATGTCTTGTGTGGAAAAAGTTTAAGAGGCCTAGTCTAGCATGTGTGTGCTTATGAGCACCATGATGGGCAAGGTGGCTGTATATACTAAGCCAGAGTCTGGCAAAGGCAAATTTCTGAATTTCAGTATAGGGAGCTAAGGGAAGGAAATTTAGATTTGTGAGTTCATCAAAGAATGGGAGCTGAGTAGCATCTTGCAAAACTTCAGAATCTCAGAGTTGCTACAGATACTGAAGAAGATGAGGACCAAAATGCACACCATCCTTTGGCCCATGAGGGCAGGACATATCGCCACCCCTCCGGTCTTTCTTTTTGCTTTGGACCTGTAATGTCATCCATGTAATCCAATGCAGAGAAACTACTCTGTAACTTAGTCTGAGTGGAAGCAAGAAATTAAGTTAATTTGTCTCTAAGGTTATAGAGCTAGTATTTGCCAGAGATGGGACTCGAACCCAGGTGCTTTCTGACTCCTCCACCAGCTTTGCAGTTTCTAGCCAATGCTGCCTCTCAGTAGCACTGTTATATTTCATCCTATGACATGTGCCTGCTGAGTTCTAGCTGTATTTTATGTCATTGACAGTGTCAACTAAGAAATTTGCTAAGCATGCTATCTATGTCTTCATCCAAATGAACTGATAAAAACAGGGCCCAGCACACATTCTGAGGGATTATAGTAAAGACTCTCCCAGACATTCATGGTCAGTTTTTTACACCCAATTCCCCTTCATGTACTGTACACTTCAGCCCATAGGCCTTGGTGATGTCCGCTACTCCCTACAATGGCTCTGGGACTTTGCACCAGCTGTCCCCCATGCCTAGAAGGCTCTCCCTCACTTCCACGTGCTGGCTTTCTTCAAGACTGAGTGAATCCCACCTTTTGCAACAGGCCTGTCCTCATGCTTTCCTTCCTATTGGTTAGTGCCTTTCTACTGGGATGACCACCCATTTCTTTACGCAGATCTTGTAGCTACAGAGTTGTTTGTGGGCTGTCTCCTCCATTAGAATGTGAGTTCCCAGATTGTGCTCCTGACTTTCTTTGCATCCCCAGTGCTTGGTAGTGTCTGGCCCATAGTAAGTGATTAGTAAGCGCTTGCTGACAGACTGACTAATAAAACTATGCTTCAATTTGCATTCAGTTCTTTCTTCAGAGGTGGACATAATTTTTCCTAAGTCCTCCAGAATTGTCTTGGATCTTTGTATTGAACAGAAAAGTTAATCGTTCCCAGCTGTTTATATTTAAACTATTGTTACTGGGTAGGCCATTCTCCTGGTTCTGCTCACTTTACAACAGTTTATATACCTTTCCAGGTATATAATCATATGATGATTCTGATCATCATTTCTTACACCACAATGACATTCCATCACATTTATACATCACAATTTGTTTAATCATTCCCCAATTGATAGGTATCCCCCCCAATTTCTAATTCTTTACCACCACAAAAATAACTACTATAAATTTTTGTACATAGAAGCCCTTTTCTTTTTCTTTTTTGATCTTCTGATCTCTTTGGGACACAGATCTGGGGGTAGTATTGATGAGTTATAGGGTATTCATAGCCCTTTGGGGATAATTCCAAATTGCTTTCAAGAAAGATTGGATCACTTCATAATTTCACCAACAATACATTAGTGTTCTAATTTATGTTTTGCACTTAATGAAACTATATTGATCACTGCTTTCTTTTCTAAAGGTTCATTAAGCATCCCTTTATTAAATTACAGAATTTTACTAAGGACTGAAGTCTAAATAGCTTGCCCATAGTTGAAAGATTCTTCTTCACTTCAACTACAACTGCTATTATCCTATCCACCCTGAGCAACAGTTTTATCTTTTTCTTATGATCCCTCTCTTTCCCTAGAAATAGCTTTAAAAACAATTTTAAATGTATTAGCTTTTTCAGCTAACTTCAACTTATTCTTAGCTTTAGTGTCACTGATTCTTATTAAACTATGCCATGTTTCTGGATTCATTCTCTTATTACCCGCTCTTACCTCTATCTTCTGTACATACTTCTTAAAACCAAACTAGCAGGGAAGAGCCAAGTAAAAAGGGTAGAGTGAAAGGTCACAGCTGCTAAATCTTCCACAAAATGTCCAAAGAAAACAAAAAATTCTGAGCAAGAAAATGATTAAAAAAAAAAAAAAAAAAGTCACTCTAGATCATTTTCCCAGCCCAGGACAGTTTAGAAAGGGGGCCTGGCCAAGAATGCACCAAGATAGAAATAGCAGCAATACTTTGGACAGTGAGGAGACCCACCACCTGGTTAGAAAGAGATGAGGGAGTAGGGGCCCTATTTGAGTAAGATCAGAGCACAGATCAGGGAGTCAGTGATTGCATCCAGTTCACCCCACTTTGGAAGCACCAAAAACTTAAAGACTACCCTACTGAGCTGAGAAAGCAGAATGACATTTAAGACAAAAGTTTGGACCTGTCAGCCATTCCCTTCTAAGAGGTGAACATAACCCAACCACAATATATTAGTTCAAGAAATAGATTGGGAAAAAAAATCAGCAAACAACAAAAGAACTTGATCAAAAAGAACTTTTATGGTTACAGGAAAGCTCAAGACACAAATTCCGAATACAATGATATATACAAGTATTTACAATAAAGCCTCAAAAAAACAAACAAACAAACAAACAAAAAAACACCAAACCAACAACAACAACAAACTGCAGACTGGACCTAAGGCCAACAAAAATTCCTAGAGAGCTATAGAAAGCTATTAAAAAATTAAATAAGCATGGTAGAGGAAAAATTGGAAATATTAATGAGAATGATGACAGAAAATTATTAAAAGAGAATTAACAGTTTGGTAAAAGAGGCACATTAAAAAATACTGTAGAAAATAACTTCTTAAAAAGCAGAATTGGACAAATGGCAAAGAAGGTATAAAACTAAATTTCCTAAAAATTAGAATTGATGAAATATGAGAGAATGACTGTATGAAACATCAAGAAATAATAAAACAAGGTCAAAGGACTGGGGGAAAAAAGAAAACATGAAATATTTCAGAGAAAAATAAATGACCTGAAATATACATCAAAAAGGGACAGTTTAAACATTAGACTATCTGAAAGCCATGATCAAAGCCATAATCTATTTCAAATGATTAGAATGTAAAATTGCTTACATATCTAATAACCAGAGAATAAAGTAGAAATGAAAAGCACCTACTTGATAATTTCCTGAAAGAACTCCCAAATAATATAGTCAAATTTCATAGCTTGAAGGTCAAGGAGAAAATACTACAGTACAAAATACCAAGAAAGAAGCCATTCAAATACCACAGAAAGGATAACCTAAGATTTAAAAACTAGCACTATAAAGGAGCACAGGGCATAGGATATTACATTCTGGAAGGCAAAGGAATTAAGATTACCACTAAGAATAAGTGTCCAGCAAAACTAAGTTTTAAAAGAGAAAAAGTGGACATTCCATGACAGAGAACTTTCAAGCATTCCTGCTTTAAAGACCAGAACAGAATAGAAAATCTGACAAATATAACAAGATAGATATGAATAAAATTGTAAGGGAATTAATAATTTTAAATTGTTTATATTCCTATGTGGGAAGATTGATTCCTTTAGCATTATTAGGACAGTTAGGAAAAATCTACTTTGAGAGGAAAAAAGAGAAAGTTATCTCACATAAAAAAGTGTGAAAGGAAAAGTTTTTATAAGGGGGGAATAGTAAATAGAGGAGAGAAGCATGGACAACATTTGAACCTACTTTTCATTTGAACTGGTCAAGGAGGGAAAAAATATAAACACACCAGACAAATACAAACAGATATAGAAATGCATCCTACCCAACAGAGAAGTAGAAGGGGAAAGGTGTAAAAGAAAGGAATGAGGGGGAAAAGCAGTGATATGAGGAAGGTTAGATTAAAAGACAAAACATTTTTGAGGACAATAATAAAAATAGAATAGAAGAGAATAAGATACAATTATAACTGTGAGTGTAAATGGGATGACTTCACTCATAAAATGGATGATGACAGCAGAATGGAAGAGAAAGCAGACTCTTACAATATGTTGTTTACAAGAGACACACTTGAAACACATACACACAGTTAAAAATAAGAGTCTAGAGTGAAAATTAAAAAGGCAGGAGTTACAATCGTGATCTCAGATAAAGCAAAAGCAAAAATACTTAATTAAAAGAGATAATCAGAGAAACTACTCCTGGCTTAAAGGTATTATGAACAAAAAAATTCAATACTTATTTGTATTTATTTAACATTTTCCTCAATTACATTCAAAACAACAAAAAAAATTTCTACATTTTTTTTTTAATTTTTGAGTTCTAGGTTCTCTCCCTTATCCCTACCCACAATTAAGAAACCACAGGTGAAGTTATGCAAAACATTTCCATAAAAATCAAGTTGTGAATGAAAACATGGATCTCTCACCATAATGAAAATAAAAACCCTCAAGAAAAATTAAGTCAAAAAGAGAGATAAAGAGAATGCTTCAAACTGTATTCAATCAGTTCTTTCTCTGGTTATGGATAGTATTTTTCAATCTAAGTCTTTCAGAGTAGTCATGGATAACTGTACTACTGAAAATAACAAAGTCATTTAAAGCTGGTCATCTCAGAACACTGCTATTACTTTCTATACAGTATATTTTACTTTGCTTGAGTTCATGAAAGTCTTTCCAGACTTTTTTTCCCAAGAGCATACTGCTCATCATTTCCCATAGAATAATAACATTCCATCATAAACACATACCACAGCTTATTGAATAATTCCCCAACCAAATGGCATTCCCTTCCCCCCCCCCCCCAGAAAAGAGCTGCTATGAATATTTTTGGTACATATATCATTTTCCCCTTTTTTTAATTAAAAATATGAATTTCAATATTGAATTTATATGTACCTAATGGTATAGCATACAGATTTTTGAAATTAATACCTATATTAGTGAAGGAGAACCTCAATTACCTCTCTCATACCTAGATAAATCTAACTATAAAACAAATAAGAATGAAGTTAAGGAGATGAAGATTTTTTGAACAATTAGATATGATAAACCTCTGGAGAAAATTAAACAAGAATAGCCATATATTGTGCCAAAATGTTTGTGGCGGCTCTTTTTGTTGTAGCTAGAAACTGGAAGATGAATGGATGTCCATCAGTTGGAGAATGGTTGGGTAAATTGTGGTATATGAAAGTTATGGAATATTATTGCTCGGTAAGAAATGACCAGCAGGAGGAATACAGAGAGGGTTGGAGAGACTTAAATCAACTGATGCTGAGTGAAATGAGCAGAAGCAGAAGATCACTGTATAGTTCAACAACAATACTGTATGAGGATGTATTCTGATGGAGGTGGAAATCTTCAGCATAAAGAAGATCCAACTCACTTCCAGTTGATCAATGATGGACAGAGGTAGATACACCCAGAGAAGAAACACTGGGAGGGGAATGTAAATTGTTAGCACTAATATCTGTCTGCCCAGGTTGCATGTACCTTCGGATTCTAATGTTTATTGTGCAACAAGAAAATGATATTCACACACATGTATTGTACTTAGACTATATTGTAACACATGTAAAATGTATGGTATTGCCTGTCGTCGGGGGGAGGGAATAGAGGGAGGGGGGGTAATTTGGAAAAATGAATACAAGGGATAATATTATAAAATATATATATATATTAAAAAAAAAAAAAAAAAAGAATGAATGAAAAAAAAAAAAAAAAAAAAAAAAAAAAGAATAGCCATATATGGTATTTCTACAAAAACTGGCATGTACTAGGGCATAAAAATCACACAAATGTAGAAAAGCAAAAATACTAAATATATTCTTTTGGTACAATAGTGTTATAAAAATTACATTCTTGCTCTAATTCTGAAGACTGAGTAGATCAAAGAACAATTGAAACAGTATTTCTTTAAGATCATAACAATGAGACAACATACCAAAATTACAGCCAAAGCAGCACGTAAGGAAAAATTTGTATCTCTAAATGCTTACTCAATTAAAGAGAGAAAGAACAAGTCAATGAAGTGTGCATGCAAATTAAAAAAAATTTTCTGAAATTATTTCTAGCCATATGAAAAGATGCTCCAAGTCATTATTAATCAGATAAATACAAATTAAGACAACTCTGAAATACCCCTACACACCTGTCAGATTGGCTAGAATGACAGGGAAAGATAACGGGTTGGAGGGGATGTGGGAAAACTGGGACACTGATACATTGTTGGTGGAATTGTGAATACATCCAGCCATTCTGGAGAATGATTTGGAACTATGCTCAAACAGTTATCAAACTGTGCATACCCTTTGATCCAGCAGTGTTACTACTGGGCTTATATTCCAAAGAGATTTAAAGGGAAATGTGCAAGAATGTTTGTGGCAGCCCTCTTTGTAGTGACCAGAAACTGGAAACTAAGTGGATGCCCATCAATTGGAGAATGACTGAATAAATTATTATATATGAATATTATGGAATATTATTGTTCTGGAAGAAATGACCAGCAGGAGGATTTCAGAAAGGCCTGGAGAGACTTACATAAACTGATGCAGAGTGAAATAAGCAGGAATAAGAGATCATTATATACTTCAACAACAATACTATATAGTGATCAATTCTGATGGATGTGGCCATCTTCCACAATGAGATGAACCAAATCAATTCCAATAGGGCAATAATAAACTGAACCAGCTACACCCAGCAAAAGAACTCTAGGAGATGATTATGAACCACTACATAGAATTCCCAATCCCTCTATTTTTGTCTGCCTGCATTTTTGATTTCCTTCACAGGCTAATTGTACACTATTTCAAAGTCCGATTCTTTTTGTACAGCAAAATAACTTTGTGTTTAACTTATACTTTAACATATTTAACATGTATTGGTCAACCTGCCATGTGGGGGAAGGGGTGGGGGGAAGGAGGGGAAAAGTTGGAACAAAAGGTTTTGCAATTGTCAATGCTGAAAAATTAACCCATGTATATATATCTTGTAAATAAAAAGCTATAATTAAAAAAAAAAAGAAAAAAAATTATAATTAAGTAAAAATCCTGAAAATCAAAGAGATTAGTAAAACTGAAAACTTAAAAAAAAAAAAAAACCCAACCAACCAACCCAAAACACCAAACCAAAAATATTGAACTAATAAAACTAGAACTGGGTTTATTTTCTTTTATTTTTAAATTCCCCCCCCTCTTCCAAATTTATTTTATTTGAAGAGACAGAATAAGCAAAAACACAAAAGCAATACAAAAGAGAACATTAGTATATGCCCAGCAGAACACCTGAGAGGATTCAAATTATATGACAATAGCAATTGAAGAAAGTTTATACATTAGTAGAAGAAATTACATTCATTAATACCCATCTTTTCTTTACTTGTAAATTTGTTCTTTGATGTGCACCTTATTTAAAATATTCTTTTTCCCCCCTTTCATTACTCCCACACTCCCACTACCTCCAAGCAGGTTATAGTTAAGAAAGGATATATTTACATATACTTATGTAAATGTATACATGCACACATATATTTCCCTTTCATCCCTCCTACCCCCAAGCAAACTACAGTTAAGATATATCTATGTATACATATGTAGATATATACACACACACATTCAACATACATGTCTTTCCTATCCCTGCTAACTCTCTCATTAAATTCCGCTCCATAACTTGTCTTACTATTACTTAACCTTCCTTCCCTCACCCTTTGCTTCCCCATCCACTTATCCCTTCCTCCTTATTTCTTTATAAATTTTGGAGGGTGCTATGCCCTTCATGGTATATATGTCATGTTACCTATTGAACCCATTCCCAATTTGAGTAGATTTTCAGAAGTAGAAGCCCTCCTCACCATCTAATGCCTTCTGTCAACTCTTCCTCTGCATGCCATTTGTATAACATGATTACTATTTTTACCTTTACTCTGCCAGTATTTCTTTCTTTTTGATAAGGCAATTGTGGTTAAGTGACTTGCCTAGGGTCACACAGCTAGTATTAAGTGTCTGAGATGAGATTTGAATTCAGGTCCTCCTGACTTCAGGACTGTTGCTCTATCCATTGTGCCTGCCAATATTTCTTTTGAGCTTTACCTTAATGTTGATATAAATCTTAAACATAAAGTATCCATTTCCCATGTTAAAAAATCAATCAGTCCATGTTTAAACAGTTTGTCCATGTTGAGTACCTTAAAACTGCTCTTTGATATTGGCTCTTATTTGTTAAATGTTCTGTTACATTTGGGTTTGGTTGATAGAAAATTCTGAAAATCTGCAAGTTTGTTGAACGTCTGCTTTATTCTCATTGAAAATTATGGATAATTTTGCTGGCTATAATAGTTTTGGCCATAGGCCTAAGTTCTTTTGCTTCTCTGTAGATAAGATTCCAAGACCTGAGATCTTATAGCTGCTGATGAGTCTTGTACAATTCTATTTGTAGCTTCAGCGTATCTGAATTGTTTTTGCAAAATTTTCACTTTGATCTGGGGGGTCTGGAAAATTGGTAATAATGTTCCTATGTGTTTTCCACAAAGGATCTCTCTGAAGTCGTGATTGGTGGATTTTTCCCCCCTATTCCTACTTTCCCCTCATGTTCCATCATTCCAGACCAATTTTCTAGGATTATTACCTATATGATTGTGTCCAAGTTCTCTTTTTGGTCACAATTTTTTGGCAGTACAATTATTCTTATATTTTCTCTTCTTGATCTGTTGTTTTTCTCATGAGATGTTTTACATGCTATTTTTTCATTCTTTATAATCTGTTCTTGATCTGTTGTTTTTCTCATGAGATGTTTTACATGCTATTTTTTCATTCTTTATAATCTGTTTTGTTATTTCTTGGTTTCTCATTATTTCACTGGCTTCCCCTTGCCTGATTCTAATTTCAGAGCTATTTTCATTTTTGAGACTGTACCTCCTTTTTTCTAATTGGTTAACTTTTTTTCATAATCTTCTTGTTTTTCTTAGATGGTTTTAATTTTTTCTTTAGTTTTTCCTCAATGTCTCTCATTTGATTTTTTGAATTCTTTTATAAATTCTCTCTGGGCAGGGTGCCATTTCACATTACTCTCTGGGGCAGAGAGTAATCTTTTTTTTTTTTTTTTTTTTTTTTTTTACTAAAGTGTCCTTCTCTGAAGATGAATCCTGGTCTTCCTGGTTCCCATAATAAGTTTCAATGATTCTTTCTTTCTTTGCCAGTTAAATTTTTTTTTTTTTTTTTTTAATAAGAGGTGTTAGTATATGTACCTCTAATCATGGGATGTGGGGTGGAGTGATGCTTCAAGCTTCCCTGCAGCTCTCCCCTTTGACCAGGAACCCCAAACCAAGAGCTCCCCCCTTCTGCAAGTACCCACATCGCTTCTGCACTCACCAGGAGCTGATTCCTTCTCACCCAGGGCTGCATCTCAGCAGTACAACTGGGCCTGGCTTCCCAATCAGCTGAGGCTCACTCTGTCTTCCAGTACTCAAACCTCATTCGATCATCAATCTGGGAGGTGAAATTGTCCATGGTTCCTGCTGAAGCTCCAGCCACACCCAGTTAGCCCAAGGGATCCCCACATGATGTTTCTGTGGAGCTAGCCTGGAGGTGTTTGCACTTCAGGCAAGCTAATTCTGGCCTGGGGTCCGTCTTCAGATCTTGTCAAATATTATGCAGAGACCCCCAGTTCTGCCCCAATTCTTCTTGGTTTTTCACCAGTTTATGTTGGCCCTGAAGTGCAAATTTGTTCTATTTATGGGGAAATTGGAAGAGCTTGAAATTTACCAACCTACCCTGCCATCTTCCCTGAACTGAGCTTAAGATAAATAAATAAAGAAAGAAATGGCTAATTTGATTAAAATTTTAAAAAGAAACCAAATTACCAGTATCAAAAAATGAAAATGAAGATGAAATTAAAGCAATTACTGGGAGCATTTTGTTTAACTATATGCACATAGAATCAGCAATCCTAATGAAATGGATGAATGTTTACAAAAATATCAATTGTCCAGATTTACAAAATAAGAAATAGAAAATTTAACCCTATTTTAGAAAAACTGAAAGCCATAAATGAGCTCCCTAAAAAAACAAACAAACAAACAAACAAAAAACATTACATGGATTTTCAAGTGAATTCTATCATATAAAGATCAATTCTACTATTGTATAAACAGTTTGAAAAAAACAGATTAAAAGGAGTCCTACACCAAATTCCTTCTATCACATAAATATATTTTTGATACCTCTAACAATGTTAGGAGAGACAGAGAAAGAAAATTATAGCTTAATTTCCCTAATGAGTCTGATGCAAAAATTTTAAATAAAATGTTAACAAAGAGATTATAGGAAGAGATAACAAAAATTATACACTATGATAGACTGTATTTGTACCAGAAACATGGTTCATCATTAGAAAAACTATAAGAATAATTAATCATATCAGTAACAAAAATAACAGTCATATGATTATATAAATAGATGCAGAAAAGGCTTTTGAGGAAATACAATACATATTTCCATTAAAAACAATAGAGGAATAAATGAATACTCTTAAAATAAGTATAATGTATTTAAAATCAAGAGCAACATTATCTGTAATGAAGACAAACTAAAAATTTTTCCAATAAAAAGAGAGGTATAGGATGTCTGTCACTACCACTATTACTTAATACTGCACTAGAAATGCTAGCTATAACAAAAAGACCAGAAACCGAAGGAATAAGCATAGGTTTAATAAAGAACAAAACTATATCATTCTTTACAAATGACATGATACACCCAGAGAACCCTATAAAATCAACTAAAAAAACTTGTTGAATAAATAATTTTAGCAAGATTATAGGATATAAACCCACATAAATCATCAGAACCTCTATACATTACCAACAAAACCCAAGGAAAAGATAAAAATGGCAATACTGCTTAAATTAATTTACTTATTCAGTTTATAGAACTAGAAAACTATTGCAACAATATTCATCTAGAAGAACAAAACAATGAAGGAAATCAATGGGAAAAAAAAACCGTGAAAGGAGGCTGTAAAACAGTACCAAATCTCAAAATATATTTCAAAGCAATAATTATGAAAGCATCTGATGCTATATGGGAAAGAGAGAACTTGATCAATAGTATAAATGAGAAAAAGAGGCAAATTTAATAAACCTACCTACCTATTAGGGCAAAAACTCACTATCTGGCAAAAATTGCTAGAAAAACTGTTAAGTAGTTAAAAAGAAAAAAAAAAAGGCATTGGGGCAGCTAAGTGGTGCAGTGGATAGAGCACCAACCCTGAAGTTTGGAGGATCTGAGTTCAAATCTGGCCACAGATATTAACACTTCCTGGCTGTATGATTCTAGGCAAGTCACTTAACCCCAATTGCCTCGGCCAAGGGGAGGAGCTAGGGAGGGAGAGAAGGAGAAGGATCAGACACAGATGAACATCTCACCGTATATACTAACATGCTCAAAATGAATACACAATTTAAACAGTGACTTTCATGAACAAATTAGGGAAGCATGGAAAAAATTACCTATCAGATATATGGATAAGGGAAGAGGTTCATAATCAAAAGAAGAAATAGAGAGGTTAATGGGAAATAGAATGGATAATTCTGATTATAAGTTACAAAAGTTTTCTATAAACAAAACCTCACACAGCCAAAATTAGAAGCATTTTCAAATATGTATAGAGAATTAGTCCAAATTTATAAAAATAGGAGCTATGTACCAATGGACAAATGGTCAAAGGATATGAACAGGCAGTTTTCAGAGGAAGAAATCAAAACTATCATCATATTTAAAAAAATGTTCAAAATCACTATTAGAGAAATGCAAATTAAAACAATCTGGAGCATCACCTCATTCATCAGTTTATATAACAGAAAAAGAAAATAAATATTAATGAGGATGTGAGAAAATATGTATATTAATACATTGTTGATGGAGCTATGAACTAGTCTAACCATTCTGGAAAACAATTTGGAACTATGTCCCAAAAGGTTAGAAAACTATGCACATACCCTTTGGTCTAGCAATACCAACAGTAGATGTATACCCCAAGGAGACCAAAGAAAAAGGGGACTTGTATGTATAAAAATATTTATAGCAATTCTTTTTGTGATGGCAAAGATTTGGAAACTGAAGAGGATGTCCATCAAATAGGGAATAGCTGAACAAGGTGGTAAATGACTGATGGGAAGGTTTCAGAAAAACCCTGGTTAGCCCTATATGAGTTGACATAAAGTGAAGAAAGCAGAGCCAGAACAATCAACACAGTAACAACATTATAAAGATAAGCAACTTTAGTAACTTTGACCAATACAGTGATTCACCACAACTTGTGCTATCCACCTCTGGATAGAGAAGCCTATTTTTTTCTCCTATCTTTATTTTTCTTACCTTTTTCTTCCCACATCATTAAGGTGTAAATATATTTTGCATGACTTCATATGTATAATGGATATTAGATTTCTTGCCTTCCCCATGGGTTGGAGAGAAAGTGAAAGGAGAAATAATTTGCAACTGAAAAAAAACAATTAAAAAACAAAAAATTTCCAAGTTGAGTAGGTAGAACTCCTTGGGCACTCACGAGCTTCTCTTTAGAGCTTCCTTTTTCCCTCACTAGAACTGTTTCTCTTTGCCTGTTTGGAATTTCATTCTTCCATAATTTTTCCCTCCTGGGTAAAATTCTCTAAATTAAATTTGATTCTTTCTCTGAATCCTCTCTCAAACTCTCAAGTACTTATCAGATTATGCCCAACTTTTGTCTTGCCCACCACACATTCTAAGACTGGAGTGGTCAGTACACTGCAAGGTTCCCATCATCTCTATCTCAGTCCTTTTTTAGTGAGAATCAAGTCCAGGTCATCACCATAAAATGGTGGTAATCACTCTGAAATTCTTGTATGATTTTTAGTCACATCCTGGTTACATGCTCCAGAAAGACACAAGACAGACCTCTCTATCATTACCTGGTCACCAAAGATTTGCCTCTATTTTTCAGCACAGACTCCCAACTTGCCCCAGAACTTACATCTTTCATTATATCGTGCCTTGAGATGGACAGGGATGCCTTCATTGGAGGACAGACTTCATATATTTCCTCATAAGAGGTTCCAGTTCTTTCCTCTTGCGATTGAAGGATTAAATCTGTTCCTTAGCTCAAAGTGTCTAATGGTCCTTCTACTCAACACAGTTAGGGATTTTCCCCCAACACCTTATATATATATATATATATTTTTTTTTGTTCTTTATTTCCACACTGATAATCTTCCATATTTTAAAGTACCTAATAAATTTCTTTACCTTCTTTTTTATCTTCCAAGAGGGAGAGCAGTTAACTTTGAGTAGTTGACAATCACTTGGTCATGGCAGAAAGACAAAATACTCTGGTCACTGAAAAATTCTTGAGAGAAACTGTCCTGGCAAAAAGCTGTGGCAAATTATTTGTAGAAGGCTTTATCTCCTGATCCATCCATCTCTTATTCACTAAGAATCTACCTAGCCATATTTAACTTTCTTTCCTTTCCCTTACTAAACTCTCAAATTGTTTTCTTACCAACTTCCTTTTTCATCCTACTGCCAGTGTGATGTAATATAGCACTGGTCCTGGAATTAGAAACAATTGGATTCAGACCCTCTGTAGCTGTGTGATTCTAGGCAAGTCATTTAGTAAGAGGGTCAGTTTTCTTCATCTGTAAAAACGGGATTGATAACAATAATGTTTATCTCAAGGGATTGTAAAGCATTTTGCAAAATTAAAAATACTGTTTTTCCTATATTATGAATAGCACTGCTATAATCCTATGCATAATATACAGGAAAAATAGGTATTATTTTTAATTGAACTGAGATGTGCCAGTTTCCACTAATTAATTCAACAATCCTTTCAATCCTGGACTGATCTATTCATCAGATAATAGATCAAAATAACAAAACAGCCGCTTACCTTTATGACTACTATGTTTTCAACCTACTATGACATCCTAACAGTATGTGATAAAGACTTTCACCAACAGGGCCTAGAATCTCTATTCCACGCCTCTTAAGAAGCAAGAGATCACTTGGGGAAAAAAAAGATCTCACTGGGCATCCCATCTACCAATATTTTTGTTCATCTAGATCTTCAACCTCAGTTTGATAGATTCCCACTTTAAAGCACTCTTGTTTCTCTAAAGATTAGTATTAAAATAAAAGAGGAACACATTGATTATGCTGATAAACTCTCCCCTCCTATTATAAAAAACAACAATGCAGACCTCTACAATTTCAGAATCACCATTTGCTAATCTTAACAAGTGCCTTTCTGGTTGTAAGTGAGCCATATCATTCCTATTTAAAAATTTCACTGTTATCATTTCATTTTTGTACTTATCATCAATGTTTGCTTTGAAGCATATTTTAAATAGGATATTGTATTATTCATATACTGTGCTACACGTGGAAAACAACCTGAAATAGAAGAGGAGGAAGTCAAGATGATGGCAGAGTAGGAAGCAGTGCAAAACTATCAAAAGACATAAAAAAATGCACCAGACCAAATTTGGTGGAGAAATTCAGAAAAAAGTCAGCAAATTATTAATCCCACCCAGATCAGCTGACATTGGGAATGGTATCTGGCCAAAGTAAGGCACTTCTGAAGTGCCCAAGGAAATGGCTGAGCATGAGGGCAAGATGAAGTCTCAGATCCACACAGGGCATCATAATGGGTACAGCTGGCAACTGGCAGGTTACTTACTCTCCAGTTCTAGGTCACAGATCTAATGTGGAGGACTGAGGAGTTGCATACCCAGGAAAGGAGGCTTTGTGCTGTCTATTGAAAATGAGATAGTTGAGAAGTAAGCTATAGCAGAGAACTCAGATTTATTAGGAGAGCAGAATTTCTAGCCCCACCTTCAAAGTGAATATGCAGAGAAGGCATTCCAGCCCAAATGAAAACCTACAATTCTGTTACTGAATCAACAGAACTTTCCAGTTGGTTGGCAGTGGCTGAGGCCAGCAGCATATACTGTTGCTCAGACTCAAATTCAAGTTAGGAATATGCAGAGCTCAGATTGGGGGCAGCAATCAGACTTTATTCTCAATCAGACCACTCTGGAAGCAACAAAAGCTTGTAGGTCCCCAGTCTATCCCGGAGATACTGGAATAGCACAACACTCAATATCTAAAGAACAGAACAATAGGGCCAGACAAGATCTTCCCTCCAGAAGTGATATAGACCTAATATTGAGTCCAAATTCAGGGAGTAAATTAAAAGTATGAAGAAACAAACAAAAAATAAAGAGATATTATGGTGTTAGGGTAGATCAAGACACAAACCTAGAAAATTATCTTCCCCTTTAAATACCAAAACAAAAATTCCTAGTAATGTCATAACCAAAATTTAGACTTCAAAGGAAAAAAATACTGCAAGCAACCATAAAGAAAGAAATCAAATAGCAGAGTTAGTCAAAATCACACATGATTTAGCAGCCACCAATAGAAGAGTTTGACAAAAGATATTACAGAAGGAAAAAGATAGGGGTTTATAATAAACTAAGAATAATTTATCCAAGAATTTCAAGGGAGTTAATGAAAAAAAATGCAAAGGAAAGTGGCTTGATTATAGCAGACCTAAAGCTATATTATAAAGTCATGATCATTAAAACTATTTGGTACTAGCTAAGAAATAGAGTAGTAGATCAGTGGAATACAATAGGTTAGGTTCACAAGACACAATAGTCAATAATTTATAGTAATCTAGTGTTTGATAAATCCAACTCCAGCTTCTGGGATAAGTACTCAACACCTGACAAAAACTGCTGGAAAAAACAGAAAATAATGGCAGAAACTGACCAACATCTAATACCCTAAACCAAAATAAGGTCAAAATGGGTTCATGATTTAGATATAAATGGTGACACTATAAGCAAATTAGGAGAACAAAGGATAGTTTAGTTCTCAAATCTGTAGATAAGGAAGGGACTAGAACTAGAAAACATTATGAAATGCAAAATGGATAATTCTGATTACATAAAATCAAAATATTTTTGCATAAACAAAACAAATGCAGCCTTGAAGGGAAGCAGAAAGTTGGGGGGAAAATTTTACATCCAGGATTTCTGATAAAGGCCTCATTTCTGAAATATATACTGACTCAAATTTATAAAAATACAAGCCATTCCCTATTCGAGAAATGGTCAAAGGATATGAATAGATAATTCTCAGATAAAGAAATTAAAGCCATTTCTAAACATATGAAAAAATGCTCTAAATCACTCTTAGAGAAATGAAAATTAAGACAACTCTGAGTTATCACTTCTCACCTCTCTGATTGGCTAAGATGACAGGAAAAGAGAATGATAAATGGAGGAAGGGAATGTGGGGAAATTGAGACAATAATGCAATGCTGGTGGAACTGTGAAATGATCCAATCATTCTGGAGAGCAATTTGGAACTATGCCCAAAGGGCTATCAAATTATGCATACCCTATTCTGATGGAAGTGGATATCTTCAACATAAAGAAGATCCAACTCACTTCCAGTTGATCAATGATGGACAGAAATAACTACACCCAGAGAAGGAACACTGGGAAGTGAATGTAAATTGTTAGCACTACTGTCTATCTACCCAGGTTACTTATACCTTCGGAAGCTAATACTTAATGAGCAACAAGAAAATGGTATTTACACACATATATTGTATCTAGGTTATATTGTAACACATGTAAAATGTATGGGATTACCTGTCATCGGGGGAAGGGAGTGGAGGGAGGGAGGGGATAATTTGGAAAAATGAATTAAAAAATAAAAAAATTATGCATACCCTTTGATCCAACAATGTCTCTAGTGAGTCTGTATCCCAAAGAAGTCATAAAAGAAGGAAAAGGACCCACACATGCAAAAATTTTTGTGGTGGCAAAGAACTAAAAATTGAGTGAATGTCCATCAGTTGGAGAACAGCTGATTAAGTTATGATATATGAATGTAATGGAATATTATTGTTCTACAAGAAATGATGAGCCGGAAAGGCCTGGAAAAACTTACATGAACATTGTACACAACGACAACAGGATTGTGTGATGATCAATAGTAATGGACTCGGCTCTTTTCAACAATGAGGTCATTCAAAGCAATTCTAATAGACTTGTGATGGAAAGAACATCCAGAGAGAGAACTATGGAGAGTAAATCTGGATCAAAAATAGTATTTTCCCCTTTTGTTCAGATTTTTGTTTTTGTTGCGCAGCATGATAAATATGGAAATATATTTAAAAGAATTGTTCATGTTTAACAACCTCCATTAGAATGTTAGTGCTGTCTTATAGAGAAAGAAAAATTTGGAATACAACGTTTTGCACAGGTGAATGTTGAAAACTTTTTATGCTGAAGGTGGCCTAGCTTGCACTAGACCTAAAACTATATTAAAAGCCGCAGTCATCAAAACCACTTGATACTGGCTAAGAAACAGAATAGTTGATCAGTGGAATAGGTTAAGTTTATAAGACACAATAGTCAATGAGTATAGTAATCTAGTATTTAATAAACCCAAAGACCCAGCTTCTGGGACAAAAACTCACTATATGACAAAAATTGCTGGAAAAATTGGAAATTAGTATGGCAGAAACTAGGCATTGACCCTTATCTAACATCCTATACCAAGATAAAGTCAAAATGGATTCATGATTTAGACATAAAGAGTGATATTATAAGCAAATTAGAAGAACAAAGGATAGCCTACCTCTCAGATCTGTGGAAAAGGAAGGAATTTGTAGCCTTAGAAGTAGAGTACATTATGTTATGCAAAATGGATAATTTTGATTATATTGCTAGGAAGTTTTTGTATAAACAAAAACAACATAGTTAAGATTAGAAGGGAAGCAACTGGGAAAAAAATTTTTACATTTAAGGGTTTTAAATAAGGCCTCATTTCTAAATATACAGAACTGACTCAGATTCATAAGAATTCAAGCCATTCTCCAATTGATAAATGGTCATTAAAAAGTAAAAGGACCCATATGTGCAAGAATGTTTGTGTTAGCCCTTTTTGTAGTGGCAAGAAACTAGAAATTGAGTGGATGCCCATCAGCTGGAGAATGGCTGAATTAAGTTATGGTATATGAATGCTATGGAATATTATTGTTCTAAAAGAAACGATCAGAAGGATGATTTCAGAGAGACCTGGAGAGACTGACATGAACTGATGCTATGTGAAGTAAGTAGAACCAGGAGAACATTGTACACAGCAATAAGATTATACAATGATCAATTCTGATGGACGTAGCTCTTTTTAAGAATGAAATATATTCAGGCCTGTTCCAATGGTCTTGTGATAAAGATGGTCCTCTGCATCCAGAAAGAGGATTATAGGAAGTGAGAGTGGATCACAACACTGAATTGTCACTCTTTTTGTTATTGCTTACATTTTGTTTTTTTCTCATTTTTCCCTTTTTCCTCTGATTTTTCTTGTGCATGATAATTGTGTAAATATATATATATAAAAGAAATGCATATTGGATTATTTACCATCTAGGGGAAGGGGTGGGAAAAAGGGAGGGAAAAAATTTGGAACACAAGGTTTTGCAAGACTGGATGTTGGAAATTATCTATGCCTATGTTTTGAAAATAAAAAAGCTTTTAAAAAAAGAAGAAAACTATCTTTACATGTACTTGGAAAAATTAAATTAAATACTATTTAAAAATACTAATTTGCTCAGCAAAACTGAGCAAGCCTAAGAAACTCTCAATGTCTAAGAGGGGTAGGGGAGGAGAGAAAAGGACCTTCTATCTATAAGATAAAGGACTTCCAAGAATTCCTGATGAAGAGACCAGAGCTGGTAGGAAATTTCAAGTTTAAATACTGGAGGTAGTTAAGGTAAACAGGAATGAACAAATGATAAGGAACTCAAGATAAATTATTCATCATGAATTATAAAAGGAATCATATTAGACAAAGCTTGGGAGTAGTTCTATTGTATCAATAATCTTAAGAATGAAAACAAAGATACAAATGAACAAAAATACACTGGGGAGAGGAAGGAAGGGAAAGGAAGGTTATAGGGAAAAGTTATCTCACATAATCATGATGTCCAAGTAGACATGTAGAGAAACCAGGAGAAAAGAGCTAAGGGGAGTTAACTGACACTCCAAATTTGAAAAGAAAAGAAAGAACAATATATACACACATGCACATAACATTTGGGTACAGAAAAACATTTCACTCAATGGGAAAATAGGAAGGAGAGAGTAATTTGAGGGATAATAGATTAAGGGAGGAATTAGTCCTAAACAAAACAAACTGAGGATGCACAAAAATATAGATTTTTGAAGTAGCAAAGAACAGGAATCTAGAAGGTGTCCATCAATTGTGGAATGGCTAAGCAAGTTGTATAGAATAGTGATGGAACATTACGATATTGTCAGAAATGAGGTAGAGAATGAAACTAGAGAAACCTGGGAAGACTTGTATGTATATAAGTTAATACAAACAACAACTTCAATAGAATTGGGAATTCTGATTTGGGTAATGACCAGCCATAATTCCAGGAGGACTAATGATGAAACATACTATCCATTTGTTAATGAAGAGGTAAAGGACACAAAATATAGAATAAGAGACATTCGGGCAGGTGGGGTAATATAGTCAATGGGGATATAACATTTTTAGTTAGTTCACAATGAACTAGAAAGCAGATTAGATCAAAACCTCATTAGGAAAGCCAAAAAAACTCAGAGTGAGTTGTTCTTCCAGTGCAGGGCAGTTTAAGAAGATACAAAGGGATCTATGAATACTGATGGAGGCTGGCTTAGCAGCACAGCAGCAAGGCAGAAGTGGCATGGAGCAGCTCAAGTATTCATGAACAGTAATGGGATCAAACATTTGGTCAAAAAAGGACCCAGAGAATTTATGTTCTTGCAAAGAGAACAGATATGGCTGCCATCTAGCAGCACTGTTGCTTACTACACAGTTCTGGGTCACAATTTCTGAGGCCCTACCTGTGTAATAGCAAGGAGCAAATTCTAAAAACTTGGATGTGCAGCTCAAAGCCCAAAAGCAAAGTGGAGACTCAGTTTTAACACAAACCCACAGCAGAATAACCAGAGCAGAAGATGAAGACCCAAGGAGAGCAAGTTTAATTCAGCTGCCTGAGTCTGCAGACCTTCCCAATAGGCTAATAATAGTAGCAATATACTGAACCCCAAACACACAAAATAAAGCAGATCTCACAGAGCTTTGACAAGGACAGTGAAAAGACCTCTCCTAAGATCACAGCCCTGTAGAAGCACTGAAAACTTACAAACCCAAACTGAGCTGTGATGTGGCCAATGTAGATTTATTTTAATTGACTATAGATTTTTTTAAAAAAGATTTTGTTTTTCTTTAGTTCTCAGTTGAGGGGAAGGAGAATCAGATAAGAGGGTGAGATAGATTTTTGCTGGTAGAAAAAAAACCAAAACAATCCAAATGTCTTGTGTTATTAAAGCCAATATTATTAATCCCAACTAAATCCTGCTCTAAATCATCAGCCGAGGAACTTATTGTGAGGTGGAATTTCTGGGGACTATACATTTGATTTATTTATTATGATCTTAAGTTGATCCAGGTTAAAATGTTTATGCTGACACATCAGCATATATTGGTGAAGTTTTGGAAAAATGCCAGCTGTCACTTAGATGTGCACAATCTTATGTTAAACCAATACTCATGGATATATGCTGCTGGGACATTTAAATAAGCAGTATACAGCAAAGGAGCTTTCAAGCTCCAAGAACACCCTGACTCATCTTCCCACTTTGTTCTGTCTATCCATTCCAAATGATAAACTCTCCTGCCTATTTGACTATAACCTTGGCTATCAATTGCAAACAACATCAAGTTATGAACTGATTGTTCAAAATTATTCCCAGATTATAATCCTTGGGTCAAAAAGGTAAGGGGAGTCTTACCCCATAGATTATACATCACACCTCAACCTGGACTCTAATTGGACAGTCTAATGCTGTAACATACTACTATCCCCATCTTTCAGCATACATGTCTCAGGGTCACTGCCTCCCTAAAGGTCCATACTGAGTAGCTTTCAGCCAGTTCCCAGATGATGCCCATACCAGAGCAGAAGTGATCCCCTAAACTTAAGCATACTCAAGTGATGGAATATGAAGGCTAGTAAAATAAAATAGCTGATGAACCAGATCCATCAACTAGTGTGATTCAGTCTAAGAAATTGTCTCAATTTAAGGGTACTTTTACCAAATGCTTCCCTTAAAACTATACTCTGAACTTTAAAACTGTATTTTAAAGGTCCTCTGATTTTGTCACTTGTATTCTTTGAAGGTATTTCTTCTATAAAATAAAAATAACAAAAATTTTCATTAAAAAAAAAGTGCACACACACAAATCATACTTTAGGGTGTAAAGGGGGAAGGGCACTAAGAAGAAGGGTACAATTAGAATGAAAATACCTACTATGTGTCAAGCACTGTACTAAGCACTTTCAAATATTATCTTACTGCATCCTCATTACATTTTTAAAAGGTGGGTACTATTATTATCCCCATTTTACAAGTGAGGAAATTGAGGCAAACAGTGCTAAATGTCCAAGGAAAACTGCTAATTAAGTCCCTGAGGCTATATTTGAATCCAGATCTTTCTGACCTGAAGACCAGCTGTACTGCTATTCAGGTTACTTTGTGAGGTAAATTAAAAAACCTAAGTCTTCTAAAACATAAAACTTGCACATATTTTTTGTTCAGTGGTGTGTAACTTTTGTTAGACCCTAATTGGGTTTTCTTGGTAGAAGGGTTTGCCCTTTCCTTCTCTAATATGCGTTATTTTGTTGATGAGAAAACTGAGGCAAACAGGGTTAGTTAAGTTGCCCAGCCAGTAAGTATTTGAGGCCAGATTTGAAATGTAAATTTACAGACTGAGTATTTCTAATGACACTTGGTTGCTCACTGAATAAGTATTTGTTTGTAACTGTTTGCTAGTTTGTGAACTGAATCTTATTAGATATTTAAAAGAATTTACACCAGATAGGGTATCCCTTTCTATCAGCAGTGACAGTTACCCATCACCTACAACAAACAGTAAGGGAAATTTTAAGGTCTGAGAGATTGTGCAGCATTTTTATGACCCACTTTATTTTGAGTCTGTACAGAGCAATAAAACAAAATGGAACTCTTAAGAATCTGGCCAATATTTGTGCTAAGATTGGCCTGGTTCTATTGCCCATAGTTCTGTTCCTCTTACTTTCCTGCTTGCTCACTCACAGAGAGAAAAGTAACCTGCCCAGAGTCACTTTAAGAACTGATCTTCTTAAGATGACAGGAACAAATAACGATGAATGTTGGAGGGGCTGTGGGAAAACTGGGACACTGATGCATTGTTGGTGGAGTTGTGAAAGAATCAACCATTCTGGAGAGCAATCTGGAATTATGCCCAAAAAGTTATCAAAATGTGCATACCCTTTGACCCAGCCATACTACTACTGGGCTTATACCCCAAGGAAATACTAAAGAAGGGAAAGGGACCTGTATGTGCCAAAATGTTTGTGGCAGCCCTTTTCATAGTGGCTAGAAGCTGGAAGATGAATGGATGTCCATCAATTGGAGAATGGTTGGATAAACTATGGTATATGAATGTTATGGAATATTATTGTTCTATAAGAAATGACCAACAGGAGGAATACAGAGAGGCTTGGAGAGACTTACATCAACTGATGCTAAGTGAAACGAGGAGAACCAGAAGATCATTATACACTTCAACAATGATACTGTACGAGGATGTATTCTGATGGAAGTGGATATCTTCAACATAGAGAAGAGCTAATCCAATTCCAATTGATTAATGATGGACAGAACCAGCTACATCCAGAAAAGGAACACTGGGAAATGAATGTAAACTGGTATTTTTACCTTCTGAATCCAATTCTTCCTGTGCAACAAAAAATTCGGTTCTACACACATATATTGTATCTAGAATATACTGTAATATATTTAACATATATAAGACTGCTTGCCATCTGGGGGAGGGGGTTGGGGGAGGAAGGGAAAAAATCTGAATAGAAGTAAGTGCAAGGGATAATGTTGTAAAAAATTACCCATGCATATGTACTGTCAAAAAAAAGTTATAATTATAAAATAAAATTTAAAAAAAAAAAAAAAGTAAATTAGTCAGATAAAAAAAAAAAAAAAAAGAACTGATCTTCTGCCTCCGAAGGCATTCCTTCAAACATTAGGCATTGATTGGGTTCAGAGTGCACATTAAACATTGGGGAAGGCCCAAAGACAGGATCATGAGACTGCCAGTGCACACGCTTTAGAAACATTTGTTGAATAGACGGACGTGCTGACTTAGGAAACATCTGTCACCCTCAGATGGAGCAGACAAGGGACCATTTCTTCTTTCTGCCAAACCCTACCCATCTCGCCACATGCTCTGGAATACTCACTGCTTACCTTTTTCACTGTGTCTGTTTAAGTGAAGGGTGGGAATCACAGCCTGGTACTGAGGTCCAATCATGATCTCCTGAAAAGCCAATGTGCCAGAAGAATTACTCACAATAATAAGGCACATGAGGCCTTCATGGGGCTCCCAGAATGCAGATGGTTTGGGTAGCTATTTTCCAAGCATCCCACTTGCTGTTTCTACAAGTGCATGCTAGTCAGTTCCCTTGGTGTGTCCTCCCAGGTGGGAACTTTTGTTGGTTCCTGCCCTAGTTACCACCCAACCCTACCCAAATAGCTTGGGAAGAGGAAACAGAACATTTGATGTTTTATCAACTATCACTGTACCATTTCACAGAGGAAAAAACAGACTCAAAGAAATGGAATGAAGTGACTTCCTGAGGTGAAAGAATCCTTTTTTTCCTTATGCTGAGCCCCATGTTCCCCTATAAAGTGATTCTCAGAAATGCTGAGGAGAGTCTATTAATGTGGGCCTGGGGTTCTCTTAGGTTCCCATCCCACCTCAGTGTCTATTTTCAAAGTGCCTCCACACAGATTACTCACTTTCTTACACTCGTTGGAGGGCAGAGAGTCTTCTTCTGAGTCAGATGAGGAAGAAAAACAAGGCTCTTTGTCTTCATCAGCAAGGAAATGTGCTTTGGGAAAAGCAAAACAGTAACACAGGGGCAGTTAAGACTTGGCTTGTAGAACTTCTTTATTTTATGCAATGGATGGGGCCATGAATAATAAAAATGACAGCTCACACTTCTGGAGACAAATAACTATTCATATTTTTCTGCACTATGAGTTTTAAAGTACAAAGATTATTTTCCTCATATTGTTCACAAGAACAAGATGGTAAATGATTTGCCCAAGACCACAAAGCTAAATGGGAGACTCAGAGACCTGAGTCTCTGTGGCTAAGATTCTTTCCATTCCATCCTAAACCCCTATATGTCAAGGGGAGAGAGCAGGAGGAAGAGGAGTAGAGAAAGGGAAAAGGGAGGAGGGGAAGAGGAAAAGAAGAGAGGAAAAAAAAGAGACACAGAGACACTACACAAAGGGCTGTATCGTATTCTAAATATGTGATTTTGACCTGGGGAAAAAGGAAACTAGGAGATGTAAGCAACATCCCTTAGAGAGGACCAAGGAGACTTTTCTGGTGGGGGAGGTCCTCTCCAACTGCTCCCTATACAAAGAGAGCCTCAATCTAGTGGGCAGAGGGGCTGAATTTAATTTCAACTATCAAAACATTGATAGTAAAACTTACAGCTGGCCTGGTTGGGGAACAGGTCCGATGCATCATGGGAAGTGACAGATGGGGTTAGGTCATCAGCTGATGACTGTGTCTCCTCCTCTTCTTCCCCTGAAAGCAAATCCTTTGCTATTTGTTCCTTTTAACAAGAAAATGAAGAACATTTAAAAAAAAAAACAAACCAAAAAAAAAAAAAACTTGAAGTTCAGAATGAAGCAAATTTTCCCCAGGTACTAGGAGGCTTAGAACCCCACCCCCAACCTCATTAACTCCCCCAAGGAATTCCCTTCAAGACTCCTACAAAAGAGCCTCCTAGAAAATTTCTTCTGAATGCCTAGGCAGATCCAACCACCTGAAATCCACAGATCATGATGTTCTATAGAAATCTCTGTTCTTCTTCTCTTAATCAATATTCTTTCTGTCCTCACTTCTTATCTAGGATAAACTAACATCCCCAGGACTAGGGAAAATTTTTTATCAATTGATCAGTCTAAACCAAAGAGACAGACTTTGTTAATTTTACAAAGTTGTTACATTTTAAACAGGATTTACAAGGTTAAGTCAAACATAAAACTGCCATGCTATGAAGGTAAGGTCACACCAGTTTGCAATTTTTTTTCATGTGATCTGTCTGTTTTGCAGTTCTCTCTTACCTTATCCAGGGTCATGTCTGGGAGGTTGGGGGCAATGTCATTTCCCTCACTCTCCTGCTCTGAAATTGGATCTGATGCTTCATAGCCATAGAGTGCAAGCAGCTCTTCAAACGGCATGTCGCTGCTCTAAGAAAGAAGAAGAGAAAACATCACCAAAAGACTCATGGACTCAAGAGCAACCCCTTTAGAATACTTTAACCGTTACTTATTAGTCGGGATTTGAGAGAAAAAAAACTCAGGATTAAGAAATCTACTAGGATAAGCTGCACACATGCAGACAATCAGGCATATTTGTCTCAACCTTCCCTATTCTTCAGGGGACATATCCTTTGGGAACATTCCTTAAAACATCAAACCTCAATGATTGGTACTCACTGTGTATAACACATAATTCAGTTCTTTGTTATACTGTTTTATTGTCTAATTGTTTCACAGTATATTCATTCTCTCTTAAAAGAGACCAAGATCCTTAAGAATGTGAACCTGCATTAAACTATAATGGATACCTCCGGTGCCTTCAAGAAACACCTTTTGAATTTTTCTTTCTCTCTCACTCCCAGAGTGCTTCCTATCTTGGGAGTGTCACATCTTGGTAAGGTTGTGCTAAAGGATGTAATAGACCAGAAGTCCTCCACTTTAGGTTTGTATCCTGCTTCTGTTACTTACGAATAGTATGAATTTGGGCAAAGTATTTAACTGCTCTGGGTCTTAATTTCCCCATATATCAGATAGGAATAACAATCTCCATCCTACTTACTCCAGAAGTGTAGAAAAATAATGGAGCACTTCAAGACAGTAAAATGGAGCACAAATACAAGCAGTAACATATGCTACATAAACTAGTGTTTTTACTGCTCATTGTGACAGGAGATGATGGGATGGAGTTCTTTAGTTTTTTATACATTTCCATGGGCCTTGTTTCCTCCTTGGAAATGTTTAGAAAAATAAGGGGG
The DNA here is from genome assembly GCF_048593235.1 of Sminthopsis crassicaudata. Classification (NCBI taxonomy): domain Eukaryota; kingdom Metazoa; phylum Chordata; class Mammalia; order Dasyuromorphia; family Dasyuridae; genus Sminthopsis; species Sminthopsis crassicaudata. The sequence continues at coordinate 49,639,792 of NC_133617.1, read as the reverse complement.
GGTGGGGAATAAAAAGTCAAAACGGTTATGAAAGGCGGAATGAAAAAAGGTTTTGTTGAACTCAACTTAAATAAACCTTAGGGTGTGGAGAGAAAGGATATACACCCTCCTGGCTCACTCCCATTGCTCTATTAGTCCAGCAGCTGATCTCTAAAAATGACAGTTAAGTGTTGGTTTGGAAAAAGGCATGGATTATTGTCCATAATGTCAACTTCCAAGATTTCAGAACTAGGTTCCATGATCTCTTGCAACGGTTAGATCCTAGAATTCTTTGTGGAAAGGGGATAGGGTGTCAGCTTCTAAGCAATCCCCTACCCCACCCACGATGGCTCAGAAGGCTCTTTCCAGAAAGGTCCATTAAGACACAAAAAGGGAGCAGCTCTGGAAAGATTTAAGATTCTAATCAACTGGCCTATTTGTAGCAAGGCATTTTGGTAGGGTGAAACAAATCTTTTATCTTCAGGGCAGAATACTAGAAATCTGTTCAATCCCCCAGGAACTCTTTTCACAGGGGAACATCTTAACCACTGTCATTCCCTCCTACCCACCAAGAACCAATAGAGGATTTCAATTATTGAAAGTTTTCACTCTCATTTCTGGGTGCTAAAAATAAGCCTAGGAATTCCACATCAGATTTTGCTGTTTTCATCCCCACCAGTGAGGAGGTGAGGTTCTTGGGATGGATTAGAAAATGTCCCAAAAAGTTTTTCCTTGCCTGCTCTGATTGATCTCACTGTACCTGAGATGTGTTGAAGCTTTTCTCCAGTTCTTCTAATGATTTTTCTTTGTCCCGAGTTTCACCTTCCTGTTCTTCTCGGATACCGTAGTTTTGGGACAAGATCTCTGACAGGTTGAAACGGTGGTCATCAGAGCCCATGGACACAACTGTGGGGGACACCAATCTGAATAAGTTCCACTGATTTGTAAGACAGTTGTTCAATGGATTAACGTTCCTGCTCCCCCTGACCCCAACATTGCCTTTTACCATCCTACCTATCCTTTAAAAGGCCAAACTTCCTTCATAAAACAGTCCCTGTTCCCTTATTTGGAAGTGATTCCTTCCTCTTTGGGTTTCACAGTGATTTATACTGTCCTCATGTACTTGTTCTAATCTGAATAATGTCTAATATCTGTCCTATTAAAATGAAGTTCCCTAAAGCAATGTCTTACTCATTTTGGACAGACTGTCCACCAGCTTCTTCCTTGACTGACACCACTCTCCAGAAAGTCCAATCTAAGCCCCAGGCCTGACCACAATGTCTTACTTTAGCTGGAGGAATCTTGAAGTCAAGCTCTATAATACCACTTGCTACTACACAGATTTGTATAAACCACAAATCAAATCAATCATTTAAGGGCTGGATCTAACCCATGAAAGAGGTTTGAGTCTTCTCCCTTGACACCAATCTTATAAAAGGCTGTCAACTGCGCTACAACTTCTTTTGCCATCATGTTTCCTAACTTGAGTTGAAAACACCTCATTACCAGGCTCCCCCCTTAATCCCTTTGTTTGTTCAAGCAAACCATGAGGCCAAAGAGCTGTTTGCCAGGAAGGAGCAGAGAATCTGGAACAGAACTCAGTATTCTTCTCTGCCCTGGGTTCCCAATGGCCTAGCAGGGAGAAGCAAGGAGTGGGTGGGTCCTGCCTAAGCCCTGGGCAGTCTCCACTCACCAGCTTGTCCCAAAACAAACAAATAGCACTGAAGTTAGAGAGCCAGCCACCAGATGGAGGGACTGGCCTCGGCCTTGGCAGTCAAGTGCCCGGTGCCCATGCCCGTGGCTGGAAGCAGAGAGAGAAGCCATGAAAACTTGAGGGCAAATACCTGCTGCTGTCTGCAGGCCGGGCTCCTCGGGGCATAGGCTGTGAGCTGGGTAGGAGACCACCCTCGGGCTCTGCCTCCCCGCCGAGGCCTACGGAAGGAAACAGACACCAATGGATCACATGATGGTCTGCCAGAAATTGTTCCCTACTTCTTCAAGTCCCATTCTTGCCCAGAGACTTCTTGATAGTCATACTCCACCTCCCTCATTTCCCCTTTCATCATTTACTTTGGATTATGGGAAAATTGTTGCAGGATTGTGACGTCTAAATGAACTAACGGCTTCAGTGATTTGTTCAATGAAATTTTAGGAACATAATTGCAATGGTGATTCAGCTATTGAAGGGACAAAAGTAAGAAAAAGCATTTCCACAAATGTACTAGCAGCTCAGCTACAACACAAAGACCTCACCTAGCCATGGGATCATATTGGAGAGATGACCCCTGCTAATCCTTAGCATGAAGATTTTTTGGCTCATAAGAAACTAAATTATCCTAGCTGAACCTAGGATGGAATCTGTCTTTTATTCCAAAGTCCATACTATAGAAAGGGCAAGAGATGCTAAACTTTGTAAAACAAAGGAAAGACTTTTTGGTGCTTAAATCCCTTCTATGTAGCCAACTTCCAACAGGGAAGAAGGAAAGAAGAAAGGATTTATTAAGCACCTATTATGTACTAGACACTGAGCTAAACACTGCTAAGCACTTTATTATTATCATCTACATTTGATTTTCAGACATACCTGAGATGTAGATATTATTACCCCATTTTACAGATGAGGAAACTGAGGAACATGGAGAAAAAGTAAGTTGCTATGGATTACACAACTACAGTCTTGAAGAATGGATTTGAATTCAGGTTTTCCTAACTTCAGGCTCAGTGCCCTATCTACTGTACCATCTAGCTGCCTCTATAAGACCTGATCTCTCAGCATGAAAAATAACGTTAGTCATATCCACTATCCACTGAGAACGAGGGTGTCTCTTCTTTCTCCCCATCCCAAAACATCAGATAACTTAATCTTCTCCCCAACTTTTTCTATAGTCTCTGCTTTAAAAGCAGTGGTCCTGGCTCCACACATGCTAACTCTTTCCCCGAGTGTTCCCCAATTAGAATCTTTTAAAATCTTGTAACTGATTCCCACAATGTTGCTATTGCTCAAAACTTGTCTTTGGGAGCTGTTTTCAAAGCCTGCTATTTTGTTTTCTGAACATCTTCAATGCTAGCAAATATTTGTTTTGTAACCAGACAGGAATGTTAGAAATAATATCACTTGGAACTAAATCTAGACAACAAGTAGAAAGAGCTAAGAATATATGTGTATTACATAAAAATAAGTAAGGCTATAGATTTAGGAGCTGGAAGTTCTCAGAAATTAAGTGGCTTGTCCATGTTCACAGAACTAGTGAGATATGAATAGGGTCTTCCAGACTTCAGAACCATATTACTTCTCTAAAATATTTCTCTTGGAGGCAAGCCATAAAAGAGACAAGTACAAGTCAGATGACCTCAGCTTCACCACTGACTTGCTCTATAGGCCACATTTAACCTATCTGTATAAAGTACAATATAAATGGTAGGTGAATATTGTAAAAATTGTAAGGAGACAGAATGAAAGAATTTAGGTTTCTGGGAATTAATAAAGACCTCATGTCCTTTCCATTCCTCATTGAAATAAAATATTTGAGGAATAATTTTAAGATCCTTTAGAATAATCTTAGAATCTCTAGTTTCCATGATGAAAGCTCAGCTCAATGCTTTCTCCTACTTGAAGATATCCCAAAGCCCTCAGCAGTTCCCCCCTACATACACTCCCCTCCATTAATTTTATATTTAATTTATCCTTCCATATGTTTCATCTATAATATACAAGCCATTTGAGAATAAAGATGAATTCATTTTTGTCTCTGCATGTTAATATCTAGTAAACTGAAGGGGCCTAATAAATGCTTACTGATGAACTGATATCTTAGATAAAAGTTATAAGACTGATTGTCCTGGAGCTTCTAGACTAGCTGTGAAAGCAGTTCCAGATGTGATTTAAGTAACAGAAGATAACTTATGTGAAGGTACCAGTGATCCTAAAAGCCCAACTCATCTCTGGGGAACAATATTCTTACTTGATTCTGAATTTATGGGAAATCTCTACTCTACATACTCTGGGAAGCAATAAACTGCCTTTGTGACCCAAGAGTCTTCATAGCCTGGAGGTTGATTTTATGAAAATAATGAAAAAAATAATCCAATTTAAAATAACTCTATCCAAGCCTTCCACAAGCATTTATTTAGCTTTTCAATGTGTCCAGCAAACACTGAATACTGGTAGAGTTTAGCCAAAGCCTGCTTTCAGGATGCACCTTCTTTCTCTGAGCCATCTTACCTTATCAAGGTTTTCCTTACAGGGCTACTATGCAATCCTGTGCTCTCTGCCATAGCTGCCACAGCTCATTTTCCAAGGGTAGCCCTATTCCTGTAATGCCTCTGTTTCTCTTTAAGCTCTCTTTTTGGTGGCTGGAGTCAAATTGTTCTCCTTATAAACTCAGGCTTTGTAAACAAGCCACTGTTATGAATATTCTGTTAACACCTGTTGTGACTCAACAACACAAGAGTCAGGCTTGTCTGGGATATCCATAAAGTAGCAAACCTTATGAAAGTAGAGGTCATAGTAATGATAAATTCCTCTATAACTAACTTGCATTTCAGGAACACCAGGGGACCATATGTAGCCTCCAAAAGTGACTACTTGGATACAATTAAGACATCAAAAAGGCTTGCTGTAGTTGTTTTAAAAGCCACACACCCTGAAGTCTCAGACATTTGACATTTCCTAGCTGTGTGACCTTGGGCAAGTCACTTAACCCCAACTGCCTTAGCAAAAACAAAACAAACATTCACAGCACTTGGGAAATCAGATCTTATATTGTATTACGTATCTTAATCATAGCTTGTCTCCCCAATCAGATTTAGTTCATTCACAAGTGGGGTTCATGTCTTGCATCCCTATGTCCTTCCCAGATTTCCAGAGACTGACTTAGTAAAGTCAAGTCAGAATGAAGAAAGAACCCAAACATTTATTGACTGAAAAATGTGGGAAGACAGGGCAAGGCAAAGAGGTACAAAATGTTGGCAGAGAACAAAGATTACCAACTTCAAAATGGTTGAACATTCCCTGATTCAACCATACTTTAATAACAGGGCAAAACTTGCTCCTGGTGGAATAGTCTGTTGATATTCTCTGATGTAAATCACTTTAATTTTCCCATGAAGCTGACAGTACTGCCCTGCCCAGCTAGTAAAACTGATGAAGATGCTACCAATAACAGATGGATTTATGGCCCATTTTGGGGACTTGAAAGCCAGGGAATGTATGCTTGATACTGGTGGTGCTCAACGTCTTGAGGCACTCTTAGAAAAACTGAACTCTCTCAAAGAGTCACTGACAGAAAAACCCGCTCTGACTCGCTGGGCAGAAGGGTCTGGTGGAAACTATCTTTCGCAGAATTTTGACTAGGAATCAACCCCACTCCTGTGCTTCTGGCTATTTGGTAAAGCAATCCTTCATTGTCAAGATCATTCCTCTTCATCCAAATACCAACTAGACTTTCAGGAAGACCACATACAATCCAAAAGGAACCTTTGTAGGAACTAAATGACAATATTCTTGATAGATCCTTTTATGCAAATATCAAATGGTAACCCTGGGCCAATAATTCTTTTTTAAAAAGTAAAATCAAGATATGATGAGACTATAGTTATAATTTTTTCAGAAACTGATTTATACTAGCTGGTCCATTCCATTAAGCCAAGACCTAGGCACCTTATAGCTCCAAGTTTCAACTGAAGAACACGTATAATAGGAAGAGAGAAAAAAACAAAACAAAACAAAACACTCAATATCCTCAAGTACTTTCCACTGACCAAATAAATCTAAACTCTTCAGATGGCCATCTTCGATCTGAATGTACCCTACCTTCCTAAGCTTATTGTGTTCCTCTCTTTCATGTCCCAGTTTGGCTGGAACACAATGTATTAGCGTTGTACCCAGGCATGTCCCTTAATTTCTTGTCTTTATCTTTTATCACACTTTCTTCTTCTTGGAAGGTCTTCCCTGGGCCACTAAATCACCTGCCAAAAGCCTCACCATTTATTCTTCAAGGCCCAGCTCAAATGAAACTTCCTTTTTCAAGTCCTCTTTGAGTCTACCAAGTGGAAAACCTGCCATCTATAAATCCCCACAGTACTTTGTAACACACTAGCAATAATAAAAGCCAATATTCACCTTGGCTACATGCTGATTGTGTGAATCTGGGCACATCATCTAACCCATCTAGTTACTCTAGGTAACTTTCTAAGGCTTCAAGTGGAGGGAAAAGTGCAACTTCTATTAATAGAGGGAATTCCCTCCATCAAACAAATCACAGGTCTAGTCTCTATCCCTTTAATGTTTAAGAGTTCCTGCATGTACATGGACGAGAACAAGAAGAACAAACATAAATGTGCAGCAATCTGCATCTCTGAAAGGGACGTCTAAATCAATGAAGTCACAAATCCATTTGAATATTTTTACATTTATTTAGCCATTTCTGCATAATGACCCTGGAAGGGAGGAGGTACAATCATCACCACCCCCATAATATAATTGAGGAAACTCAGATTCAGGTTGAAGTTAAAGATAACAGTAAAATCTGCTAGCATTTATTTAGCACTTTAAGGTTTCCAAAGCGTTTTACCTTGTTTGATCTTCACAACTCTGGGAGGAGGATGCTAATATTCCCCTTTTGCGGACGAGGAAATGAAAGCAGATAGCAGTTAAGTGATTGGTCCAGTACTACACCACCAGTAAGTGTCAAAGAAGGCTGAATTTGAACTTGTTTTGATTCTAGGCCAAATGTTTTATCTACTGAGCCGGGGTTCCTCAATGCTCAAGTCAAAGCTAGGACTCAAGTGCTCTCACTCTAAGCCCAGGGTTCTTTTGGCTACTTCACTCTGCCTTCTCTCAGGACTTTTAGTAGTAATGAGTGCTGGGTTTTAAGCCTTACATAATCTAGATCAGGCCTGCTTCTCTCATACAAACTTCCTTCCACATACTATAAATTCCACTAAAACAGAACTATTCTTAATCCTCTGTCCTGGTCTTCGCTTTCTCACCTCTCCTCTCTATCTCATTCTTTACCTTCTTTCAGAGGAAAGCTTGTCTTTTCGGAAATTCTCTCTGCCCTCAAAGCAATCTTTCCCTCCTCGGATTTCTCACAGTTACCTGGCTCTCTTTAGCACTCATTTCACTCCGTTTTTTCTGTCAATGTGAATGTCTATAACATTTTCAGTTTCTACACAGCTGTGTAGAAGCTACTTTGTATCCCCAGTGACTGGCATGTAGAAGATGCTTAATGCTTGCAGAACCAACGGAAACTTGAATGAATTAGTGTGTTGGGGATAACGGAGCAGCGCAGGCGGCCCCCAGAAACTGTCCCGGACTGCCTCGACGGCTCCGTACAACAAATGCCTGCTCCAACATCCTCCTCTACTGACGTCCAGCCTTCAGCCAGTCCAAACCTCGCACAGAAGGACATCCAGCCTCTAGGTCGTACCAAGAAAGCAAGCCAGGCCGTGAGCACTACTTAAATGCTACCCTGCCGAGGAGTAAGCTAAGGGGACCCTACCCGGGTTGCTTTCGGACAACGCGGCACGTTAAGCACGAGTTTTGACGAATGATACTGTTACCTGCTGCTGATCACCCAGGGCCCCCAGAAAACCCACTTTTCTAGGTGAGAAGCAGAAGAAAGCGCCCAGGACCATGGGGAGGCATAAGCAGATTTGACTTCGAGGGCTGGTCTCTGCCTTTGACTCAGTGGGGATTTAGGCAATCGTCTCCCTCCTGCAAGGCTTTTTCTAGAGCGTTCTTTTGAGGGATCTCTTTCGTCCCTTTCCCCCGCCCCCAGCATTTGCTGCAGAGCCTTACCTGGGTCACAGGTTCAAGCGTAACTGCCTATGCAAAAGTTTCTTAGCCTCCCCGAAGGATTGGAGGGGACCCAGGTAGCTCCGTTGCAGCAAAACTCAAAAGCTCTCAGGTCTACCAAGCAGCCGCAGCCGCGCAGCGCGCAGAAAGAGTAACGCGGCGCCGTAAACATTCCCTTCTCCTCCCTCCCCTACTCTCCCCTCCCTACCCGAGCAACTCCTCCGAAAAACCCGGGAGAGCCCCGCCCAGCCCCGCCGCACCCGGCCAAAGGACCGCCTAGCAGGACCCTGGGCAAGCGCTCCCGCTCCGGCGCAAACGACGCGAGGAGCGCTCAGCAAAGTTTGCAAACGCGCCGCGACGCTAAGATGGATGAAGCGGCTCCTGGAAAGCCGCGGGGCAAGAACTGGAGAGGTGGGGGGGACGAGGAGAGAGGGGGAAGATCTCCGATTCCCGGCTCCCCCCTCCAGCTCCTCTTCCAGCCGGACGCTTCGCCTCAGCGTACCATTAGCGAGCTCCGCAAAGTTTGCAAGCGCCGGGGAGGCGCATGCCGCCCCCTCTTCCCCTCCAGTTCCCCAGGCGCAGCGCGCGGCCCGCCCCTCTCCCATTCCCAGCCCCAACTCCGCTCCACCCCCCCCGCCCGGCCGCCCGCAGCCGCCCCGCTCCTCCGCCCCCCCTCCAGTCCAGCAGAACCGAGGCCAGCCGCCGCACATGCGCACCCCGGCCCGCGGCTCACTATTGCGCCGCCGCGGAGCTCGGCCCGAGGCTCGCTATGTGGCAGCCGGGGGCGGTTGGCGGTTGTGGGGGGGGGGAGAGGAAAGCTGCGCGCGGCCCCGGGCAGGAGGCGGCCCGGCTCGGGTCCTCGCGCCCGCTATAAACCCTCCCCCCCCAGTCCCGGCTCCCGTCCCCATCTGTGTCTCGTCAGCTGTGGGCCAGAGGGGGCCATGGCCCCCGGGAGATGGAGGTCTAGGGGAAAACAGCAGCGGCGGCGGGCGGTCCTCGGCCAACCCCGGTTCACTCACCTCCGCCATGGCCGTGTGTGAGCGGGAGGCGACGGCCGCGCCGGGAGCCCCGGATGTGAAGCCGCCCTCTCATTGGCTGCCGCCGCCTCCATCTGGAGGCAGGGGGAGGCTGCGGGGACTAGGAGGGAGGGGTGGGGGAGGAGCGAGAGGGGGAGGGGCTAGGAAAAGGGGAGGAGCCCCGAGGAGATGTGTTTGGGAGAAGAGGGAGGAGGGACAAGGAGAAGAGATGGGGGTAAAAAAAAAAAAAAAGGTGGGACTGTCCAGGAAGAAGAGAGAGAAAGAAGAGGCTTAGAGGCCAAAAAGAGTATGGGAGAAAGTAGTATAGTTTAGGGACAGAGAAAGAGAACTCTAAGAGCCAGAAAGGGAAGTGGGAGGGGCTAGAAAGAAGGCGTGGCCTAACATGAAAGGAGGCGGGGTCTTTGGAGTTAGATTGGGGAGAGGTCTAAAATCTTAGTGGGGGGTTCTTTCTTGAGAAGTACTATGTAATGCCCACATAACCAGACTGTCCCTAATTCACCAAATGACTTTGGACCAATCCTTCTCTTTCTTGGTTTATTTATTTTTTTTTTTAATACACCGAGAGGGTCGAATTCTCTGCTCCAAAAATCTGTGGTGGACGTGATGAGAAAGGTAGCTTCTCAGAATGAAGAGGGCACAGAGCTTGGAGTCTAGAACTTATTGCTTGGTTGAGTCTGGGAAAATTGCTTACTCTTATTGGTCTTCCGTATTCACAAATGAGTGTACAGCAGGCAGTACTTCTATAGTGGTTTATAATTTTTTTAATGATCCACAAATTGTCTAACTTTTAACTGTGCAAAAGACTTTATTTCTCATTTTTATATTATTTTATTTGAACCTTATATCTCAATGGGGTAAGTCTATTAGTCTGTTGATATTTATTAAATGCTCACTGTCAACCACTGTGCTAAGCATAGGAATACAAAGGAAAGGGAAAAACATCCCCTGCTCTCGGGAAACTCATAGTCTAATAGGGGAAATAACATGCAAACAAATACTTAGAACTAAGTTTTATACAGAGAAGGAGTGGGAAATAGTCAACAGAGAAGACATTAGGATTAAGGGGGGATCAGGTGAGAATTTACCTGAGACTTGAAAGAAGCCTAAGAAGCCAGTAGGGGGACCATTCCAAGGGTAGAGTTTTCTTTAGACTGATCCTAAAAAAATTCCTGATTCCTGGATCATAGGATCTTGAAAAGAGCTTGAAGAACTTTGAACACCAAAGAACATTTTATATTTAATCATGGAGGTGAAGGGGAGTCACTGTAGACTATTGAGGACAGTCACATGGCCAGATCTGTGCTTTAGGAAAATCAGTCGCAGATGGATTGGAAAAGTTGTGGCCGGGAAAATGGTTCTGTAGACTATTGTGATAGTTCAGGTGTGAGTATTAGTGTTGAGAGAAAGAAGCATATAAGAGAGATATTACAAAGTCAAATCAAAACTTTGGCAACAGATTAGATATGAGATGGTGAGAAAGGTGTTGAGGATGACCCTTAGGTTGAAAACCTGGTTGAGAAGATGGTGGTACACTCAGTAACAGGGAAGATAGGAAAAGGGAGGCTTTGGAGACAAAGGTAGAAATATGATACTGGAGGTCAGCAGAGAGGTTAGGGATAGATAAGTAGATTTAAGAATTATCAACAAAGAGATAAAAATCAAACCCAGGGGAGCTGATGGTATCACCAAATAAAATAGCGTGGCAGGAAAAAAAAGACAAACAACTAGGAGATTATGTAGAAGAATATGATAAATGGATATGACCCAGATGAAGATCCAACAAAGACTGAGGAGAAGCAGGAGTCCCAGCAAAAATCTCATCTCTACCAGAAACCTTTATATTTTTAAATTCTGATGTCTCCTCTCTTGATTAACCCCAGTTTATCAACTTTATATATATATATATATATACATATATATATATCTGGCGTATACATAGTTGTTTGCCTTTGCCTTCCCCAGTAGATTTTAAGCTCCTTGAAAGAGATACTGATTTTGCCTTTCTGTGTATTTCCAAAGTGTTTAGCCCAGTGCCTGCTACATAATAGGCACTTCATAAAATGTTAAGTAATTGACTTCTGGGAAAAAACATTGTCCCCCCTTTGTGGGTATGATTTTATGAAATAGACCCATTTTCCTCAAAAGATCATTTACCGCTAATTTCTAGGAAATAGCTCCCTTTTCCCTCAAGATTCCCCAATATCAGTGAATCAAGAGATTCAGTCCCCTGACAGAATAGGAACAACAAATAAGCCTAAAGCAAGCACAAAAGAAGAGATATTAAAAGTTAGAGGGAAATTGAACTGATAATAAAATAGAAATTATTAAAGTTATTTAGTATTTTCCCTGTTAAATTCAAAACAATTTTTAAAATATTTGTTTTTAAGATCTTTGAGTTCTAGGTTCTCTTCCTTATCTGCACCTACAATTAAGAAACCACATGTGAAGTTATGGAAAACAATACACACACACACACACACACACACACACACACACACACACACACACACACACATATATATATATATATATATATATATATATATATATATATATATATATATTTGCTGAGGCAATTGGAGTTGACTTGCCCATGGTCACACAACTAGGAAGAATTAAGTGTCTAAGGATGGATTTGAACTTTTTTTTTTTTTTTTTAAGACAAGTAAGATTGATAGATTTTAGCCAAGCTGTTTAAAAATAAGAAGTCAGGAAATTAAGCCAACAAAAAAGCAAATTAACAAGGAAAAATCACAACAAAATCAGAAGAAATAAAAATTTCAGAATCTGTGTACAACTTTACGAAAACCAACAGAATACCTTCAAAAATTCAAATTAAGAGAAGACCAAATAGATATCTTAAATGATCCAATGTAAAAAGAAAGAGAGCTAACTGTAAAAGAAAAACAACTCCTGGTTCTGCTAGAGTCATAGAAGAATTTTATCAAATACTTAGGATCAATACTACACGATTCTCAAAATTGTAAAAGAACCCCATTATATTCCTTTTATGAGATAAACATAGTCTTAAAACCTAATCACAGAAAAAAAATAAGCACAGTAGAACTATAGTCCAATTATCATTAATGACGTAGATTTTTCAATAAAAGAGACTTCAGTAATTCAAAAAATAATTCCTCATGGCCAACTTGGATTTACAACAGAGATGGCAAGGATAGTTCAACATTAGGAAAATATAATCAGTGTAATCATTATACAAAAACCAACCAAAACCACATACTTATATTAATGGATGCAGAAAAAAATCTCTGACAAAATATAATGCTCATTTATGCTAAAACTCTACAAAGGATAATCCTGGAGAACCCTTTAAAAATCACAAAAAGTAAAAGAAAAACAAACATTTTATGCAATGGGACATAATAGAACCTTTTCCAATAAATATAAGGATAAAGCAAGGTTGTCTATTATTTGATTTAGTTCTAAAAATGCTAGCATTAGCAATAAGACATGAGAAATAAAGAGGGGTAACACTATTTTCTGATGATATGATGGTTTACTTAGAAAGTCCTAGGGAATTACCAAAGATATTAATTGGAACAACAGTTCAGCAAAGTTGCAGAGTGAAATATAAATCTTCAAAAATCAATAGCATTTCTCAGCAATAGGAAAAACCCATTCCAAGTAACTATAAATTACAAAAATATCTGAGGATCATCCTATCAAAAGATGCAAAATGATTGTTTAGATTCTATTACATAATAATCTTTAAAGAAAGAATAGTGGCAGCTACTTGGATAGAGCAGCAGCCCTGAAATCAGGAGGACCTGAATTCAAATCTGACCTCAGACATATAACACTGCCTAGTTATGTGACCCTGGGCAAGTCACTGAACCCCAGTTGCCTCAGCAAAAAATAGTAAAGACTAACAGAAAGCTAGATGGTGCAGTAGATAGAGCACTGACCCTGAAGTCAGGAGGCCCTGAGTTCAAATCAGGCCTCAGATACTTAACACTTACTAGCTGTATGATCCTGGGCAAGTCACTTAACTCCAATTACCTCACCAAAAAAGAAAAGGAAAAAAATAGTTGGAGGAATATTTATTGCTTATGCCTTGGCTAGGCTAATGTATTTTAAATGACAGTGTGACCAAAGTTACTTTACAATATTGTTGCTACAAAAATCAAATTATCAAAAAAGATACTTCATAGAATTCAATAAAATGACAAAATTATTTTAAGGAAATAAAATATCAAGATGCCAACAGAAATTATGAAAAGAGATAAGATAGAAGTAGGCTCTTCTAGACCTCAAATTATATTATAAAGTAATAATCAAAATAGTTTGTAAAATCTATGGAATAGATTAGACAAAGGAACTTCAGAAACAATGGAACACAATGAAGTAACATTCAATAAACTGAAAAGCATACATTACTTAGGAAAGAATTCTCTATTTGAATTTAAAAGTACTGAAAAAATGGGGAAGCAGGTTAGCAGAAATTATGTTTAGAACAACACATTATATGATATTCCATCTCATATTCTTAATGGATACATGACCTTCATGTTAAAGATCATACAATAAAATAAAATTAGAAGAGGAGATCATATGCCTCATAGATTTGAATAGAGGATGAATTCTTATGCAAACAAAGCATTTCCAAAAGATAAAATATATTGCTTATTACATAAAATTTAAAATCTTCTGCACAAACAAAATTAGTGCACCAAGAATAAAAAAGGAAGTAGTAAAATGGGTTAGAGAAATATCAAAAATCTCTGATAAGGCTCTAGTGTCTAATATATGTGGTGGTTGGTAGTGGTTGTCCTTTTTAAAAAGAATAAAATGAAATCACTATGTCAGGGTCAAGGTACAGTGTATCTAATTGTGGCTGATCAGACTAATATGAGCTTGAGCTTAGAAAACTATCACAGATCAGGGACAAATAGTTCACATGAACATTTGGAATGGAGATGTTTCTGTTTGCATAGCTCATGTTTCTTTCGAGCTACTGCAATTTTCTTTTGCTCATACATAATAGGCCTTTGATGTAGACACACTATGATGGACAGTCACAATTCTGAGCTTCAGAGAGACCTTGAGAGTGTCCTTGTGTTGCTTCTCTTACTTCCATCTGAATACTCGATTTGAGTGAGTTCTCCATAAAATAGTTTTTAAGGCAAGTGTAGTTAGGTATTTGAACACAGTGGCCAGCTCCTTGGTGTTGTGCTCTTTGAAATAAAATTTAAATGCTTGGCAGTTCAGCTAGAGAAAAAACTTCAGGGTCTGGTATCTTATCTTCCCAGTTTATCTTCAGAATTTTCCTAAGAAAATTCAAATGGAAATGGTTCAATTTCCTGACGTAGATGTGAGTAAACTGTCCAGGTTTCATAGGCATACAACAATGAGGTTAGCACAACATCTCTGTAGACTTTTGCTTTGGAAGTCTTCCACACTTTCCTTTGGAGCCTCCTAGACACTGAGCTAGCTCTGGCAATGCATGTGTCAACGATATACTATATAGTATATAACTATATATATATATATAACTATATATATATATATATATATATATAACCATATATATTATATATGTATATAACTATATAACTATATAACTATAACTATAACTATAAATATATATATATATACACACACACACATATCCCTGGAAATTATTCTGTGGAACTTATCCACAACATCCTGAATGTCATAATTTGCTGTAATGATGGTTCTACTTATGAATGAATCGACACATATGTGTAGATATATACATATATATATATATGACCAAAAGCTATTCCCCAGTAGATAAGTGTTCAAAAGATAGGCACAAATAATTCTCAAAGGAAGAATTACAAACTATTAATTATATTAAAGAATATTCCAAGTCACAAACAATAAGAGAAATGCAAATCAAAACAATCTTGTGGTTTCACCTTATTTTCTGAAAACTGAAAAAAGATAGTTATAGTAAACATTGAGGGGTGGTTGGAAGATAGAAATCATTGATGGTGCAGTCAATTTGTACAACCATTTTGGAAGGCAATTTGGAATTATGAAAACAAAGTAAAATGTCTATAACTTTATACAATAAAATATTTGTAGCCACACTATTTGTGTTATCAAAAAAGTTGTGTCTTGTGATAAGAAAGAATTGAAAACAAAATAAAAGTTCATTGACTTAAGAATGTCTAAATAAATTCTGGTACATGAATAGAACTATTCCATTATGCTGGAAGTGCTGAATGTGAATATAGAGATACATGGAAAGATCTACAATAACTCATAAAGAGTGAAGTAAGCAGAGTCAAGAAAATAAGATACACAGTAACAGCAATGTAAATGGAAAAAACCACACAAAAAGTGAACGTTGCAAAATAAGACATATCCATCTACATCCTTTTGCAGAAGTGAGAAGCCTACATGACAACATTGCAAAAAGACTTTTTCTATGTATTATCATTTATATTGAGTTTTTCCTCTTTTAAAAAATATTTTAAAATACTGTCATTTGGGATGGCTTTCAGGATAAACATAGAAAAGAGGTCTTGCCAAATTCCTTCTATGACACAAGTATGACCTTGATGCTTAAACCAGGAATAATCAAAACAAAGAAGATGATAGATCAATTTCCCTAATGAATATTAATGCAAAAATTTTAAATACAATATTGGAAAGGAATCTAATGAAATGTATCAAAAATATAATATGCTATGGCCATTCTGAATTTAAAATGCAGAAATGGTTTAATGTTAGGAAAATATAATTGATCATATTAATAACAAAAACAGCAAAAATCACAATTATTTCACTAGCTGAAGAAAAAACTTTTCACAAAACAGGTTTTTGACAGCCACTATTATTATTCAATATTGAATTAGATATTCTAGTTATAGCAAAAAGACAATAAAAAGAAATTGGAGGAATAAATATGAACAATGAGGAAACAAAGCTAAATTTTTTTTGCAGATGTGATGGTTCACTTAGAAAACTCTAGAGAGTCAACTAAAAAAACAGCAACACCCAAATATCAACTTCAGCAAAGTTGCAGGATATAAAGTAAACCCACAGAAATCATTAGCATTTCTGTATGTTATCAACAAAATCCAACAAGAACAGAAAGATTCCATTTTATATAACTGCAGATGGTATAAAATACTTGAGAATCTGCTTGCCAAAACATGTACAGAAACTATATGGAAACAATTATAAAATATCACACAAATAAAAACAGATCTAAATAAGTGGAGAAATATTAATTATTAATTAATATTAGGTGACTAATATTGGGTGACTAAGCCAATATAATAAAAATGACAATGCTACCTAAATTAACTTATTTATCCAATGCCATATCAAACTACCAAAAGATTTTTTTATATATTTAGAAAAAAAAATAGGGGACACTAGGTGGTGCAGTGGATAGGGCACCAGAATGGAAGTCAGGATGACCTGAGTTCAAATTTGGTCTCAGACACAACACTTCCTAGCTCTGTGACCCTGAGCAAGTCACTTAACCCCAAATGCATCAGGAAAAAAAATAAAATTCATTTGGATGAACAAAAAAATTAAGAAGCTCAAGGGAATCAGTAAAAAAAAAAAATGTAAAGGAAGAGATTTTTATGTTTTTTCTTTTTCATCTGTTCTCTAGATCTGGTATTTTTTTTTTGTTTGTTTGTTTCACTTTTTTTTTCCTATTTTTTTTTTTCATTCCTTGTATTTTGTTTTTTTATTTCTCGATCTCTTATAATTTCACTGGCTTCTCCTTGCCCAATTCTAGTTTTCAAAGAATCATTTTCTTCTTTAAGATTCTAGATCTCCTTTTTTAGTGTGTTGACTTTCTTCTCATAATCTTGTTTTTCTTGGATGGGTTTTTCCTTTTTTAAGTTTTCCTCAATCTCTCTCATTTGGTTTTTAAATTCTCTTTTGAACTCTTTTATAAATCCTTTCTGGGCAGGTAACCAGTAAACATTACTGTTTGGGCTAGGAGAGGATTTTTTTTTTTTGGCTTAAGTATTCTTCTTCGATAATAATCTTCACTATTCCCATAGTAATTTTCTATGATTGGATTATTTTTTTATTTGACTGCTCATTTAAAAAAAAAAAAAAAAAAAAAAAAGAACTTATTACGAAAATCACCTCCAGTTCTGGGGCTGAGGGTTGGTGCCTCTGGCTCCATTTCAATTTTCCCCTCTGGCCTAAAACCCCAACCCAAAAACTCCACACTCCTATAAGAACCTGCACCTAGCATCTCTCTTGCTACACTGCTTCTACACTCACCTGGAATGCTGGTTCCTTCTTGCCCAGGTCTTAGCTATATATATGGATCTGAAAATCCTTATCAGCAGAGTTTCCCTCAATCTTCCTTGATTTGGATTCATGATTCTCCACACTGTGGAGAATGTATTAAGTTCCAATGGTTTGGGCTGAGGCTACCTCTGAAACCAGAGAAATTTTATTTTGTTTGTAGGGACATCTGGAGTAGAAATTTTCTGACCTATTCTATCATCTTCCCAGAATTCTCCCCTAAAATATTTATATCATCTCTCTCTCTCTCTTTTTTAATAACATTTCTTTTTGTGGAGGCAAAGATTTGGAAATTAGAGAGATGTACATTAAATGGAGAATGTCTAAAGAAGTTATAGTAAATGAAAGTGATGGAATTCAATTGTGCTGTAAGAAATAATGAAAGGGATGCCTTCAAAAAATCTGGGAAGACATATATGAATTGATGCAAAGTGAACAAAATTTAGAGAAGGACATATATAGCAATGATATTATTAAAAAAAAAAAAACCATAATGGTCAACCATAATTCCAAAGAATTCAGTGATGCAAACATGCTATCCATCTCCAGATAAAAAAGCTTATGGACTCAGAGTACAGATTGAAATATATTTTCTTTTCTTCCTTTTTTAGTAGGAGGTATGGGGAATGATTAATATATGTGAATTCAGAACTGAAAAAATAAGTGTTGAATTAAAAAAAAAAAAAAAAAAAAAGAAAAAGAAAAAATACTACAAGCATCCAAAAAGGGCTTTTAGTTTTGATATAAAGTGTGGGGAAAGGGTGGTCCTGGGTCTCAAACCCTCCTCTGGGGAATGTAAGAATCAGGGAGCTGGGGGATTAAAGGTGCCATAGTCAGCCATAAATGGACAACAGCTTTAGCAGCTAAATCTGCAACCCTATTCCCCTTG
Organism: Sminthopsis crassicaudata; assembly: GCF_048593235.1. Taxonomy (NCBI): domain Eukaryota; kingdom Metazoa; phylum Chordata; class Mammalia; order Dasyuromorphia; family Dasyuridae; genus Sminthopsis; species Sminthopsis crassicaudata. Next base: position 49,621,815 of record NC_133617.1, on the reverse strand, counting down.
GCTTGAAATGAATCTCCCTTCTAGTGTCCTTTACAAAATATGACTGAAACCTCTTTGAGTTTGTGGACAGCTTATAGTAGTTGTAAAATTTCTCCATATTTAATAGGAAAATTCTTTGCTGTCAAAAGTCCCCCTTTTTTTTCATATAGCCCCACGAGTATGCAAAATATGAAAAGCATATTTGGAGTCTGTATAGATGTTTACTCTCATTCCCTTTCCCAGTTCCAAAGCTCTGGTTAGGGCAATGAATTCAGCTTTCTAGGCAAAAATCAAAGGGGGCAGTGGCTTAGCTTCCAAGGTGCTATTGAGAGTAAGCCTCCCACTAGTAAGCCACTGATGCCCTTTGGTTTTTAAGATGCTCTAATGCAAGGATTCTGAAACTACGGACTGTGGGCCATATGTGGAGGGCTGAGGATGTTTATGTGGCCCGCCAGGCTATGGCAAATGGGCTGAGGGGCAGAGACAGAGTTTGAGTTTTTGTTTTTATTATAGTCTGGCCCTCCAGCAGTCTGAGGGACAGTGAACTGGTCCCCTATTTAAAAAGTTTGAGGACCACTGCTCTAGTGCCTTAGGGTAAGTTTTGAGGCTTCTTCAATTAAAAGGGCTATAGTAGCTACTGCTCTAAGGTAGGAGAGCAATTCTAGGGAAACAGTCCAGTTCCGTTGAGAAATGACAACTTGTCTGACATCAGGTCCAAGACCCCCCAGGGCCTGGTCCCATCTTTCATCTACATACAGAGTGAAAGTCTTTTCTAAATTAGAGTCAGGGCAGGGGCAAAAATTAGTTTGGCTTTTAGAGTAAAATTAAGGAGTATTATGGCTGCATCTAGGAAAGGGTGGGACTGCAGATCAAGATAAAATTGCAGTTAAGTAGCAACAAATCTCTTAACTCTTTTGCCAATGCTAAAAGTTTGTGCTTAAGAAATTTGTCAATCCTGACTAAGATGGGAGTGGCTCACCCAGAGATTCCTTGATGCCAGAAAGAGGAATCTATTTTCTCCCAGATTTCAGAGGGAATATAGGAGGGCTTTGAAAGCATAAAAAGAGCACCTGGAGGTCTGAGAAGAGAAAATTGGGTCCCCAATTTCACCATTAAATCAGGCCCCAATAAAGGAGAAGGATAGGAGGGAATAATAAGAAATGAGTGTTAGGTCACCAAACTAGCAAGGCAGAAGGAAGGTCTCCAAACAATTCTTAAGTTTTCCTTCAATCTGAAATAGACTAGTTGATCAGTGGCATAGGTTAGGTTCACAGGGCAAGATAGTGAATAAAAATAGCAATCTAGTCTTTGACAAACCCAAAGATCCCAAATTTTGGGATAAGAATTCATTATTTGACAAAAAATGCTGGGAAAACTGGAAATTAGTATGGCAGAAACTAGGCATGGACCCACATTTAACACCACATACTAAGATTAGATCAAAATGGGTCCAAGATTTAGGCATAAAGAACGAAATCATAAATAACTTGGAGGAACATGGGATGGTTTACCTCTCAGACTTGTGGAAGAGGAAGGAGTTTGTGTCCAAGGGAGAACTAGAGACCATTATTGATCACAAAATAGAAAATTTTGATTACACCAAATTAAAAAGTTTCTGCACAAACAAAACTAATGCAAACAAGATTAGAAGGGAAGTAACAAATTGGGAAAACATTTTTATAGTTAAAGGTTCTGATAAAGGCCTCATCTCCAAAATATACAGAGAAATGACTTTAATTTATAAGAAATCAAGCCATTCTCCAATTGATAAATGGTCAAAGGATATGGACAATTTTCAGATGATGAAATTAAAACTATTTCCACTCATATGAAAGAGTGTTACAAATCACTATTGATCAGAGAAATGCAAATTAAACAACTCTGAGATACCACTACACACCTGTCAGATTGGCTAAGATGACAGGAAAAGATAATGATGAATGTTGGAGGGGCTGTGGGAAAACTGGGACACTGATGCATTGTTGGTGGAGTTGTGAACAAATCCAACCATTCTGGAGAACAATCTGGAATTATGCCCAAAAAGTTATCAAAATGTGCATACCCTTTGACCCAGCCATACTACTACTGGCCTTATATCCCAAGGAAATACTAAAGAAGGGAAAGGGACCTGTATGTGCCAAAATGTTTGTGGCAGCCCTTTTCATAGTGGCTAGAAGCTGGAAGATGAATGGATGTCCATCAATTGGAGAATGGTTGGGTAAATTATGGTATATGAATGTTATGGAATATTATTGTTCTGTAAGAAATGACCAACAGAAGAAATACAGAGAGGCTTGGAGAGACTTACATCAACTGATGCTAAGTGAAACAAGCAGAACCAGAAGATCATTATACACTTCAACAATGATACTGTATGAGGATGTATGCTGATGGAAGTGGATATCTTCAACATAGAGAAGAGCTAATCCAATTCCAATTGATTAATGATGGACAGAATAAGCTACATCCAGAAAAGGAACACTGGGAAATGAGTGTAAACTGTTATTTTTACCTTCTGAATCCAATTCTTCCTATGCAACAAGAAATTCGGTTCTACACACATATTGTATCTAGAATATACTATAATATATTTAACATGTATAAGACTTCCTGCCATCTGGGGGAGGGGGTTGGGGGAGAAAGGGAAAAAATCTGAATAGAAGTAAGTGCAAGGGATAATGTTGTAAAAATTACCCATGCATATGTACTGTCAAAAAAAAAAAGTTATAATTATAAAATTAAATTAAAAAAGAAAAAAGAAAAAAAAAAGTTTTCCTTCAATCTTCATTCTACAGGGGTAAATGAGACCAGAGTGCCAGAGCAAGATGGAAAGTAAAGTCCCCATATCAAAAAGAAAATCAATGATTTTACCAGCCATATTTGGGTGTTGGGCTGTTATGGTGGAGTAAAGTCAATGGATCGGGGCGAACTTGGAGATGTGTCTCTACCCAACTGCATGAGCCTTCACCTTTGCCACCTGAGAAGCACTGGGTAAGATAACATATCTCCCTTCCCCCATCCTCTCTCTTTCCCAACCTCTCCCATGTGGCTTAACCTGCCATTTAAATGCTCCCATCCTGTTCCCTTCTTGGGGTACAGTAGGGAGATTTGGGGACTCTTTTCAAGATCTCTAGGAATGCCCCTCCCATAGCTCCTACCTGGCTTTTAAAGTAGTCAAGCTTCCAGCGCTCTCAGAGAAATAGCTTGTCCCATACCTTTTAAAATGGGACTGATTTAGTCATCCTGCATTAGACCATGCTCTCTAGGCTGGATATAGCATTTTAAAACTGCCCATTTTCTTTCTAAGCCTCAGGGCATACTTACCGGCTCTCTAAAACCTAGACAGAGAATGTTCAAGCCTTTCTCTGTCTCAGCTCACTCTCTATTTCTCTCAATTGACATCCTATGCCCCCTCCCAACAATTAAAAGATGCCCTTTCTAAGTTCTGGTCCCGGCCAGTCTAGAACTACAGAGAGATGATCTTTGTAATTTTGTCTGGGGAACAAATTCCGAATCCAGGCAAATTAATTGTTAAGAGAGTGAAAATATTTTCTTTTGATTTCTCTTTTTTTCCCCCCATCCTGACTGAAGGCAGGCAGGAGTGAATTAAAGTGATTGAAACTATTTAAATATTCCTTAACTACTTTTAATTTAGCGCCTCGCTAGAATCTTTCTCTGTTCCAGTGTGCGACAGTTCTTTTTTTACTGCATCAGTTTCCTTAAACTGTCTCTTTCTTGCCTGAATTTCTCTGGCTTCAGTTCAGGAAGCCAGGGATATAGAATAGGAATAGACTCTCCCTCAAGCTGCCTTTTAGAGAATGGTTAAATTAACACCTGAATTCTATGGAGAGTTCCAATCTCTCTCTACTCACCCAACCCCCAACTTGCTTCAAGAGTCGCTTATCTCCAGTTAGGATCTCACCTTTCGAATTGTCCCAAATGCCCCCACAACCTAATCACTAGAAGATGGGAGGGGGTAGGGTCTTTTGTCTTCGACTCACTATTCTCTGCATTAAGTACCTTGTAGCTAGCTGCCTTCCCCTCCCTCTGCCTCTTCTAACAGAGTAGGGAGGGGTCATACCCACCTTTCCCAGAGAAGGTTCTGAGTGAGATAAGCCAGCTTTCAAATTAATCCATCTATTTTTTTAAGACTTATTAAAATTGGGGGACTTGCTAAACTGTTTGACTATTGTTCTGTATGAGAAAAACTTTTAACTATTACTGTATAAACCTGTTTAACTATTGCTGTATAAAACTGTTTGACTATTGCTGTTTCAGGAAATTTACTAGTATATTATGTATAATCTGATAATTATAGAAGTAAACAGGAGGGGAAGGAAACTGAGATTTCAGCTGGTCAGGAAATTGGGAAAAACTGATGTCTTATTTAAGTTCAGGCCGAATTGGAAACTATTTTAACTTTGAAATCCCTTATTCAGTCTTTGGGATTATTCTTTAAAAGCAACCAAAAATCAGACACCTGTCCAAGGACTGGCAGCCTCTCTGATCTGTTTCTCCACCCCTGTTAACCCAATTCCTTAATTATTATTTCAGCATTTTGACATCAGGACTCTAATGGTTTGGGGTGGCCTGTCTTGGTCTAATTGTATAATGTACTCAGAAATCTGTCCTCCCTAGAGAGAGAGAGGGAATGAAGCTCTCAAACTCCATTTTTTGTCTCTCTCAGAGCCCCTGACTTGGGGTGCCTTCTCAGGGCAACAGGACTGCTTTGAGCACTGCTACACAGCAGAGGCTGAGTTAAATGCACAAATCACCACAGACCTAAAGAATGTCCATCTCTGGCTGAGATGCCCCCCAACTGCAGAGATTCGAACAGGGAGGTGTGTGTCTCTCTGAATAAGGAGTGCTGTTCTATGCTAATAATTCTGGTGTTATTGGGGAGAAACTGGTCCTTGCCACAAGTCCTTGTATTTTCTAGTTTTAGTCTGGTTTGTTTTATTGTCCTGACTCAGTTTCCCTAATTATCCTGACTCAGTCCTGCCTCGGTTTCCCTGCCTCTTAGTTCTACAAAACCTCCCCTTGCCTCTTTATCAGAATACTTGATAAAATCTTATATTTCAGAATAGCAGAAAATCTCTCCCATCCCAAGCTATGGGAATCTCTTATCAAGATGCTGTCTCCACTGATTATGTCATCTCTGTAGAGACCTCCTCCAATATTGCTCTTGCCTCTGTTTCAGTTTTCCCATTCATGAGGTAACACAAACCCCCCACCCACTATTAGCGAAGTGGGACAGCTCAATTTCCCGGGACTTGATTGACTCTGTCTGGAGCTCTAAGCTCAAGCCAAGCATTGCTCATTGAGACATCATGGAACAGCTCTGGCGAAGTTAAAAGTTTTTGTCGTATCTCTCTCTCTCTTAGGGATGCCTAAAGGGAATGAAAGCTACAGAGTTGGGGTCCCCTTATTGCCTCTCAATAAGCTTCACTGAACAGATTAATTAATCTATCTCCACCCACCTTGACAGGCTTCCCAGCTGTTAGGACACACCCAGCAAATCTAGCCCCTTTGAAGCGAAAAGGTTGGGAAAAGAGCAATATTCAAACTTAGCCTGAGTTTCTGTGAATGCCACTCATACTTTATGGATTTATATTTAGTTATTTCTAAAAGTTTAACTGCTATCTTCTTGAATTATCTTATGTGGAATTAGGCATTCTGTATATATCATATACAGAATTTGCATTGGGTATTTTAAAAACAAACTGATTTGTATGAATAATTTGTATGAATATCATCTACTTGGATATGAACCTATGGGGACAAATTTCTTATTGTTATCAATATAAGGTTATGATAAATATTTGTTTAGAATTTATGCTCTTGCATTTTTTTCCTCATATAACTGGTTTTAAGATCAGAGCAATAGTCAATAGAAATTGTTAATGCAATTCAATTATGTCATACCTTGCTGTTTCTAGCCTGATTATATGTAATCATTGTATCCTAAATGCTTGGCCAAATAAGTATTTAGCTTGGTCATCTGTCTGCTACTGGACAACTAATAGAGATCTGTAAGACCAAAACTGATTTCTAAGACCTGTTGGTTTATCTAGTTTACCTGAGATTCTCAGTTCTCTTCTGAGGGCAACTCCTGCCTCCAGACACTCAGAAAGAAGCAGAGATGCCCTTTTTTTAAAATTTATTTTTTATTAATTTTTATAATTATAACATTTTCTTTAACAGTATATATGCATAGATAATTTTTTTTTTTTTTTTTTTTTACAACATTATCCCTTGTACTCCCTTCTGTTCAAAGTTCTTCCCCTCCTTCCCTCCACCCCCTCCCCTAGATGGCAGGCATTCCCATACATATTAAATATCTTATAATATATCCTAGGTACAATATATATGTGCAGAACCGAATTTTGTTGTTGTTGTTGCAAAGGAAGAATTGTATCGTGAGGTAAAAATAATCTGAGAAGAGAAACAAAACAAAACAAACAAACAAAAAAAAAAACAATGAGCACAGTTTACACTCATTTCCCAGTGTTCCTTTTCTGGATGTAGCTGATTCTGTCCATCATTGATCAATTAGAATTGGATTAGCTCTTCAAAGAGATGCCCTTTTAATGCAAATCTCTTCTAGACTTAAGCTGCCCTGAATTTGAGCAGGAAGAATTGCCCTCTCACCACCACAGACCTAGCCCCCAGCATCCTGCTCCCTGGTAGGAATTTGCAGTCTGGCCCTGTTTCCCTTTTATCTTAGGACAGCCCGAACACCTCAGGGGCCGATAAGCTGGATAGGCTATGCTGATACTTTTCACCCCTCCTCCATAAAGAGTGGGGAAACTAGGAAGGAAAAGATTCAGGATCTTTGCTTATTGAATAACTAACTCTCTTCAAGAAAAACAGCAGTTTTCCAACATTTCCAAGAGCTTAAACTGCATTCTTATCTTGATCTGTAGCTCTGACAACTGGGGATATACCCATCCCTAGACCCTGCCTTACAAAAGAGCAGTGGTTCAATTAAATCTACTAGATATTAAGGCCTCTTGCCTCCCCTGACTTCTGAGTCCACACCCTTAACCCTAATCCCAGTAGAAATTAGCTTTCCTGGAAATTAAGAGTGATAAAAGAGCTAAGCTACAAATAATCTTTTCTCTCAGCATTTTCTCCTGTTTCTCTTTGATAATTAGATGGGACATCAGACAAGCAGCCCACAGAAGGGACCTGATGCATTTCTTGCTAAAGGCTCCATTCTCCTGAATGTTACCATCTCCACCCTGGATGACACCCCACTTTTAATCTGTTCTTGAGATCTGTTTTCTCTAGGCTTCACATTTTGGATTCTCAGCTGGCCTTTTAGCCTGGAGAACACTGACTGGGGACAGCTGACTGGGGACAATTGACTGGGACACCCCCTCGATGCCCTGCTGCCATCCCCCACACCTCATGCCTCACCTCCTGGCATGGAACCCCAAATCTCTACGACCCTTGTCAGCTTGAAGCAATTAAAGAAGAGATTGACGCCCCTTTTTCCCACATACATCTGGAGGCGATGTTTCGAGGGGGGAACAAGACAAGGGGACCCCGCTACTCTGAAGATCTTTGTAGAAAATCTTCAACCTTGCCTTAAATGAAGGACACTGCCCCAAATTTTCCTTTTTTTTTCTTAAATGAATTTAAGTCTCAACTGTTTAAGGGGGGAACTGATGGGAGTTGAGGTCCCTTTAAGATTCCTTTCTAATTGCCCAATCCATGACTGACCTTGATTCATAAATCCTGGTCAATGGCACTCTTTGTAATATCCGAGCCCAGCCCCACTATCAGCTCAGCTTCCTCCCAGCCCTCACCTGATCTGAGCTAACTGAAAAGCCCGCCAGAACTTAGGGGTACCGCCCATCATCTTCTAGGTATAAAAAGGGCCAAGCCGGAATGCCCTCTTTGCAGGAGCCCTCCCAGTCAACACGTGGTATCCTTCCAGCCATATAAGGGTTCTGCCTGCCCAGCGGCCACCTCTGGCCCTGGTGTCTTTCTAACTGAACTTTACTTCCAAATTTCTGCAATAAACCTTTTATTTATCAATTTAGGTTTTTGGTCCTGTAAATTCATTTTACAGGGGACACTGTGCCTCATGGGATTATCTTACTCTCTATGCACCGAGAAATGGGGTTCCTCCTTTCCTTTCCCTCATTATCTCCAGCAAATTTAAGCAGCATTCTGCAGTGCTGTTTAATTGAAGTTTTTTAGTTTTGAGATCTTTTAAACCAAATTTGCCTCTGTTTAAGAAACAGCCTAAGGGAGAATCCTTAGGAAAAGAGACAGAGGTAGATTGTCCTTTTTTTTTTTTTTTTTTTTTCCCCACAAGTCTTAGATTTCCCAGATTCTATAGCACCCTACCCTCCCAGGCATTCCTGGAGAGGGAGAGAGGTGACAGAGGTTTCTTGATTAAGGGGACTCTTGTCAAAAACACATGAATTCCCAGTCAAAGAATTCTGCTGGAGTGTAGAAGCTCTAACAGCCCAAACCTTCCTGGGTTTGGGTGTCCCAGCTATAGAATAGCTGCAAGAGAAAGCTTACCTTGGCCAGAATTTTGGGGATCCCCATAATAAGCCACCAAATGTGGAGGTGTGGGAAATGAGAGTTGAGAAATCCCCTGGCCAGTAGCATGTTTTGCAAAAGAGTTCACAATCCCGAATGAATACAGGTGGGAGGTTTGTGGTTTAAAAAAAAAAAAAAAATGTGTTTATTACACTGAGAAAACAATTTTCTCAGCGGGCAAAATCCTGTTAAGACTTTTTGCAAAGATTTGGGGACACAGATTTTGATTATATTGGAATTTTTGTTGCTAAGATCTCCAATTGAATAGGAGAAGATTATTATCTGGGAGTTCCCCCTAAGAACAGGAGGGTGGGGCCTCTCCCAGAAACCATAAGGGTTTGAGAGCCAGTGCCACCCTTCCCCCATAGTTTAAATCAGTTTTGAGGTACTACAGTCAGAATCATATAAAACCTGGCAGCATCTTCTGAAAACCAAAGGTGATCCTGGAATATATTTCAAAAGTCAAAAGATTTACAGATTTACAACTGTTTGCAGTTGTAATCTTTTTGCAAATTGTAAAGTTATTTTTTTTACAAAAGATTTAGAGGTTTACAACTCAGGTTTACAACTGAGAATAACCTACACTAAAAGCTGAGTATAATAATAAAGGGAAAATAGATTTTTAACAGAATAAATTACTTTCAAGCATTTCTGATGAAAACATAAAAAATGGAATAAGAATGTTGAAATATAAATAAAAGAAAACCAGAATGGCAAATTTATTTGAGCAATTAAAAGATGTTGCATGATAATGTAGAACTAACATTGTAAATACAAATGTTCCTTCAGAGTTTTAACTTCAAAATATCAAAGGATATTGTGGGATCTAAAAAACAAACAGGATAGTGGAAGTCTTAGTGATGGGGTGAATAAGGTAACTAGGTAGGGGGTGGGGGAGAAGGGAATTGACTGGGGAAGGCTTTTGTTTAACTTAAATGGGCCTTTGTTGTAGTAGGCCTTTGTTGAGCTACTCCCTGAGGCAAGCAGGGAGGGGCATTGAGTATCTTGTCCTTAAGTGGCCCTTTTGTTGTGCTTAAGTGGGCTTTTGTTGCAATGGGCCCTGGTTGAATTTCTTGTGATTTCCTTGCATTGACAAAATTATCATGACCTCACAGTTATTGTATCTAATCAGAAGGGCAAACTATAGTTGTCAACCCCTGAGGTTATTTTTTTCCTACAAAAGAACCTACTTGTACCCCATTTTTATGCTAACTCCCTTTAGGGTTAGCCTGCTTACTTAGCATCACAGTAGCTAACTCCCATTAGGAACTTAGCCCTTAAAAAATAATACAATAACTGATTCATTAGAAATTTAGCCCCTGGCATCTCCCCCTTCGTTAAGGACTAGTTCTACTTGGGAATTTAGCCCATGTCTTTCCACTCCTTAAGTGATAAACTCCCTTTTGGAATTTAACCCACTAGTCAATGACATAATAATGAAATCTTTGCCTCTTGATTTGGAGATGGTCTAAGCCTACAAATTCTTTTGAGATAGCTTGCATTGACAAGCCTGAAACCCAATATATTTTGGGGGCTCAGTGTTGCTGATCCTCATATCCCATTATTAGCTGAGGAAGGAAAGAATTGGTTCTATTCTGAAGGTTTTAAAAGAGAAAAAAGAAGGAACACTAAGATAGAATTTGCCACTTCTCATTATTGGAGTGCTTGACAAAGAGAGCATACAGACATATGGAGGAAGGTATGGAAAAAGGGGCCATCAACTGAACCTCACTTTTATCTGAAAAGGACAAAGAAAGATTAAATACATATGCAAGCAATTTGATATAGAAATAATATCTATCTAAATAGAAAAATAAGAGGGGATGGTGATATGGTTTGTGCTCCCTTTAAGAAACTAAAACTTTAAGATCGATTTATTCCTTTCTGATTTCCAGCCCCTCCTAGCTGATGCATTATCAATTCAAGAAACCTTTTTTAAGTGCTCAGAGGAGAACAGAAGGAAGTTCAGAAGGAAACAGACAAGCACAATAATTTGTAAAGTAATACATAAAATGTATATTATATATATTAAAGCAACTCGTAAGGAATGGAGATTCACACTTTCATATAGAATCCTCTTTTTGTGATCTGCTGTGTTTATGGAAAATGTCTTTAGCTCCCTGGATACCTTGGAATCAGCCGAAGTCAGGATAAGCAAAAGTCCTTGATCTTTATTCCTGGTACAAGTGAAGGGAATGGAAGCCCAGGATCTCCACGACCTCTCCTCTTCGTCTCCAACCCAGAAGTGACTGGCTAGTCTCCCTGCACCTCCTAGTCCCTCCTACAATTCTCTGTATACACCAAAAGATTGGGTCAGCACAGAATAGTGGGAAGGGCCATTTTCCAAGCATATTCTAATAGAGTATTGTCCAATCAGTAATTAGCCTTAAGTGCTTGGTTGTCCAACCTCAGTGCATCAACTCAAGAGTTTCAGTCCTTTACAATTTTGGTTCAGGATAAAAAAAATTTTTTTTTAAGAAAAAAGGAAAGAAGTGTGCACAAATAAGAACTGGAAGAATAATGAATCTTTGAGGTTCATCAAAATGTTCTTGCTTCTTTGCCAGATCTTGCCCTTTTTCTGTTTTCATGATGTCCTTCCTATATGTCCCTTTTTGTCTCCTACCACTGCCAGCATTCTTGTGCAGGCTCTAATCATCTTGCCCTTAGACTGTTGCAATCTCTTGATTGGTCTCCTAGCCTCCCAAACCTGAAGAACAGAGCTAAACTAATACTCCAATCCATCCTACACTTAACTGTGCAATCTTTCCAAAGTGCAAGACTTCTCTATTCAATCAACTTCTGTGCCTATTACCTAAAATCTTTCTCTCTGTCTCTGTATGTGTGTGTGCCTCTCTCTCTCCCTCTCTCTTCTTCTTCTGTCTCTTTCTGTCTTTCTATCTCTTTCTCTTCCTGTCTCTTTCTCTTTCTCTTCCTCTTTCTGTCACTTTTTGTACTTTCTTTCTCTTTCTGTTTCTTCCTCTGCCACTTTCACTTTCTCTTTCTGTTTCTTTCTCTTCTTCCTTTTTCTGTTTCTTTCTCTGTCTCTTTCTCTCTCTTTTTCTGCCTCTATCATCTCTGACGTCCTTCTAGTTTCATCTTAACATTAGGGACTTCCCTCTGTGTTTATCTCCATTTTTATCCTGTCTATATCATTTATATGTCATTTGCATGTTGTCTCCTCCATTATACTGCAAGCTGGGGAACAGAGAGATTTTCTTCTCCTTTATTTGTATCACTCTAGTCCTTAATTCAGTGCCTAGCACATAGTAGGTTCTTAACAATAGCTAACTGACTTGACTTGGTAGATGAATACATGTACCATTTCTCTGTTGAGAGCAATGAGAATGTGAGGTGTGAAAGTTACAAAAGACTGGAGGATACAAGTGCTATAGGCTATATATTCTTTGGATTCTAAGTGGCTTAGGCCAGTGACCACTTTCCAAAGGGGAGCTGTAGCTGAGTGGCTAGACCCTGCAATGCTGGAGAAACTGAGACAAGATAGAGGTCAGAAAGTTTTAAATATTTTATTTGCATTTCTGAGAGGGAGAGATTTTCTGGAGGGCAGATCAGGGTGCCTCAAAGAATTCAGCATTGAATGTGAGATTCCGATGATTTTTATATGGCTCCAGAGATCAGGGAAAACTCTGGCAGGTTGAGGGTAGGACCAAGATCCTGATACATTGGGAGTGAAGGGGGTAATCACTAGAGACAGAAAGTCTGAAACAAGATATATATATATAAGCATATCTCTAAGTAACTTATCTGCCTATGGAATGCTAATGGTCAGGGCTCCCAGACCTAATTATCTCAGTCTTAATGGTCAGGAAGGGAGTTTGTAACTAGGGGGATTGAGGCAGACCAATTTAGGGAAACTGAGACAGAACAATAAAAAGAAACTGGCACAACACCACCACATTGTCTGATTGAGGATGGGATAGGAAAGTGATGGATTGCCATATCTTGCTGAATATCCACAAAGAGAGAATGTTGAAGGCCACTGAGAGGAGAGGAGCTGAGAAAGTAACAGTGAGTGAAGGGTCAGAAAAGCCTGAGGTTAAGGGCTGGGAGGATGGGAAGGGAAGAGACAGTAAAAGATAACTTTGCTATTTAAATAATTTTCTTTGATGCATTTGCCTAATGCATTTTGATGCAACACAATTTGATACACACATATCCTTGTACCTTCTTGTTTTGAGCCCAGCATCAGAAAAACTTCTGATGGCTTTTCTAAGAGTCCTGAAGAAGACAGAGTTTGTGGTTATTTTAGCATGAGGTCATTTACATTATAAAAGTAGAAGATTTTATGCAGTTGTTGCAAGGAAGAGCAGTCCCAAGGAAAACATATTAAAGCATCTTTGTTTTTCTGGGGCTTCTCTTTCAATGGTGCTGGGAGCAGGGTGAGCTTTCATAATATAGAGAATTATTTTTGTATTGTACAGAGAAGCATGGAGAGTATTGTCTGAATCTGTCAGATATAGTACATAGAGCTTAGAAAAATAATATATGCAATATAAATGGACATGACCAAACAATTAAAACTGGATGCAATGAAATTATAATGATAAAACTTGGTCCCAATAAAGGTTCAAAAGTGCATCTTCCTTTTATCTTTGCAGAGATGGGCTACTAGGAACATGGAACATTGCAGATAATAATAGACTTGAACAAAAAGTTAATTAGTGAACTTTTTTTTCTCTCATTTTTATTCTTTATTATAAGGAATGCTTTCAGTGAAGGGGATAAGTGAAGGGCTTACTGGGTAACCTGTTAGAAAAAAAATAAAGATATCAACAACGCCAAGAGAGTAAGCAACAACATTGTAAAGAAAAATAATTTTTGACTCATGCTCAAAGTCTGAATACAATGTCATACCTCAACTTTAAAGGACCAGTGACTAGATCTATTACCATCTCCTGGACACAGAAGCAACAGACTCTTAAGAAACAAAATAAAACATATATTTTCTTTCTTTTAAAAAGAATCATTTCTTCATTTATTTATTTATTGTTGCATTCGAGTCGCAAGTTGTTTCTCTCCCTTTTCTCCAAACCTGCAATAGAGCAGAGCAACTTAAACTTTTTCTGCTCATCACTTTTTTTCCCCAGGAAATTTTTTATATGACCCTGGAGTATATAGGTATATAAAATAAGCATATAAATCTAAATTTACTAATAAAATCATAATTTAGGAATCCCCACATTCAGTTACATGACTCCATATGAAATCCTACAATTGAAGAAAGTTTGCACCAGAGAAGGCCAGTGTGTGTGCGTGTGTATATATGTGTGTGTATGAGAGAAACTATACAACACACAGTTCCATATGTCAGTTCTTTCTCTGGAGGTGGATAGCATTTCCTTTCATAGGTCCTTTGTAGTTGATTTGAATATTCATATAACCCAGAATAGTTTAGTCATTCACATTTATTCTTCAAACTTTTACTTTATACAATGTTCTCTTGGTTCTGTTCATTTCATTCTCCATTATTTCATGCAAGTCTTTCCATGTTTTCTTAAAGTCAACCTGCTCATCATAGCACAGCAGTACTCCATCTCAAACATTTATCATAAGTTATCCATTCATCCTTCAATTAATGGACATCCCTTCAATTTCCAGTTCTTTGCTAAACACAAAGAAAGCTGCTATAAATATTTTAGAACATATAAATTCTTTTCCTTTTTCCTTGATCACTTTGGGAAACAGACCTTATAGTGGTTTTGATGGATTAAAGAACACACACAATTTTATAACTCTTTGGGCAAAATTCCAGATCGTTTTCCAAAATGTTTGAATCAGTTCATAATTTCATCAGTTAGTGTCCTAATTTTTCCATATTACCTCAAAGATTTGTCATTTTCTTCTGCTATCATTTTAGCCAATCTGGTAGGTGTTAAGATGGTATCTCAAAATTGTTTTAATTTACATTTTTCTAATCAGTAATGAAGGCAGCTAGGTGATATAGTAGACATAGTGCCAATCCTGAAGTCAGGAAGATTTTGTCTTCCTGAGTTCAAATCTGTCCTTACTTACAAGCTGTGCAGACTAAGCAAGTCGATCTTATTTTGATAAATGGCATAATAAATTGATCTACATTTAGTTTCTACTATACTGCTTTCAAGTTTTCCCAACAATTTTTTACAAAATAGTGAATTCTTATTCTGAGAACTTAAAAATCTATACATCAAACACATAATTACCATAATTATTTATGACTGTATATTTACTCTATTCCACTGATCCACCATTCTATTTCTTAGCAAGTACCAGACAGTTTTTGATAATTATGTTCATATAATAAAGTTTAATATCTGGCACTACTAGATCTGGCTCTACTAGACCTTCTTCTTTTTCCTTAGTTCTTTTGTTCTTCCAAATTAATTTTGTTATTATTTTTTCTATCTTAATAGATATTTTTGGGTAATCTAATTTGGGATGGCACGGAATATGTATATTAATTTAGGTAGAATTGTCATTTTTTTTATATTGGTTCAGCCCACCCATGTATAATTCCTTCAATTATTTAAATCTGACTTTATTTGTATAAAAAGTGCTTTATAATTATGTTCATATAATTTCTGAGCTTGTCTTGGCAGGTATGCTCACAGGTATTTTATATTATCTTATTATTAAATATTAATGTTATATTAAATGAATTGTCTCTTACTATCTCTTCTTGCAGGTCTTTGTTGCTGATATAAAGAAATTCTAATAATTTATGTGAACTTATTTTATATGCTGCTACTTTTGCTAAAATTATTAATTTTTTCTACTAGTAGCTTTTTTAGTTAAATTTCTTTTTTTCCCAAATGGGCATATATTTTATTAATATAACTTTTTATTGACAGAACATATGGATGGGTAGTTTTTTACAACATTATCCCTTGCACTCACTTCTGTTCCGACTTTTCCCTTCCCTCCCTCCATCCCCTCCCCTAGATGGCAGACAGTGTTATACATGTTAAATATGTTATAGTATATCCTATATGTGTGCAGAACCATACAGATCTCTTGTTGCACAGGAAGAATTGGATTCAGAAGGTAAAAATAATCTGGGAAGAAAAACAAAAATGCAAACAGTTCACATTCATTTCTCAGTGTTTCTTCTCTGGGTGTAGCTGATTTTGCCCATCGTTGATCACTTGGAACTGAATTAGATCTTCTCTTTGTCAAAAATATCCACTTCCATTAGAATACATCTTTATACAGTATTGTTGTTGAAGTGTATAATGATCTCCTAGTTCTGCTCATTTCACTCAGTATCAGTTCATATAAGTCTCTCCAAGCCTCTCTGTATTGATCCTGCTGGTCCTTTCTTACAGAACAATAATATTCCATAGCATTCATATACCACAATTTACCCAACCATTCTCCAATTGATGGACATCCATTCATCTTCCAGTTTCTATCTACTATGAAAAGGGCTGCCACAAACATTTTGGCACATACAGGTCCCTTTCCCTTCTTTAGTATTTCTTTGGGATATAAGCCCAGTAGTAGCACTGCTGGATCAAAGGGTATGCACATTTTGATAACTTTTGGGCATAATTCCAGATTGCTCTCCAGAATGGTTGGATTTGTTCACAACTCCACCAACAATGCATCAGTGTCCCAGTTTTCCCACAGCCCCTCCAACATTCATCGTTATTTGTTCCTGTCATCTTAGCCAATCTGACAGGTGTGTAATGATATCTCAGAGTTGTCTTAATTTGCATTTCTCTGATCAATAGTGATTTGGAACACTCTTTCATATGAGTGGAAATAGTTTTAATTTCATCATCTGAAAATTGTTCATATCCTTTGACCATTTATTAATTGGAGAACGGGTTAATTTCTTATAAATTAGAGTCAATTCTCTATATATTTTGGAAATGAGGCCTTTATCAGAACCTTTAACTGTAAAAATGTTTTCCAAGTTTTTTGCTTCCCTTCTAATCTTGTTTGCATTAGTTTTGTTTGTACAAAGGCTTTTTAATTTGGTGTAATCAAAATTTTCTATTTTGTGATCAATAATGATCTCTAGTTCTTCTTTGATCACAAATTTCTTCCTCCTCCACAAGTCTGAGAGGTAAACTCTCCTATGTTCCTCTAATTTATTTATAATCTCGTTCTTTATGCCTAAACCATGAACCTATTTTGATCTTATCTTGGTGTACAGTATTAAGTGTGGGTCCATGCCTAATTTCTGCCATACTAATTTCCAGTTTCCCCAGCAGTTTTTGTCAAATAATGAAATCTTATCCCAAAAGTTGGGATCTTTGGGTTTGTCAAACACTAGATTGCTATAGTTATTGACTGTTTTGTCCTGTGAACCTAACCTATTACAATGATCAACTAATCTATTTCTTAGCCAATACCAAATTGTTTTGGTGACTGCTGCTTTATAATATAGTTTTAGATCAGGTATAACTAGGCCAGCTTCATTTGATTTTTTTTTCCCATTAATTAAGTCTCTTAAAATTCTTGACCTTTTGTTCTTCCATATGAATTTTGTTGTTATTTTTCCTAGGTTATTAAAATAGTGTCTTGGGAGTCTGATTGGTATAGCACTAAATAAATAGATTAGTTTAGGGAACATTGTCATGTTTATTATATTTGCTTGGCCTATCCAAGAGCACTTGATATTTTTCCAATTATTTAAATCTGACTTTATTTGTGTGGAAAGTGTTTTGTAATTTTGCTCATATAATTCCTGACTTTCCTTTGGTAGACAGATTCCCAAATATTTTATGCTATCAACAGTTATTTTGAATGGAATTTCTTTCTATCTCTTGCTGTTGAATTTTGTTGGTGATATATAAAAATGCTGAGGATTTATGTGGATTTATTTTGTATCCTGAAATTTTGCTAAAGTTGTGAATTATTTCTAGTAGTTTTTTAGTTGAATCTCTGGGTTCTCTAAGCATACCATCATAACATCTGCAAAGAGTGATAATTTGGTTTCCTCATTACCTACCCTAATTCCTTTAATTTCTTTCTCAATTCTTATTGCCGAGACTAGCATTTTTAATACAATATTGACTAATAATGGTGATAGTGGGCAACTTTATTTCACTCCTGATCTTTCTGGGAATGATGCCAGTTTATCCCCATTATATATGATGCTTAATGATGGTTTTAAATATATGCTCCTGACTATTTTAAGGAAAAATCCATTTATTCCTATACTCTCAAGTATTTTTTATTAGTAATGGATGTTGGATTTTTATCAAATGCTTTTTCTGCATCTATTGAGATGATCATATGGTTTTTGTTAATTTGGTTATTGATATTGATATATGCTAATAGTTTTCCTAATATTGAATCAGCCCTACATTCCTGCTATAAATCCTAATTGGTCATAGTGTATTATCCTGAAGATGATTTTCTGTAGTCTTTTTGCTAATATTTTATTTTATTTTTTTATTATAGTTTTTATTTACCAGATATTTGCATGGGTAATTTTACAGCATTGACAATTGCCAAACCTTTTGTCCCAATTTTTCCCCTTCTTCCCCTCCTTCTCCTCCCTCCCAGATGGCAGGTTGATCAATACATGTTAACTATGTTAAAGTATAAATTAAGTACAATATATATAC
This sequence comes from Sminthopsis crassicaudata, assembly GCF_048593235.1. Classification (NCBI taxonomy): domain Eukaryota; kingdom Metazoa; phylum Chordata; class Mammalia; order Dasyuromorphia; family Dasyuridae; genus Sminthopsis; species Sminthopsis crassicaudata. Next base: position 49,603,699 of record NC_133617.1, on the reverse strand, counting down.
TTGTCCAAACAGTTGTTTTGCTGTACAACAAGAATAGGACTTTGAGATAATGTACAATTAGCCTGTGAAGGAAATAAAAAATGCAGATGGACAAAAATAGAGGGATTGGGAATTCTATGTAGCAGTTCATAGTCATCTTCCAGAGTTCTTTTGCTGGGTGTAGCTGGTTCAGTTCATTACTGCTCTATTGGAACTGATTTGGTTAATCTCATTGTTGAAGATGGCCGCATCCATCAGAATTGATTTACATATAGTATTGTTGAAAAATCTAATGATCTCTTGGTCCTGCTCATTTTACTCAGCATCAGTTCATGTAAATCTCTCCAGGCCTTTCTGAGCTAATATTTTATTTAAGATTTTAGCATCAATATTCATTAGGGAGATTGGTCTATAATTTTCTTTCTCTGTTTTCAACTTATCTGATTTAGATATCAGTACCATGGCTGTGTCATAAAAGGAATTTGATAGGACTCCTTCAATCCCTATTTTTTCAAATAGTTTATATAGAATTGGAGTTAATTGTTCTTTAAATGTTTGGTAGAATTCTCATGTAAATCCATCTGACCCTGGGGATTTTTTCTTAGGGAATTGGTTAATAGCATGTTCTATTTCTTTTTCTAAGAATTTACTTCTTCCTCTGATAATCTGGACAAAGCTATATTTTTGAAGATATTCTTCCATTTCATTTAAGTTATCGAATATATTGGCATAAAGTTGGCAAAGTAACTCCCAATTATTGCTCTAATTTCCTCTTCATAGGTGGCAAGTTCTCCCTTTTCATTTTTAAGATTAACAATTTGATTTTCTTCTTTACTTTTAAAAATTAGATTTACTAGGGGTTTATCTGTTTTGTTGGCTTTTTCATAGAACCAACTCTTAGTTTTATTCATTAATTCAATAGTTTTTTTACTTTTAATTTTAATAATCTCTCCTTTTATTTTTAGAATTTCAAGTTTAGTGTTTAACTGGGGGTTTTTAATTTGCTCCTTTTCTTGCATTTTTAGTTGCAAGCTCAATCCATTGACCTTCTCTTATTCTATTTTATTCAAGTAGGCCTCTAGAGATATAAAATTTCCCCTTATTACCACTTTGGCTGCATCCCACACATTTTAGTAAGACATCTCATTATTGTCATTTTCTTGGGTGAAGCTATCAATTATGTCTATGATTTGCCATTTCACTCAATCGTTCTTTAATATGAGATTATTTAATTTCCAATTATTTTTTGGTCTATTTTCCCCTGGCTTTTTATTGAATGTAATTTTCATTGCATCGTGATCTGAAAAGGATGCATTTACTATTTATGCCTTACTGTATTTGAATTTGAGGTTTTTATGTCCAAATATATGATCAATTTTTGTACAGGTTCCATGAACTGCTGAGAAGAAAGTGTACTCCTTTCTGTCTCCATTTAGTTTTCTCCAAAGATCTATCATATCTAATTTTTCTAGTATTCTATTTACCTCTTTGACTTCTTTCTTATTTATTTTGTGGTTTGATTTATCTAATTCTGAGAGTGCAAGGTTGAGATCTCCCATTATTATAGTTTTGCTATCTATTTCTTCTTGCAACTTGCTTAATTTCTCTTTTAAGAATTTAGATGCTACACCACTTGGTGCATATATGTTTAATATTGATATTGCTTCATTATCTATGCTACCCTTTAGCAAGATATAGTGCCCTTCCTTATCTTTTTTAATTAGATCAATTTTTGCTTTTGCTTGAT